>NW_010972875.1:6842059-6842359 GCF_000737465.1 Haliaeetus leucocephalus
GCTCCACCGCCATCTCCTGGCCGCCGGCGGCAGGGACGGGCGGGGCGGCCAGCCCAGGTCCCCCGCGGAGCCCCGGCGAGCTCCCCCCAGCCCCCGGCTGCTGCCTCCCACCAGTGTCTGTTACTCCACTAGCAGCTCAGGCCTCCCCAGGGGCTGCGCCGGGGAACAGCGGTGAGCGGCAGGCTAGTAAGACTCCTTCCGAGCTCTCCTATTTCCCCACAGAAATTCCGGACGCACTTCTAGCGACGGTGTTTGTTAACGGTTAACAGTCGCCTGCCAGTGTACGACATAGGGTGCTGG
>NW_010972875.1:6843636-6844054 GCF_000737465.1 Haliaeetus leucocephalus
TTCCAAAAGACTCTCCACCTCCTGGTTGTGTGGGTGCAGTAGTTCTCCTAGAAACTTCTCGAACTCTCCTCATTGGCTGAGGGGCTTCTATACAACGTATCTGTGACCAGGGTCCCCAGGGCTGGGGCAGACCGCAGGCATCCTGTGTAACAGCCGACACCCTGCACAGCACCAGCTGCGATCACCAGAACCCAAACAAGTTCACAACACACACCTCCCCCTCAACAAATGCATATAACAAATTGCTTATACACTGTTATTTTAATACACCTTCTATTTATACATAGCCTTTATTTATACATAACCTCGCTTAATACTTTGATAAATGCCTCAGTTCTCCCCTAGGATCTCTTGTTTAACACTGTGCAGTTAACAACAAAACCGGTTTGGGGCTGGCAAAAAAGAACTATATACATAT
>NW_010972875.1:6846412-6846639 GCF_000737465.1 Haliaeetus leucocephalus
TCTTCATAAGATTCAGAAAAAGTAGTATTAGACCAGTACTTTTTCCAATTTGCACTTTTAGGAATGGGTATTCCTACTAACTGAAATCCTTGATTCACTGTCTTTGGTAGAGCAACACAAATCCAACATTCACTTAAATTTAGATTATCAGTAAAAGATTTCATCAACAACACATGCATATTGTTGGTCCAGGCGTTTTCTACTGGGTGACCATCCCTAGGTTTCCG
>NW_010972875.1:6847065-6847444 GCF_000737465.1 Haliaeetus leucocephalus
CGAAAAAATGACCTGTCCAGGCTTTGCCTGTAGGCCTGTAAGTTGGCCTGAAAGTTGAAACAGCAATCACTATATGTAATAACAGTTCTATTGGTACGGGCATCTCGATAGCGCAATGCAAATTTTGTCCACAAGGTGTCACTCCAGGGTAAAATACAAACAAGTACAAAAAGGAATAATACTTCACAATTGTCCATTACGCTTCAGATTCTTTGCAGGCATGCGAATGATGGATCCAATTTTCTTTCCCAGATACCTTAATGGCATAAAAAGAAGTTAGTAAAACAGTATAAGGTCCTTCCCATTTTGGTTCAAATCTGTTCTTTCTCTTGAAATTCTTTATATAAACTTTGTCCCCTGGCTGTATATCATGAACTTG
>NW_010972875.1:6847947-6848712 GCF_000737465.1 Haliaeetus leucocephalus
GGAAAGCCTCCACCCATCCTGATAGCTGATTAACAGTCATTAACATGTAAGAGTACCCCATTGTTTTTGGTATGTCTGCATAATCAATTTGGAGTTTTTGAAAAGGAAAGGTGGCTGGAGGTCTTTTCCCACCGGGAGGTTTAATTCACACCGAGGCATATTGTCTGCAAAGCTTACATCCTTCCCAAATTCTTTTTGCTGTTGTATAAATTCCTGGGCCTGCCCAGAGTCTCTAGATTCGGAGTGCTAGGCTCTCCGGTCTCCTGTGGGTCCTCTCATGGTGCCATGCGTTATCTGTAATAAATACCTTTTTGGAAGGAGAGGTTTGTTATTCAGAATCCACTGCCCTTCTTGCCGCTGGGCTCCCAACCGAGTCCATTGTTGTTTTTATTCTTCAGGGAGGTCTTCATACAGCTTATTCATGTCCGGGAGCACAAATGTTATTTCATGTTGTGACAGAGACATAACCTGTCGTGCTGCTGCTCTAGCAGCTTGGTCGGCTAGAGAATTCTGTTTTGCGATCATGTCTTGTCTCTGAGTGTGTGCCTTTATATAGATCACAGATATTTCAGAGGGCAATTGGATCGCCTCTAAGCGGTTGTTGTCCATGGGCAACAGTTTTTCCCACCGAAGTCTGAAAACCCCTTTCCTTCCATAAATTCCCCGTAGCATGACTACACCAAAGGCACATTTAGAGTCTCTATAAATGTTAACTCTTACTCCAATTGCATATTTAGCAGCTTCAGTAAGAGCAACTATTTCTGC
>NW_010972875.1:6848939-6857474 GCF_000737465.1 Haliaeetus leucocephalus
GTAAAGGCATTAAAGTTGCAGGGTTTAGAGTGTTGCACCTCTCCAATTTCAAATTATCAGCCAATAAAAGAATTATTTCATATCTATGTGCTCATTGCGGAGACAAAGCTTTCTCCGCGTATTGCTTTAACAAAATTTCTACCTCGTGAGGTACACAAACAGTTAGTGGATGACCTAAAACAATTGTTCTGGTTTTCTCAACCGTTTCAGCTGCAGCTGCTATTGCTCTAATACAAAAGGGAGTTCCTTTAGTCACTGGATCTAATGTAGAAGAAAAATAAGCAACAGGTCTCTCATGCAGTCCTAAAGCTTGTACTAACACTCCCTTTGCAACCCCTTTTGCTTCATCTCAATATAATCTAAAAGGTTTTGAATAATCAGGAAGCCCTAATGCTGGGGCAGATAAGAGTGCAGCCTTTAAAGTACAAAAGGCTTTCTCCCTCTCAGTGCCCCAAGCGATTGGTTCTATTTCCTCATTTCAAGTTGCTTCATGCAAAGGTTTAGCTATTTCACTGAATCCTGGGATCCAAGGACGGCAAAATCCTACCTGTCCCAAGAATCCTCTCAACTGTTTTTTTGTCACTGGTCTCGGTATTTCTTGAATTGCTTGGACTCTTTCAGGGTCCGCTTCTCGTCCTCCGGGCTTTAATATAAATCCTAAATATTTTACTTGTTGTTTGCAAAACTGCAATTTAGATGGAGATACATGGTGTCCTTTTTTAACAAGTTGAATACACAGATATTCAGTATCTCGAATACAATAATTCTCAGTTTTACTTGCCAATAACAAATCATCAACGTATTGCACCAGGACAGATTTTCTTGGAAAAACTAAGTCTTGTAAATCATTTTTCAGAATCTGGGAAAAAATTGTTGGTGAACTAGTAAAGCCTTGTGGTAACCTAGTCCAAGCAAGTTGCTTCCCTTGCCAAGTGAAAGCAAAAATTGGTTGGCTTTCTTCAGCAATTGGAATACTAAAGAAAGCTCCAGTAAGATTAAGCACTATAAAATACTGCGCCCATACTGGAATCTGGGTTAAAATCAAACTAGGGTCTGGTACCACAGAGTGTGGGGCAATTATATGCTCATTTACTACTCGTAAATCTTGAACAAATCTATATTCAGGATCTCCATCCTTATCTATCCTATGTTTGCTTACTGGCAAAATTGGGGTATTACAGGGACTACGACACTCTCTCAAAATCCCCTTTTCCAAAAAAATGCACAATTTGTTTTTCAATGCTGGGAATAGCTTCATTTATAATCGGATATTGCCGAATTGAAGGAGGGGTCCCTCCTTTTGTTTTTATCACAACTGGTTCAGCAGATTTCAATAATCCTACTTCATCTCCTGATGTACTCCAAAGTTCTCTGGGAACTTCAGCTAATTCAGGTGGTATTTTTGAATCACTATGTTTTTGTTCTTTAAATTCAATTACTTCAGAACCCATTATAATTAATTGGATTCCTGTAGGTGCCAAAGAGATAAATGTACCAAATTCCTGCAAAAGGTCTCGTCACAGCAGGGAAACGGGAGAGTTTGGAGAAATTACAAATCTTCCCCAAACTAATTTTTCATTCAAAACTACTGGCAGAGGAGTAGACAAATATTTTATCTCTTCCCCTACCACCCCTTGTACCATCACAGTTTCATTTGACATCTGGGGGACTTCAAAATTTAACAAAGACAATGTCGCTCCCGTATCTACTAGGAAAGTAACAAGAATAGAAAGTAACAAGAATATCGTTTACCTTTGCAGAAATCTGACCGCGCTCATCTACCTTGATTCCGACAGCTCCCATTGTTCCTTTTTTAGTTCCCAGAGAAGAGGAATACCATTCTTTACTGCAAATGAGGTTGTGGTGGTCTGTCAGGTAGGAATCCTCCTTGGGTTGCCACAGGTCTCAGTGGGCACTCTCTTTGTATATGTCCTAAATTTCCACAATAAAAACACTCTAAAGAGTTAGTGTATTGAGAAACAGGAGGGGCTCTACCTTGTGCCCCTCTTCCCCTAAATCTTCCCCGAGTGAATCCCCGGCCTCTCATTCGTGGGTTAAATTTCTGAGTAATTGCTGCAGCTAACAATCCAATTTCTCTCTCTTTCCATTCTCGTTTTAATTTCTCCTCTTCCTGTTTTTGTTTCTCTTCAGCTCTTCCATCAAAAACAAAGGCAGCAATACTTAGAATTTTAGCTAATGTCTCACCCTGCCAGCCTGGCATAAGTTTCCTAAAATATTTACTTATGTCTGGAGCAGACTGATCTACAAAAACACTAATAGCTAAAGGCTCCTGGAAATTGTCACGGGTCATGCCCCCATATTTCATCAAAGTTGCTTTCAATCATCCCCAGTAATCCCTTGGATGTTCATCAGGTTTCTGCCTACATTCTAATTTTTCCAATTTTTTTTCCAATTAGTTACTCTCTCACTAGCTTGGCAAACTGCTTCTATTAATTGTTGAATGGCAGCTTGATGAGCCCTAGCTCCTTCTGTGGTTGTAAGATTCCATTGTGGATCTTGTTCAGGCCATGGGTTTAACCCCTAGACTCTCTGAGTAATTTCTCTATCCTTTTAGAAAATCTTTTCTCTTTGCTCTGGCTGAAATAATTCTCGCAGCGGAGTCCTCATATCGTTCCAGTTGGGGGTATAATCAGTGACAATTCTCGATAACAATTGAGCACATTTTTCCGCATCATCACGCAGCTGAGGCATCTCTGATTGCCAGGCTACTAAATCACCTTGCTTCCAAGGTTCATGCCTCATTATTGCAGTTACTGGAGAAACTTCAGCAGGTGCACCCGGTCCTGCTCTTGGGTTTGGGATGTAATCCAAACACATTGGATACATGCCAGCACCTTTTGAGAAAAGCTCAGTTTCCTCAGCCTCAGGGGCCGAGGGAAGTAAACTTTTCCTCATTTTCAACAAGGGAGTTTTTCTCCTTTGTTGTGCCCAATTATACCAAATATACCAATAATCAATATCTTGACTTCCAGAGACTTCCAAATTCATTCTCCAAAATTTTGCTTATGGCATTTAAATGTTCCCTTAGGAGACCACTCATCCATTGGCCCTCCCCCTCTATTTCTCATCAGGAATGGCCATTCCTCTTGGCACAATATTATCAATTTATTTTTTTGCAATGTCTGTGCCAAGGGTATCTTTTTCCAATTTTCCAAAACCTCAGCAAGGGCCATCCCCTTTCAACGCTGGGTGCTAACCCCATTTTTCTTAACTAATTTTTGCAAGTTTAAACACAAGAGTTTCCCAGGATAACTTTTGTCTGGAACTACCCGTGCCCAAGTCCCTTAGGTGAACTCACCTGATTAGCTGGCAATTGAGTATTGGTAACGGGTTTGTCCAGAGAAATATCCAGTTGCTCTCTTTCTCTCTTGTGTCCTAGAGTCCCATCTGGGTTGCCAATTCTGTTAAAGAATTTTCAGATGTGGGTTTCTCTAGGTTTGCTTTATTAACAACTCAGAATTGGGCCACCACCACAGTGAATGGCACACTTCCAAAAGTTTCCAAACCTTATATACCCTTTTGCCACCCACTGTCCCAATCCAAAGTCTCTGTCATTTTCCAGCCGATTTTCTGTTCTCATATCGTTATCATTCATCATCTTATCTCATCCATTCTCCATTCTCATGTCTTGGTTCTTCTGAGATTGGTGGTCATAGGCAGAAGGTGTCCGGTCACCATCATCACTTATCTTCTTACACTTGAAAGGTACCTATGAATTTCTAAAAAACCTACTCAGGTTAATACATTAATTTATCTTGTTCTAAAGTTAATCACTTACTCCCATGTCTTAGGTCTAAGATGTATGATCCTTCCTCTGTTGATTCAGCTTGACTGGATTTTAAGCCAGCCATGAAGAGGGAGTCTCATAGAACAATTAAGCAGCTCATAGATATTGTTTTATAAGCACCTGCATTCTATTAATCATATCTAAACCAATTTCTAATCATTAGTTATATGTCTAATATGAATAGTCTTAAAACAATAAGGCTTAAGGCCTAGTTCCTTTTACACTTTGCCCAGAGTATTCTCTCACTCTTGCCAGCCAAACCAGACCATTGGGCTTTGCTGCTGCAAAATGTGCTCTTCACATGGAGGTTTGGCAAGAGTGATGTCCTAAAACAGCTCTTAAAAGTGTATCTCTTAAAACTAGTATCTCCTGTGATCTAAGGAGTAGTCTTGAAATCACACATAAAAACTATTTAACAGACACTGGCTGCACGCCATTCTGAAAAATAGAATACACAAGAAAATCCCATGTGGGGCAAGTCCCTAATAACCACTGATTTCCTAGCTGGTTCCCCTTAAACTGGTCGTAAAATGAAAGAGCACTGGAATGACAATTTCCTCATAGGGCATATGTGCGCCCAAGGATAGTGGTTGCTTGGATTCTTGCACCTTCCTGTGCCAAAGTGCCTATTAAAAATCAGGTTAGACTTCTTTTTAATTTTAGCTTTAAAGGTAAAGTTGGTTATCACAGTTGAGTACATTCCTCAAACACTCTTTAAGATTCACCTGAAAGTACTTCAGAGCTATAAAAGTGGAGAGAAGTTGATAGACAGAAACCAATAAAAGTTAGCGCTTCAGAATAATAAACACAAAGCAAAAGAAAGATCCTTACCCCTCCCAGAACAAAATCAACCTTACACATCAAAGAAAGAAACAAGAGATACCAAAAAGAAAACAACCAATATGGAGTCAAATGCTTGGCTGAGGAATTTTCTGTTGTCAGAGTAGAAGGAGGTCAAGGACCAGAGACTTCACAAACTCGGGGAAGGTTTACAGGCTCTGGCTGCTTGTCTGAAGAACCTTTTAGAAAACGCTGCAGGGTTGCCAGGATTCTGAGGTTCACCACGTTCACCAAAGGAAAAGCCTTCCCAGTGTGTGTATTTAACAGAAACACTCCGTGTATGCATACAGCACATGAGAGAAGGAGGAACTATTACCAAGTATGATAAATATGGTTTGTTTGTCCATTATAAAATCACAAAGACTGTTAATTGCTTAAAAATTCCCTGAGAAACAAAGACCTGGAGTAATGGAAGCATAGTGCGGTTACAAAAATGTATCAGTAATAACAACATTCAGAGCATGGAAAACCACATAGAGTTACACTGTAGGGCATTGTTGTCATTCTAGTGGGAGTAGCAGTTAAGGGTGAATGAAAACACATCAAAAATCACAGCAGGAAGTAGTCAACATACTTCTGAGTAAAACATTAAACTGTCCTCACTACGTACAAGAAATCATATAATAGTTTTCTATGTCCTGGCTGATTCTTGGATGTACTTATTTCTATTTTACACTTGGTCTGGCCTATCTTTTAGTAGAAATGAATGGCTGACAATTATCAGATGTTCAAGGTTTAGGATTTCCACTTTCAGCGTGAAGAAGCCAGTAAAATGGCCACAGAGTTTTCTCTTCTCTTAGGCTGCACAGCTATACGCGTAATTTCTTTTCTATAGTAAAGACCTGCAACACTAGCTGACTTCACCAGGGTTATAGGTGCTTAGATCCTGTAATCAGACTTGATTCTACCTGCCATTTCTAATACATATTGAAATGAATCAAGAACTATTATACAGAGTACATTACTGGAATTACTCTGGGGCAATGTTCATGCCATGTTCCACAGAACATTTTATTGCAAAAGGTCTTCAGCGAGTCTCAATATTTATTAGTCCTGTCTTTTAGCGCTAATTTACAAGAAATGAGGTTACACTTCAGCCCAAGTGTAACAAAATGAACAGTATTTTGTAGCCAACATACTGTAACCTTGAGAAAATTGCAACCAAATTAATGTTGAGTATGAATATGCATGTAGAGTTTTGCATAACAGGTATAAAGGTAATGATTAAGAAGCTTTACACTGTTGTGCAAACAGAACAGGCATCTAATGACCTGCAAG
Source organism: Haliaeetus leucocephalus (assembly GCF_000737465.1). Lineage (NCBI taxonomy): Eukaryota > Metazoa > Chordata > Aves > Accipitriformes > Accipitridae > Haliaeetus > Haliaeetus leucocephalus. The sequence continues at coordinate 6,854,866 of NW_010972875.1, forward strand.
TCTTTGTATTTCCACTGCGACTGTGGGAGATGCCAAACTGTAAACTCACCCATCCTAGCTTTTTTCCAGAGTTGCTTTCTTAATCCTAAGTTGTGTTTGTACTTTTACACTTTTTTTCCTCTACTTCTCTGGCACTTCCTTCTGCTTCTTAATCATGCCCATTCAGGCACATGTCTACTGGGCAATATGCAAGGACAACTTCTCCCAGATGTCTGACAGTTCTTTTAAATTCCATGAGTTTATTCTGGGTTTCAAAACATGCTTGTTTTACAGTTTGAACCCAAATAAAGCATTGGTTTTTACAATCACTAGCTTTAGAGAGGTTTACCCCTGTCAATACCAAAGTAATTGTGGGGCTGCAATTTATTTTCTGTTAAATTCAGATAATTTTTTATGTCTGCCTTAGGTTAAGGGTATATTAAATACTATTCTAAAATGAAGACGCTCCTTCTTCTGTGAGTGGAAACTCCTATTGTAGTACACTATCTTGGTTTTGCTGGTTTGCCATAATTGTATTCTTGTATAGATCAAATGCTATTGCTTTATTTTTTAACAGCTACACCTGTGGCACCCCCAAGAATAAAAAAATACAGTGAAAGGCATTCCTACACATATATGTGTAATGAAGCACCTTGTAAGCATTGACTTTTGTATTTAAGACACGTCTGTTTTCATTTCAAAACACATTACACCTGAAAACTCCCTCCTCTTTTGCTCTGATGCTTATCTGTGTGTCAACTCTATGGAGGGAACTGGGATGTAACTGTTATATTTGAAGCCAAACTTAGCAGTTACTAAGAATCTCAGAGAGAGTACCCAGAATACAATGGCTAAATTCGTCAGGAATTGCATTATTTTCATTGCATTGAGTTTAATGGAAGTCACACAAGCACATCAGATTCGTGATTACAGTCTAGTTTTACTGGAACTCCACCTCTGAACTGTGAAGCTAGATACTGTAATTACAAAAAGTGTTGCAAAAGTGTTTCAAATATTTATTGGCTGAATACATCCTGTGAGCCTCACGCTCCTGCTACGCAGCTACAAAAGCAGCCACGTTCTGGGTTTACCCTGGCCAAGGATCTCATCTTACAAGTTCCATTTGCATCACGCCACAGCAAGATGAAGTGGTGTCATCACTTGCATAATCCTAAACCAGTGATAAGTGAACTTGGTGACTATTCTGGTATGACTTCTCTTAAATGAAGAAAAAGAAAGATGCCTTTAGTGACATGGAACTTGGAGAAGAGAAAAGAGAAAGAAGGTCACCAAACCTATGAGCCTCATTCTTCCTCCCCTAGAGAGGTCGACTTTTCCATCCATATGCTTCAATTCTTTTGTGGACATTTGAAACATATGTAAGTTTTCAAATAACAGCCAAAATTCACCAAAGTTTTTGTAGCTAGCCAAACCCCATTATACTGCAGGGTAAATTAATTACTTGATTGTGAGACTACTGGGACAAACTTTAGTTTAGTACTGTGCCCTCAAAAATGTTTTGACAGGAATTTATTGCTAGTAATAGGTCATATAGGTGTCAAGCGTTTACAGTTTACTCCTGTGGATTTGGAGTTTCACAGGCAAGGGGAAGAAAATGCGCATCATAAGATTTATTTAGAATGGGACAGTAGCTTTAACAGAAATGAGAAGATAGAGCTGGCAGTTTCACAGGGTACCGTATGAAGGTTAATAAAACTTAAGAAGATGACGTATTCCAACAGCAAAAGGTCTTTTTAGTTCTTAGTTACAAATTTACCTTTCATGCCAAAAACGAAATTCTAAAATTCAGATTTTGCTTAAGTAATCCTTTTGCCAGAACGTGGCAGCTGTGATCATGGCTGGGTTGCTTTAACTCAGAGTTTCTTATAAAATTAACAAACATAGTGGCTTAAGCCTCAAGCCGTGAACCTCAGCAAACCAAACACTTCTTTTGGTGCTTTTTGCAGATAGGATTGCTTATCAGAAGTCCTTACTCTGCTATAAAACAACACACATTTCATTAAGATGAGCGCAGCACTAACCTGGACACGTGCCTCTGAGTCCCATGTAATAGCAGTTTATCAACCATTTATTTATATACAACCAGAAAGCGGGTCAGCTCCTCTTTTCCCCATCAGCTTGTGGGAGGACAACCTTTTGTGTCTCTTTTCCTTACTTGCTGGTGTGACTATCCAGTGGACAAACGCTCCTTTGGTAAGGCAGCAGTGAGGGGGCGAGACCCACTCACCATTCCTTGGTGCAGGGCCGTGAAGAACAAACTGGCCATACAGGCCGACCTCCGCGAAGAAACTCCTGCCAGGTTGAACCGAACATCTGTTCACAGTCACCTCCCACCGCGCCATCCTCTCTTAGCCGCGGTGCCATCATGGTGTGGGCTGTGCCACCGCCAGCACCTCCGCCACCGCACAGCCACCGGGTCCGTGGGGCTTCGCTAGGGCTCAGCCTGTTCCGCAGCCACCCGGGCAGGGGGTCGCTCCTCTCCCTCGCCGCCCAAAGCGCGGGAACGAACGGGAAACTCGGCCCTCGGCAGCCAGAGGCCTCAGGGAGCCACCGTTTCTGTCAGCGACGGCGCGCAGGCCGAGGCCGGTGGGTCGAACGGCGGCGGCCCG
>NW_010972875.1:6857899-6893295 GCF_000737465.1 Haliaeetus leucocephalus
GTGAGGGGCCGCGGCGGTCCGGTCCGGTCCGGTCCGGTCGGCCGTTAACGGCACCGGCCGGCCTTGTCTCTTGGCTCAGGCTAGGACTTACTGCGTGCCGTCAGCGGAGCGCTGGTGCAGGTGTGCGGAGCGGGCGCGGGGCTGTGCCGCGCTGCCCCGGGCACGGCGCGGCGCCGAGGGCGGTCACCGGAGCCCGGTACCCGCGGGGCTGCGGGCTCGGGTGCCCGGTGCCTGTCCTGCAACGCACACGCGTAGAAAATCGTAGCGCAGTGCTAGTGTGCCTCGGTAAGGTGTCTTCGGGGGAGAGCGGCGCGCTGATGTCCTAGAATAATTCGTTTAGCCACCGGTCCGTCCTCGGGGAGCCCTGAGGCTGTGGGTGGAAATACTGATTTTAGCCAGCGTTGTTCCCCCTCTGAACGCTGACCCTTTCCTAGACCGAGCGCTCCGTCACTGAAGATCAAAGTAGGAGCTGCTGTCTGAGTGGGGGAAGAGCTGTTCTGTTTCCTGGGAAAATGTGTTTATTTAACTTGAAATAGCAAGTATTTCTTCACAGAAAGTGGCTGTTGTTACTTGAGCTACTTTCAAATACGTTTGATATTCTGCGTTTGGAAGTATAAAATGGTATATTTTTAAGTAATCTCCAGGAAACCGTGCTGTTGAAAATATGCAATGGGGTTTTTTTTTTCTTTCTTTTTAGGCTACATTTCTTGGTCTCTTTATCATGCACTGCCACCAATGATCTATTACTTCCCCCTTCAGACGCTGGCACTTACGGGTCTAGAAGTTTTTGCTGTTGCCTTCTTTTCTCCAATATTCTTGATAATTGGCCCTTTTTGGAGGTTGGCTAACAATAAGTACATCCTAGCCCTTCTGAGACTGACTATGGTTGGTAAGTATGCACTGTAGTGAGTTATGGATTTCATCTTGGCATCAAGGCATAAGAATAAACATTCTAAATTGCCTCAAAATTCAGATGATTCTGAAAAGAGACAGGAAGAAGAAGTTCTTGTTCTCCCAAGCACATGCTTTTCTGTCCCTCAAGCATTTAGACTTTGTCAGAGGAATATTGTTTACATCCATTGTGTTGGTTTTGAGACCAGCACTGCATAATTAAAGACAAATCTCATTTCACTTTTATTTCTAGAAGCTTTTAAGTTAGTGCAAGTCATGCCCAGTAGGAAGAATGTTTTGAGTATTGCACAGAGATTGGCAGAGCAGGTGTTTTTTGTATAGCAGTTTTGTGTCTGTGACAATGGGTAGGGACGAGACATTACAGAACAGCTTGGGACTATTATAAAAGCAATCTGCTGTGAGGGAAATGTAGGCGGTTTTTTCTTTTAAGAATTTTTTTTTTTCATTAAATCTATCTAGATGCCTGTAGCATATTGATGGGGTTATAGTCTTATCCTAAATGTGAGATGGCTCTCATTGTCAGTTGCAGAGGAAGAAAGTTTGATTTTAAATTCAAGATAAAGCTGCCTCACTACCCACCCCATATGCTCCTTCCTAAACCAAGATTTGCTGGGATTCCCTCTTTGGTCTTCAGCTAACTGGTGCAAGTCTTAACCTCTTGTTGATTTTCTGAAAGTTTGTTGGGAGAAGGTTTGGCAGCTACAGCCACATTCAGAAGCAAGTTACTGCTAATGAGTTTGCAACACCTGGATGAACTTGGAAGAGACCAGGGTCTCCATCCTGTGTAGAGGGAAAATGCTGCTGCTAAGTGATGTGTTTCAGAAGCAGCAGTTCTGGCTCCTCATTTATCAATACAAGATGATAATCAGAGAATCACTTCCCATACAGTTTTCCTCTTACTGTTAGAAGACAGAACAGGATCATCTTATTTACTTTGCCTGCACAATTTTTTAAAAAAAGAATTCTTTATCTCTAGAAAGATGCTAGAACTGAACAGTTTGTTGGCATTGTCAGTTTAGATGAAGAATAGTTTTACTGTGTTCTTTTCTTTTTCTACTCTTTCCATCATATCTATCCTAATACTTTTTTGTTGGTTTTTTTTTAATAAGCTTTTCAGTGAACAGAATCTTCTGCTTCAGCTTCCTGCAGCAGTGCTCAGTGTATTGCTTTCTACAAGATCTGCTAATTTAGAAACTAGTACTGAGTGTAAGCATTTCAGATTGCACCCTGCCTTCCTTCAGATATCACAGTAACACAAAATTTGCCATGTTTATTTTAGTCCTTCAGATCATCTTGCTGTGTTTACTAGTTCACTTTACCAAAAGAGATGGAAATCGCTTAAATGTGTGTAATTTTTGTTCTGCTAAGTGAAGAGCAGTGACAGGCCTGTAATGGTGTGTAAAGTCCGTTAGTTTATGCCTGTTTGCTTCACCTGCATTGCAAGCTCCTGAAGATATTAACTACAAACAAAAAGCTAGCACCTTTAGTAGAAATCTGGGGAAAGGGTGTGTTAATGGAGGTGGTCATAGAAGGACTTGGAGCATGGGGAGGCTGAAGCTATATGCAGCCTCAGCCTGGGCTAACCTGAGCATTGCTATATGCATATATTATCTCATGTTTGTTCCTGCCTGAACAGGAGCAGTTCCCTCAGTGACCATATCCCCCTGCTGTTTCCATCTCCCAAACACTCTTAATATTGTCCACCCCTTGGCAAGTCTACACCGTATTCTCTCCCAGCTCTACTGTACTTACTCTGTATTCTCCTTACCTGTTGCCCTACAGTAAGCATTAGCATTTGGGGATGATGTAAGAGCATGTTCCTCACCCTCTTTGTCTCTAGCATGGAATTTAGCAGCCAAAGGTACCTCTACTTGCCTCCCTACTGCATATTCTCAAGTTATCCAGATGCCATTGCACAGGCAGCACTGGGTTTTAGGACTTTCCATATATATCTTTTCACTTGGTTCTCATCACTTCATTCTGTCTTTTAAATTATTTCTGCCCTGTCATACTGTGCTGCTTTTTCTCCTGTTCCTCAGTTCTTCCTGCTTTCTTTCCTTCTTTATACCTAGACACTTCTTCCTTCTTTCTCTTTTTCATCTTTTTCTCTTCTCAGAAAGGCCATGGCCTTTCTCTGGGGCTTGTTGAACAAAATCAGGCAGAACAATCTACCCCATGCATGCTCCACCCCATTCCACTGGAAATACTCAGTCTTCAGTTTCACAATCAAAAAATCTGGAAATTCTTCATGCTTAGCTAAAACCAGAATATTTAGGGGGTTGGGTTTTTTTTTGCTGTTGATGGAAAAGGCTCTTCCATTATTCATCATCATCTTTCTTTTTGCCTTTTCAGGAAGCTTTATTTTCTCCAAAACTTCTGTTTTAATTTCTGTATCCTTTCATACTACTTGATTTTGTGTTCTATTTAAAAAAAACAACAACAAAGCAACAATGAAATACCCATGTGGTAGTGCTTATCTGAATCTACGTCTTCAGACAACAGACAGTAAATTTGCCTGTTTGTTTAGATATATTTACGTTTTGGGTGTACTTGCTCAGCAACAAAAGGTGTGTCTACTGTAAGTAGGCAAACCCACACTAGCTTTAATCTGCCTAGCACAAGTGATGAAAGATTTGAAGAGGCAGAATTGTGGATTTCAGCACAATTTAGTGACAGAAATCTGTGTGCTTTGTACATGCAACCTCTGCTAAAGTCCATACAAGTACATCTTCACTACACATTGATTTCATTTTACTGTCTTTGCTCTAAGCTTTACATCTTTTACTCTGAGCAGAATGAGCAAATAGACAGTTGGAGGACTCCTAGCATGCGTTGCCAGAATCAGCAGCTCCATTTCTGGCCTTCCTTGCTTAACATCTCTTCAAGTTTGACTCCTACTCACTTAGCAAATGGCTGGTAGCAAAATGATGTTGCTTTTCCTGCTGTTTGCCACTGGTCCTGAGCCAGAATTTGCCACGCTGACTGAAGTTATGAGGATGTGTGTGTGTGACCTGTAGTCACTTGAATTGCAAACCTGCTAGCAGAGTTCAAAACTGCTGATAAATGTGAGGTCACTGTGCCATGGGAAATGGCGGAGATGCACGTGCACTGTCTCTTTTGGTGACTGGGAGAGTGACAGTTTCCAGTAACACGATGACACAGGCTGCTAATGACCACTCTGAGACCATATACTTGGCCAGAGAAAGCCTTGTTCACACCTGCTAAGGCAATTGCCTACTAATCCTTGTGCAAGATATGGTGACTGCTCCTTTCCAAAAAGGGTATGGCTTTTGCCACAGTGCACTTACGTAACACAAAAGCCATAAAAGTAAGTGCACTGTGGCAAAAGCCATATCCTTATTAGAAAGAAGCAGTCACCATACATGAAGTTTTATGGCTTTTGATTTATTTAAGTGCACTGTTCAGGAATATCCGTATGCTTAGATATTTTATCCATATGTCCTATTTATGGAATCAATGGCTATACATACTTAAATTAAGGCAATTGCTGCAGTCTTGGATAATTGGTTTATGTTATTTTTTTTCCTGAAAATGGCAACTGCTATAATATCATATATACCCAGTTTCTATCCATACCTACATTTCTATATGTTTTTGAACAAACCAAAATGTCATGTGTTTTCAGATGAATGGTGTAGCCATCCAAATTACAGACAAGATTGAACTAATGCACAGGAAATTCTTATTACCTGATCTCTATTGCCCATTAAAGCAATCTCTGTATCTGTGTGTTTGTTTGTAGGAAGCTTAGCATCATACCAGGCACCAAATGCTTCAGTTAGACTATTCATCTTGGCTGCAGGTGTTTCCTCCTCATTGCTGGTTCAAACGGTAACATGGTGGTCAGGAAACAGTTTACAAAGGTATTTTCTTATACTAATGGGATTGTAGCTGACATTTCTTTATATTAAAAGGTGTTTTCTTCCCCCCCGGCCCTGAGAAGTTAAGATTTTTCTTTTTTTTTCTCAAATGCATCACAATTTCGAAAAATGATTCTTACAGGTTCATCAGGATATGGGGCTTCATGCTAGGCAAGATAATGCTCCTTGTTCTTCGCATCTGGTATACATCACTAAACCCAGTCTGGAGCTCGCAAGCTGCCAATACTGTCATACTGATAATTGGTTTTATAGCAGCAGCGGAGCGAATTTATTCAGGTAAGCATATTACAGCAAAAATGGCAGTTATGAAAGCGTACTAAAGTATACCTATCTGTGTGTCACTGGGTTTTGATTCTTTGTTTTTTTCCCCCAGTACAGTCTGTTTTTAGACCTGATGCGTGAGCATCGCAGACTTTAGAAACCATGGGGTACTTCCATCTGCCCATAACACGGTAGAATCAATGTCACAATTCATACAAGCTGTAGTAAGTTGGTGTTGGAGCTAACAACTAATTGCAGTATCAATAATGTGACAGTAACGCAAACAAAGGCATAACCTAGACCAATAAAACCAGAATGGGTTGTCCTTATTCCAACATGAAACATCTGTGGTATTCTGTTATTTTCTTAATTCAGTCTGCTCTTTGAGTTTCTCTGCCAGTGCATATCGTTTGACAGAGAAGGGAAGACAGGACAAAGCTGGAGAACAGCTGATGTGGCAAAATAAACAGAAAGAATTGGAAGAGTGGACAAGTTGTCCTGGTCAAAATTTGCCTGAGTTCTCGGAGCGTCTGGACAGAGTACACACAGCAGTGGGGGCTGGCATAGGCTAAGCAGACTTGAAAGCCATGAAGGTAATGCCAAGGACGACAGTGAGGTTGAGTTGGTTAGTTAGGTTGGTTAGTTAAGGCAGCTCATGTTAAATCCTCAGAAGTTCCTTCCTTCTCAGTATAACCTGAATGAATTAATTGAAAGATAAGACCTTATCTGTGTGTAAGTGGGTATAAATTGGCATTGTGTATTGTATGTAGACTTGTGTTACATGACATAAATTAAGCCTGAGCTTTCATCATAATTTAGAAAGGGAATCTACTGCAGGAGATTAGGCCGGGAATCTGTCTTCTTCCGAGGTGACAAAGCATTATGTCTGTGCAATTAAAGGCGCTGCTTTCTCCTTAGATGAGAGGGGATCTAAAGTGCATGGAAAAAGGAGAAGAGAAAGAAGGGAGTTTATTTCTGGTGTCTTTGGAAGTGTCAGGTTTTGTTCTTATCAGAGTTTAGAGTTTCAGAGAACAGAATCCTCTGAAAACGTTCTAATAAATTTTCTGCTGATTTTCAAAGCCAATTTAATTATTTAAATTCCAGTAGTATGAAGAATAATCATATGGGCAGGTTGCCATTTTTGTGCACTTAAGGTGAGTAGCTTTTCCTGACAGGCCTAGGGAATGTTATTAGGGATTTTTTTGTCTTATCAATTTCCATGAATGATAAGATAAGTTAGCTTTTGTGTCTGAGCAAGTAATTTATTCTGGTAATTTTGTGATCTTGGCTATTTCTTCTTCTCGCTAACCCTTTCTAATAGGATTTGACAGTTTGCTCAGCTATATTTCTATTCTTATTCTAGGTGGAGACAAGAGGAAACAAGAAGCAAACAAAACTGGTAATGCAATTAGAGAGACTGTTTCCCACCCTCACTGGCTTTTGTCAGGGATTGCTTTTGGCAGCCTCATGTTCCTCACCCTGTGGATATTTGGGGAGGTCTCATTAATTTCTAGATGGGCAGTAAGTGGACATCCACATTCAGGTCCAGATCCTAATCCATATGGGTAAGTGTTTTTTTATTATTATTATTTAAACAAAACAGTAATCAAATGCCAGTGCTGTAGTGGGTGACAAATTAAAACTCTACCAGACAATGGTATAAGAATTTACATAGAATAAAGTGGGTACAAGGTACTTCACACAGAGGACTTGTGGATTCATTCTTGCTTTCAGATACCTCTGAGCATTGTGTCTGTACCAATAAATCTTAAATTTTTCTAATACAGAATTATTTTTATTTCACCAGTAGAAAACTTGATTTGCCACATTGCAAATCAATTTTTAAATTAGGGCTGAGGTTCAAGGACTTATGAATGAAGTGCATCTATAATATGCAGTAAATGAATCTAGCAGTTGACTTCAGAGAGGAGATGGTAGGAAATAGTGTACGTCAGAGATGCATGCAGATAAAAAAAAAAGTAAACTGTGTGCAATAGTAAAAGATATACTTCTGTAGAATTTTTGGTTAGTAAGAATTTAGTCTTAATGCTATGTGTTGCTCAGCCGGGTTCCAAAATCTAGAAAGACACCAGATTAGTTATTCTGAGTCAACTATGTGTAGTGGCAGGTGAGGCAGTTAATAATTTGGAATTAGTATACACAAGAGCTACCCAAGACTGATAGCAACGTTAGATGCTGTAGGATCCCCCATTTGACATGAAGAAAATACTTCTGTTTGTGGTGGATTCCTCCTTCTCATTTTCTCTGAGTTCTTTTTGCCTTTTATACCCAGTATTTCAGTGGAGTGCTTCTGCTGCTGAACATAGCTCACTTATACATTATGATAAACTGCCGTTATTTTCAACTGGATGTTTTTTATGTCCAGTAAAGGGGAGAAAATGTAGCAGGGTGTGAGATAAAGATGTTTTGTGCTCAAATTGAGCTCTCTTTAAAATAAAAGGATTATAAAATATTACCAAGCATCCTTGTCTGTATGTCTAGGAGTTTCTTTTTCAGTGCCAGGTGTTTATAAAATTATATTAATGTATGATTTCTTTTTCCTTATTGTTGTATTAGAGGTACAGTTCTGTTGAGCCTGGCTCATGGACTGATGCTTTCATTTTGGAGCTGGTCTTCTGTCACCAGTTTCGCCTGGTTTCTTGTAGGTAGGTGCAAATCCTGAGCAGAATATTTGTTTCTATTACCTTATTCCCTTTACTCAAGCCTTCTGACCCTACACCACATCTCAGAAAAGTCAACTGCTAATCAAAGCGTCCTTTTCTTTATCACTGGCTGTAGTATACACATCTGACTAGTTGACTAAGGATTACAGGCCAAATCTCCAGGCCATTGCAGAGCAGCGTTGTTCTCTTCAGAAGCATCTGTTGAGGTTCTGTACCCATGAGTAGTGTCTCAGTTCTCACCATCTGCATTGTGTAAGGCTACATCTAGGGTTATGGGGCTGAGAGGACACAGACCTCTTGATTCCACCGGAGACACAATAACTTGTAATTTAATGAGCAGTTCACCTAGAGGCAAGCTTGCCTTCTGTCTCCCTAGTTGCTAAGATCTCCAGGTGGTAAAATAGTATGAACATCAAAGCATTTCTTCCAGACCAATATATTTGTAAAATCAGTCTGCATACAGTGGGTTTTGGGTGGTGGGAAGAGGAATTCAGGTGCTGGATCTGGACATCCATTTTCAAGAGGATGGTATAGCTATGCTGTGGAGCAAGCTATGCATGGTGCAAGTAGGAAGAGATGGAAATAATTCTGCTCTTGAACTGTGGAGAGATGTGTTTTCCATACCTTCTCAGCATGGATGCATGGATACAGCTTGGTTTAATTTGTAGGCCCATCTGAGTGAAATTTAGTGGTATAAATGCTGTTTAAAAAAAAAAGCAAATTTGCTTCTTTTTTGGCCTCAGCTAATTGTTTGTAAATGTTTATATCAAGAAGACAAAGCAGTACTTCCTACAAATGTTTAATAATAAATTGGGACATATCAAAATACAGAGACCAAAGGAAATGATGAGTTATGTTTTGCATTTTTTCTTATTCACCTTCTCTTTAGGAGCACTTAAGAGCCAGCACTTTCAAGTCTTCTTCCACAACCTTGAAGACAAGAAATTTAATGCAAACAGAGTTTCTCCTAGTCAGGATCCAAAATAAAATACCAAATATCGGGAAAGTCACAATAAAGACATAAGAGTTAGCAATGCTTAAACCATCAATTGCTGTCATGGTTTAACCCCAGATGGCAACCAAACACCACGCAGCTGCCTACTTACCTCCCTCACAGTGGGATGGGGGAGAGAATCAGAAGGGTAAAAGTGAGAAAACTTGTGGGCTGAGATAAAGACAGTTTAATCGGTAAAGCAAAAGCCATGCACGCAAGCAAAGCAAAACAAGGAATTCATTCATACTTCCCATGGGCAGGCAGGTGTTCAGCCATCTCTAGGAAAGCAGGGCTCCATCACGTGTAATGGTTACTTGGGAAGACAAAACGCCATCACTCCAAACATCCTCCCCTTCCTCCTTCTTCCCCCAGCTTTATATACTGAGCATGACATCATATGGTCTGAGAGATGCCTTTGGTCAGTTGGGGTCAGCTGTCCTGGCTGTGTCCTCTCCCAACTTCTTGTGCCACCCAGCCTCCTCGCTGGTGGGGTGGTGTGAGAAGCAGAAAAGGCCTCGGCTCTGTGTAAGCACTGCTCAGCAGTAGCGAAAGCATCCCTGTGTTATCAACACCGTTTTCAGCACAAATCCAAAACATAGCCCCATACTAGCTACTATGAAGAGAATTAACTCTATCCCAGCCAAAACCAGCACAGTTGCCCAAATTTACCTTTTGGTGCAGGTGTTAGTTTTAAGAAATGTGTATGCAAATTGTAATGTGAGTATGAGCGTTTGATTTTTGATGTACACACATCACTAATTTAAAAAAAAGTACAGAATGGTTCTTTAGCTGATTCAAGCATTGTATTCTAAAATGCTCAAAACTTTTATCTGTAAGAGTAAAATATTAAAAACATTATATACATTTGCTGTCATGATGTGGAAGTTAGTAAACATTTTCTTGCCTACAACAAAGTGTTAAAATGAAGTTGTCCTGTTATAGGGAGTTTCTGTGGTTGTTAATGTTCTGTTTGGGCTCAAATCCCATCACAGTCAAGGACAGTGTGGTAAATCAAGGATCTTGCAGTTAGTAAAAGATTAATAGTTGTTTTCTTGCCCATCATATGGTTATCTAAAGGGAGAGAAGATCAGGAAAAGATATGTTTTCTCTTCACAGTAACCTATTTGATTCTTTCTGTGTTATGTTAAAGGAGGTTCATAACAAGCAGATGTGTTAATCTCTCAAAAACTGCATCATCCCTCTGTTGTGCTGGGAAAGCTCTGTGTAAGAAAAACTGTTCAGTTTTGGCTCTTGATGATGTTTCTCCGCTGTCTTTTTGCTGCACTGTTTTCTGCTGAATAGGCAATCTTGAGGAGAGTGAGGTATTAGGAAAAGTAAGATGCTGTCTTTGGCTATTGGGAATAACTGTCCTTCTAGTGATGCAGTTTTCATGGCTGCAAAGCACAGTTAAATTTCCCAGACTCTCTTTTTTTTTCCTAGACAGACTGTGAAAAAGAAGGTGGCGGGTAATATACCTGACTGTGACTTCTTACTCTATTCTTTTCTATCCCTTCACAGGTTTAGCATCTTCAACTGGTCTCCTTTATTTACACACCTGGAGTGCTGCAGTTGCAGGCAACATTCTTGCTGTCTTTACTATGTGCGTGTGGCCTCAACTGGCTGGACGCTTTGTTAGCTGTCTGCATCCTGGGAAAGCCATGAGTACAGCCATGTTTGCCTATGTTCTTGAATTATTCTTCTGTGTGTGGTGTACAGCTTATAAATTTGTACCTGGAGGAATTTACACAAGAGAAAGCTCTCATCTTCTTTTAGGTACATTTATGACTATGAACAAATACAACTATGTTTGCTTTAGCCTCACCCAGATGTTTAAAATGTATCTAGTGTATAAACAGTCTTTCCAAATGCTCAGCTGCTGTTTGATTTACTATGGTAAGAGTTTCTATGCGAAAATTAGTGACACATGCAAAAAATAATCTACTTGTTTCTTTACTGTTAGAAATAGTTTAAAATGTAGACAGAAAATGGAATTCAGTTGAGGGGAAAATGACAAAGTGAAAAAAAGTCTGATAGTACACAACTGAGGAAGAGATCTGTTAATCAGTCGCCCTAAAAAAAATGGCTGCAATCCAGGATGTGAATGCACCTGTATGCTAGCTGCCTTAGATAGCAGTATGGTACCACAGGTAACAATGCCGTTTCTGGAAACTCAGGGGTTTATGAAGGCTGTGTTAGTGGGACTGTAACGTAATTCAGTGCATTATTTAGCCCCGCTCTGAGGAACAAAGTGCAGCATCTTGCTGATCTAGCTAGTCTGCATTTGAGACCTGAGCTTCATTTCCATGGGGCTCTACCTTATGCTTTGTGGACACTCCAAGCATGTTTGGAGGAATGTTGATAAGCCTGCAGTTTCAGAAACATGCAAACAGCAGAGGATGAAAAGAAATTGTCAGGTGTTTGCCAATGAGGAAGAATTGAGGTTTTAGCAAAATGATCCCTTGATGAAGATGGGCAGGTGGAAATGAAACCAACCCTTTCTGGTTTTGTCTCCAGAATTATTTTCTTAATAGGTACTAATGTGTTTCAATAGCATATTTCACTAATTATGTTTAAACAATGCTAAACATTGTCTTGGGCTAAGTGTGTGGCACATTTTAAAATGTGGTGCATTATCCTATATTTTGTTTGAAAAGGATTAATGAATGCTGTGCTTGACTTGTTGCTTGGATGGTTTTAGATTTTGTATGTGTCTTTGCAACCACTTTCTGTCACTCCAGTTTCTAACTCTCCGTATATGTTTCATATACTACAGCAATCACATGCAGGGTTTCAGTTTGTTATGTTTTGAGGAGAGTTCCATTACATTTATTGCAGTTTTCTTTGTTCTGAAAGCACTCTGGGGGATCCATAGAAAGAGTTATCTCAGTTAATTTAATTTTATTTTTTGAAGTTATGTGAAGAAAGCATGTGGTAGAGAAATGTCGAATATTTTCTTGAGTAAAGCTTTGACAAAAGAAAAGCTGTTATATAAAATTCCACTCTGTCACTTCCTTTGAAATACACACTAGTGATTAATTCACCTGGTGTGATCACTGGATAGTAACACAGAGATGGCCCTAGCTTTCTCTTTGGTAAAATGAAAACTGTGAACTGAACCCATCTCAGCTGATGGCACTACATGAGTTTATATTCCATCTGAGAATCCAGTTTCTGTCTTGATGCCATCCCGTTGCTTATCAAAGATTTTCAAATTATACCATGAGACTGTGTATTTGTTGCTGCACTTTTACCCTTACAGCTTGGCTTTCTGGCAAACTGCTTGTTTTCTTCTGGTTTCTTTCAGGTGCAAGTGCTATTTCTTGCTTTCTCCTCCTGTCCAATATCCTGCCTTTCTCTTGCTGCAGTTTGGGTAGGGAACTGCACCGGGAAAAGTGACAATGAAAGTAAGATCATTATATTAAAAAATTCTGTGCTGCTTCACTGTGATGTAACATAATACTGAGGGGTTGGATCCCTGGTCTTCCATCAACTTTAATGGCTTTGAATAAGTCTCCCTTTGAGAAAGGTTTTGTGTGTGCCGCCTTCTTCATTGCACTAGACCCAGCTTCCTGGTTTGCAAACTTTTACTACAACCAATGTAACAAGTAAGGGTAATAAGAAAACACTGAGTAATTGTTATTTCATCTTCAGCTATAACTCTGAAATAAAACATGACTTCTATAGTTAATTAACTATGTCACAAAGATATTAAGGACATATACCTTCTCCAGCAGAGCTCTTATGCAGT
The DNA here is from genome assembly GCF_000737465.1 of Haliaeetus leucocephalus. Lineage (NCBI taxonomy): Eukaryota > Metazoa > Chordata > Aves > Accipitriformes > Accipitridae > Haliaeetus > Haliaeetus leucocephalus. Next base: position 6,870,401 of record NW_010972875.1, read on the forward strand.
TCATTATGCTCCCACATTTTCTTTTCAGTAATTGGATCCTTTAGCTCATAAGGGATGGGAAAAGAGCTTGTACTATTAGTCTGAACTACCTATTGAAAAGAAAAGATACCATCACAGTGTGTTGCAACAGTTAGTGCATTAGTGCACTGAAAATGCATACTAGCTTTTAAAATGTATCTATAGGTGTGCTTAGTTGTCTATTCTTAAAATGCACAGCTGCTTCTATTGGCTCTGGAGGACAAGAATACACGATGCTGCCATGTTAAACTGTCCTCCCAACGTGCTGCAGTCTGCTTACACTGTTTTGGAATGAACTGTTGAGCAATTGCTTTTGTAGTTACTTGTATTTTGGTGACAGAGCAGTTTATTTGCAAAGATAATGGAGATCTACAATCAACAATGTATTTTTTAATCAAGCTGTTATTTTAAGGTTCTGTAATATATAGGTGTAACTTAATTGCTCTTGTCCAGGTTGATTCCAGTAAACTTTGAAAGCACTGGGCTGAGCTGAGAGTACCAGTCAATAGGGTCCTGAAGCATTTTAGCATAATTTATCTACCATGTGCTAGCGTTTTTGATGTAATACCCTGAAACTGTACTGCAAATCAGTCTTTGCTTGACAGTGCTGGCTAAGTGTGCTTGAGGTTCTTGAAGTTGGTGTTAGGATACACAAAGGTGGGGAGATCTGCTGAAAGATTCGCTACTTTGCCCAAGATCAAAGGATTAAAATATTTTTGGTTTTATTGTTCTCCCAATTGGTACATGGATGGTGGAAGGGAAAACATGGCTTTAAACAAGTATTTCACTAACAGAAGAAACCTGATAAAATGTGCAGTAGTGGGACCCAGTAGTACCAGCAGAGTTAAAATATCTCTATGTTTCCATAATGAGTAATGAGACAGGTTCAGAGGATTGCTTGGTTAGCACCCAATGCAGCCTGATGCTGGGGACCACAAAGTTATCTGGTAATATCATGATCCTTAGGCTGCTGGATTAGAAGGGAAGAGCAAGAACAGCTGTAAGTTGCATTAGTGTCAGTAGCTGGCCTTGTGCTCAGCCTGAAAGACCCAAAGGTGGACTGTATTTTGGAGCTCACCAGAGTCCAGAGTGGAGTTCATAATGTGAAGGGGTCTTTGGCTAGATACTTTTACTATTAGGTCTGCTTTTCACACAAAGCAGGCTTAATAAGGCTGTTTCAGGTGTATTAAATCTTAGCAGCAGCTTATAATTTTGATCTTCATTCTTTTTGTTTGAACCAGGTGTTCAGTGGCATTTAAAATAATCTTTTAGCTTTGAATTCTTACTGCAATACTACTGTTTTGAAATATTTTTTCTGAAATATTTATCATTAGTGGCATGTTTAATGTCACTAGCTCATTTTGTTGGAAGCAATGCTTATGTCAACAAGTACAACAACGTAAATTAAAAATTTTTGAAGTGCTGCAGGCATAGTTGAGGTGAATACTGTGACAATTATAAGTAGGATCTTCTCTATCAATAAATCTCATATTGCCTGCATTACTACATTTGGTATAGCATTTATCTGTGTTTGTGCTTTGAATTGTCTTTGTTGTTGGAGCTGTAAGGTTGAATGTAACACAACAGCTGGGATTTTATAAATTGTGCGTTTATGAGCAATGTTTAATATGTTAAAGCTCTACAGAAAAAACTAATGACTTATATTTTTACAGGGTTTATAATGTTATGTATTGGGGTAGACTTTCTAACAGGACCCAAAAAAGACCTTAGCTCTATCTTTGAAGTGAAAAGCAACCAAAAGCCACTATTCAAAAGAAGTAAAAACTACATTAAACTATGTAAGTATAATTTTACTTTCTTTTTTCCATGACTCTAGGAATACTGTCTGAGGAAAAAGAGTAATGCAGTGGAGTGTTTTGCTTAGGTGTTTTAGAACTGTTTTTTTGGTGCTAGTTTTAGAGCTAGACTTGTAGTTGGTATTGCTCTAGTTCCAGTTTTAATGATGACATACTATCGGAGCAGCTGATTCACTATGATTACGGTTGAGAGAGAGGATCTTCCTCATGGAATGTGTTAAATGGAGACTAAAAAAAATGAACTGGGAAAAAAAGAAAATGTGAAAATGGATTTGGCATCATTTGAGATTTCATTTTGGTTGTTGATGAGGAGGCCTCTCTGGATCTTGGGATTTATTACATGTGTATACAAAAGAGATGAATGATTTCTCAGCCCGTTCGGTGTATTGATTTTGAAGCAGTTCAGTGTGCTGCCCTTTAAAGGGCTGTGTGAGCTGGCTAGCAGTGGGATGGGACACTGCTGTATAATGTGACAGCCCTCCTGTGTGAGGAGGCAGTCCTGCAAAGCCTGTTGTGGCTGACATCACAACACAATTCTGATGCCTTGCTGCACGTTCAGACCAGGCCTATCCTCAGGAAACCTTTATCATCTCCTGCCTGTGAACTATGCCTAGGGATCCCGGCCTTCCAGATGATATGTATGAGGTCTGCTTTTTTCCTTAGGTTTCAAAGAGAAAATGAAATGTTTGAGGTTTTACCTCTTGGCTTTTAAACCTCTGGAATCCATCCAAATGATGTTTTCAAGTATTTCTCTACAATCATTTAAGCTTCAAATTTGTTTTCATCACTAGCTTACTTTTTATAAAGAAGAAGTCTGTCAATGTTGTGAAGTTTGTTAGAGGAAAAAATTGCTAGGCATTAGGGCATGCTAAGCCTACAGAGATCAGGATGCTGAAGTTTCAAATTCCTGCATCTTTTTTTCCTCTGTGACTTTGGATCAAACCACTTATTATTTGCGTACCTCATTTTGCCTCATTTGGAAAGCAGAGACAATAGTGCTTCACCACTTTTCAGGGCTGTTTCTGAAAACTTTATGAAGGTCTTTACCCTATATACTCTAACTTATATACTCAGGGGCCAGAAGAATGTGGCCCCTGAGAGTTTGTGTGTTTAGGGGCAACGTGAGCACCAATGAATTTAAATATTACTACTCAAAAACATTTCACAAAAGTGAGTAAATACTTCAAAATACTGTCTGTAACAAAGCACAGCCCTTGCTCAGCTAATTTTGTGACATTACAACAGTAACTCTTGTATTTCCTCATCGTGCCCAGACTTGCATTGTTTCTCAGCTTCCCCTTTAAGCACCTTTGCATCTTGCAGAGTGTGAAATTGCTTGACATTTGCTAATGTAAACAGCATGTCCTTTCTTCTGGCATCGTCCATGATAACATTTATTTAAAATTTACACAAAATTGTTCCAGAAAACGTGCATAAAAATAATTACATATCAGTTTAAAGATTTGATGAAAGAATAAACTGGAGTTACGCTACTTTGTAAATGAAGTAACTGCAGAGGGTTTTGATCATCAAGTTACCATATGCCAAACCCTGACACCTCTTAAGTGTCCACTGTGGTTATTTGGAAGGCTACAGGAGCAATGGGAAAGCTCTGAATTTGCATTCTGAGAAGCCACAGTGCCTTTCCAAGAATGTGTCAGACAAAGGACTGCTCTGGAGGTCTGGCAGAGATCACATCTTTCTGACATGTAAAGGCTTGTGAAGTAAACTAAATTTTCTTTGACACATTATATTAATACAAAATAAAAATTTTATACTACAAATGTATACCCGCAACACAGAGAGAAAAATACTGAAAAGTTTACATGATGCTCTTACTCATCCCCTATAATGAATTCTTCAGTAGGTATCACTTTTACATAAATATTCCAAGGAGTTTTGGTACATTGTATCTTCTCAGCCTCTTGTCTTTTGGAGAATGTAAGTGTATCTGCACACATATAGATATTCTGCATGCATATAGATACTCTTAAGTACGGCCCTTTGGAATGGTGTTATCACTGGCATATATGGAAATTTAAATGCATACATTTCCCATTCCATGTATAGCACACCTTAGAATGACAGTGTACCCAGTTCTGTTTAACTGCAGTAATAATGTTATTTTCTCTTGCTTTAAAAACAACTTTTCTGTGTTTCTCTGTTTCAAGTATTGTGGCTGTTTGTTGGTGTTGGTTTGCTAGGATTGGGTCTACGTTATAAAACTTATCAGAAGATGTTGGGCCAAGGGGTGAGTAGTGTGTTTGTGAACAATGGTAACTTTCAAATATACAGTAAAATGTGTGTGTGTTATCTTAGGTGTATTGGTTGGTGCTGAAGAAGTCTTTGTACCAGAATCCAAGTATTCAACAAAACTAATGCAGAAATGAAGATGCAAAAAGTCTAAGTTGTAAATTCATGTTGAACATAGGAAATGTCTGGGTCTTAGGAGATTTATAGTGCTGCTATGAAGGAAAAAAATATTCTTAAAACCAGAGAAATGCTTGCCTCATATATTCAATTTGAATGTTACTTTTATAAATGAGTTTTTTGAATTGTATTCAAAACTTGACTGGACAATGCTGTTAGCAGCCTGATCTTATATCAGTGAAGTTTGAACACATAACTTCCTGAGGTTCCTTCCAGCTGAAGTAATTCTATGCTTCTATATTTATATGGATAACTCAGAATTGAACCTCTGTGAAAAGTTGGTTGACTTAGATTAGATTTAGACTAGTTATGGAAATTGGATAAAAATCAGAAGATTCCAGTTTTCTATCTGGCAAAAAAATTAGGTATTGCAATGATAGTAACAATTAAGATGCTTAATGCTCTGGAAGTTTAGCATTTAGATTACTTAGAAGTTGTCCAAGTGTGCTACTTGCCCATTTAATAATTTTAATTCAAAATTAGAGCTGTTTTGATCAGATATAAATTAACATGTTTCCATTCTATGGTTTAGTTGATTAGTAATATAAAATTGAATTTTTGATGCAGTTAGTTACAATTGTGAATTAGACTTTTTTTCTTTTGGTGGCATTTCGGAAATAGTCCTTTGAAACTTGCTCTTGACGTGTATTCCTGTTGGTAATTTTTCTGTTAGAGAAATCACTGATGACAAATGTAGAAAAAGATGCAGAAAATGTGATGAGAGCTAAGTAGAAATTGTGTGTGTGTGTGTATGTATGCGCCCACACGCACATGCATATTCAAACATGCGCACAGACATATACAGTTGGCTTTCTTTTTAGAACTCATTCAGGTTTGTAGTACCTTATAATGTGGAAAAAAGCAGGTAGTTCATCTTAGAAGGATGAAAAAAATTGTAGTCTTTTTCATGTTCATTTATTTGCTGTTACTTGTACAAATTCATTTTGACTATGATTTTTCTCCTCTTATTAATAGCAGATTTTTCTCAAAAATACCTGAAGTCTTTGTAATCCTGACTGGTTTATTAGGAAAATATGTTGGTTAAAACATCTCTTCTTGCTTGTCTTTTATGGCACCATGTATCTGATGTTGTTGACTGCAAAGGTATAATATATAAAAGTCAAATTGTACTTTTCTTCCATTTATTATTTTGAGGTTCCAAAAAGAGACTTCTCTGCTATGATCTGGCCTTTTAGATTTGCATATGACAATGAAGGATGGTCTAATTTGGAAGGATCAGCTAATTTGCTTGATCAGACAGGTAACTTTTTTTTCCCCACTTCATTTATATTTGAGAGGGTTCATCTGAAGAGACAGAAGCAAGAACACCTGCTGGGTGACCGAGTCCATTCTTACATTAACACAAGAACCTGTGTCTAGTGGCTTTCTCCTGAATTTGTGAGCTGTTCCAGTACAATCACTTCTGTTAAAAATCCATTTGCAGAGGTGATAATTTTTTTTAATGTCTTTTAAAGAGGTTTCTGGTTGGAGGAAACACTTTGTTTATTATTTGGATTTCTTTCTCATATTGCTGATGAGTTATTTGTCTATAGAGAAATTTTTTGCATAAATGAAATAATAAGTATCCTTCTAGATAAAATTTAATGTTTTATAACCTCTCTGTATTTTTTTTTTAGATGTGAAGCATTATATAATTCCTAAAGGGTCTGAAATTAAAATGCCCTAAACAAGGTGTACAGAGGAGAAACAGACAAGTCTGTTTCCATCACTGAGCCAGAGCAATGTATAAAAGAAAAATAGTAATTGTAGCTTGGTTGAGTTGTCATGATTTTACTGTAAAGAAGGCTGCGTAACCTGTTGCTCATGGACAGGATTTTGGTTAGAAAATTAGCTATAGGAAATGAAGAATTTGGACCAAAGATTAGTGCTGCTGCAGGGTGGATTGAAAGGAATTTACCAGTGGTGCTTGTAGGTTGTGATACCCATAAGATAGGGAAGACTGGAAGCTGCTGCTTTAAGATTTAAAGCAGCTCAGGAGATTAGGAAGCATCCATGCTGCCATTCCAGCATTTGTTGTTCTTTCCTCCTATGGTGTGAATGTGCCACAGGGTTTTCCTGAGCAGCTCAGGCTTGACAGACCTTGACAGACAGTGGGAGGGCACTGACACAGGTGCTGCAGTGCAAGCTTTGATTTTGTGGCAGAGATGCCCAGGAGTTAGTGAAGAGGGAACAGGCTGATTCGTGCATCATTCACTCCGTTGTCCCATGATCAAAGGTTCAGAGGGCTGAGCTATGTAAGCTGTCTAGTGATATGAGAAAACAGCTGGGACATTTGATGAATTGAAATTTGGAGCTTTCTTGTATATGTGTGATTCCATAGCTCATGTCTGGGTATTTATTTAATCTTTGGATATTTATTTATGAACTGTAATTAATGCATTTATTTCTGGTACCTATAGTTTAAATTTATGAATATTAGAAAAAGTGATTACTTGGTTATGTCCACTGAGCATTTCTTGTGGTAATGAAGTATCGCTTCTAGAAGAAGCAATTGGTAAAGCAAAAAGGCAGCAAATTCCAAAATATAAATGAATAAATCTTAATTCCTGGTTGCTGGAAACAGTATTCTGGAGTTTTATGTTACATGTATATTGTTATATAAAATACCACATTAACATTTCCAGGAAATGCATTCATGCATTCAGAGTTGAGCTGCAGATTCTTAAACGATTTATTTGCTAAAGAAGAGTAGCTGATTTTGGGAGCCACAGAGAAAAAAGTGGCTAACTTTTTCAGCATAGAGGCTATCTTTAAAGGTGTGGTGGTGTGCATTCCTTGGGCTCATCTTCTCCCTGTTGGAATAGTGAAGATGCAACATGTAATGGCTTTTGTGACTGGAACTCTTGTCTACCATGAAGGGAACCAACATCAACCCCTCTCAATGGTTTCAGTCATTGTTTCTATGTCCAGCATGTATGCTAATGATGTAGAAGCAAAAATCTGGGAATCCACTTAAAAGTACTCTGAGCTACCATTTTCCCTGCTAACATTGTTTTCATAGTGCTAAATAAGACATTTCAAAAGCAAAAAATCTTATGTGGCAAGAATGGTGGTGGATGGAGGGGTCTTAATTCCTTATAGAAGGGCTGCAGAAGAAGTGGTGACTCCGTCTGCCTTCTAGAGTAGGAGAGCACTCCAAGGCAGGCGTAATCACAGCAAGAAGGGAGTGCTTGTTGCTGCTGCAGCCATACCAACCTGTTGCTCAGGCTGAGCCTGGATGGTTCAGCCAGGCTGTGGCCAGCTTGCAGACTCCCACTTTCCTTCAGGTATGGGCAGGCCGTTCTTAGCTGCCAGTTCCTTGAGGGACCACATAGCTCTTCCTGTATCCTGCAGCTAAAATGTTGGGGAGCCTGTCACGTTCCCCTGACAAAACCACACCTTGGCATGTAAACAGTGAGGGACCACAGTGCCCTGAGAAAGTGAGGTGGCTGCAGATGGTCAACAATTCACTAGAGCTGGGAACCCTTCTGTTACCATGCGTGGGGGCTGATGCTAGGTTGCTATGGGCTGATAAATTGTTTCGGCAACAGCAGCCTGCTCCCTCTTGCATAGGACCCTTTGGAGCAGAATAGGATTTGGTAGATGAAGGTAAGTGCAGATGTGCTGTGTAGCTCTCGTTCATCAAGTTGAAAGCAGTAGACTCTACTGTGCTATTAATCTGTATATGCACATTGTGTCTAATGCTTTTGAAAGGGTCTGCACTAGGTATGTGCAGGCCAGTTGTACTGTGCAGTCTCATATGCGTCTGGTTATGCACCAGGGAGGAACTATGGCAACCAAACACTACGTATCTCTTCATCAGAGGCTGTGTAGCCTACAGTGACCAAAAGTTTGGGCGTGACTTTGCCAGTGTTAGGGTTTGCCCTGATTGACTCCTGAGGGGCTTGTGTCCATCCCTCTGTAATCAAAAGGGAGATGATGACATTGTGTAGTAATTTATAAATCACATTTATAGATCACAGTTACAAATTTGGAGAGATTTTCTTTCTTCTTCCCATTTTAGATGCAGATTTTATCACTATTATAGAGAGTGATGCCTCTAAACCGTTCATTGGGAACAACGATCCAACAATGTGGCTAGGAGAAAGACTAGGATTTTATACAGATTTTGGTCCAAGCACAAGAGATCACACTTGGGGGTGAGTCATCTTTACATGCACAGTGACAGTAAATAAATGTACATACACTACCCATGCTAACTCCACTAGAACATGGGCAAAGAATAATTGGAATAACAATCACCGTAATCACTTGTTGGAGCTTGTCTTTAAGAACATGCTTTCATTCCTTAGCATTACAATGCAATGCAGATGAAGTTTTCTCATTAAAAAATGACCAGTTTTTTGTGCCTGCCCCTGTAAGGTACTTTGGCTTTGGTGATGCAGAGGATAGCATCCTGCCACTTAATGTACAGATTTGGAAGTTTGGCATTCTAAGTACAATATCTGATTCCCTTTTCTCATTATTTTGTTTTGGGCTATGAGAACTTTAGATTTCAGACTTCAAAATGTGATAGCAGTTGGAAAATGTAACTGTACCTGGAGTTACTAGCAATTTTGAATTCATTAAATCTGGTTTGGGCTGTATAGTGAGAAACAGGCATAGAAAGACACATGTCTATTTGACCAGATTTTTTTGTGTCTGATTTTACTCTAATGCTTGACCAACTACCAGTTGCATATCTTTGAATATCTTTGGCCTCTGGAAAATAGTGGCTTATGATGTGGCTTTTTTTCAGGGGGATATGCAGATCTTTGTGGCAGACGCAGCTTCCTAGTGATGTTGCAATGGCTATCTAATTTTTGCCATATGTGAGGGGAATTTAGTAACTTTCCTCTTCCAGAGCCTGTGTGTTTAAGTGATGCAGAATGGGGCAGAAAACTCATTCTCTGAAATTTTCTTCATGAAATATTTTGAAAAACTTGATGCAAAATGGTTTTAAGGTTGATTCCAAACAGAAGCTGAAAGAATGAGAAATCTCCTGCTTTAGAGATATATTTCTACCTGCTTCTACCTCTAATAAAATACATTTTAATTACTGGTAGTATAAAATTGTTTTGTCTGAGGATGCAGATTTTGAAAGGCTCAGTGTAAGAATTCATATATATGGAATGGTATTTCTTAGTGTAGGAATGAATTTGATAATACATTTTTAGACATGTACTTAAGTAACATTTTAGAGGAAAACCTTCTAAATTCAGAAAAATCCGCTACATGGTTTGTGTTCTGGTCTGATGGTTTGAGTTCAGTGACCATTAGTCTTCTGCTCACATTTATCTGCTTAGTTCACGCTTGTGATGCTTGTGAGCTACAAAAATGTAACTGTTTCCCTCTTCTCATGTAGGATTATGGCACTATCAAGGTATCCAATTGTAAAATCCACCCATCACCTCCTTCCATCTCCAGAGGGAGAGATTGCACCAGCCATCTCCATGACAGTCAACTTCACAGGGAAACTGGTTGATTTTGTTGTTGCCCACTTTGGAAATGAAGAGTGTGTATTTTATTTATTGTTACATATGTCGTGCTAAGTCATGTAACCTAACTGTAATTTGTGAACTGGGATTTCTTTTGTACCCTTTAAAACCTGCTGCTGGTTCTAACAGAACACTGTGAAGAAATACTGTGACATAGCTACTGGTTTAAAATTTTGAAGCATTTTTTAAAAAAGATAAATGTGTTACACAAAACTCAGCTGAGCCTAATATCTGAGTTACTAATAAACTAATAAATACCTAATATCTGAGTTACTATAAAAATATAGTTCTGCAAAACTACAACAAGTAATAGGGCTACAGATACATGTCAGTGCAGGATAGCATCTTTCTGACTTCCTGTGTGTGGAATAGATCTATTATATTCCACAATGAGTGCAAATAGTTACAGATAGATAGCATTAATGGACAATTGATGTTTATTAAAATTAAAAGTAACAATTCTGAAACCTCCAAGAAAGGACAGTGTTGAAACAGCAACAAAAATATCCATTCAGTGTCCTTTTGACTATATGAAACTGGAAATATGAAATCTGATCTCTGGATTCTGAAAGGAAGAATTATACCAGTAACTCAAATATGTGATGGAAAAGATTAAGGTATATATTTCAGTTCTTTACTTTAAAACAATATCTTGATTACTTGTGTGTAATGAGTATTAATAAGGGATAGTTTTGTGATGCTCCATGTAGCTGTATTTTCTGTTTTATTTGCTGCAATATCTAGTATGGTTGTGGTTATGTAGTAAGATTTGGAATTTTTTCTATATATTTGTTGTAATTCATGGAGAGGTAAATTTATGGATTGGGTGCAAAATACAATATACAAAGAACCTGCTCAGAAAGCAGCAGGAATTCTCATTATCCCACACTGAGCTTCCCCATTTCCTTCCCCTGTGTAGAAGCTGTGCTCCAAGCATGCAAATTGTTTATAGATTTCCCTTTTACTAAACACATATAGTTGTCAGAAACCACTCTCAATTTGAACTCTAAAAAGGAATTTCATTCCGTGCCTTGCACAGATGATTAGACTTGCCTCTCTGAGAAACTGTCAAAGTAGAAGAAAATAGCACTGTGTTCCCCCTCACAGAGAGATGAGATAAAGATGAAGGAGAAATAGGAAGAGACACATGGGAAATGAGGGCAAATGAGATTGTGTTTTGAGGTGAATGAATTTGTAATTAAATCACACACCACTGCTTGTTTTTCATCTTTTTTTCATCTGCTGCTTAGGATGACATAAACTGTAGAATATTGGATAACTAGGGATTTTTTTTAAAGACTGTTTTTAAAATACAGGAATGTCTGTGTCATTTAAAAAAATCCATCTTCTGGAGAGGTGTACTTCTGGAAAGAGCAGCTAGCTGAGCAGGCAACTTCACATATTCCTAGGTCAGGTTTCTGTTTAAAGGGTTGGTTTTTTTGTCTCCAGTCTTGTGCTCTTTCTCTCTAATGCATTTGCTTCAGTCAGAAGCACTGCTATTTAGAAAGCATAGCAGCATTTAAATTCTTGTCTGCTTTTGGGATTACAGATTCTAAAATCAACTCCCTGTCTCAATGGTATTTTGCCCTGTCTACCAAAATATGGAAGAGAATGTGTTTTACGCAACAGTTTAAAGTTACTAACATGAAGAATCATAGAAAGAGAACTGCCTTTACATTATGTTGTGACAAATCCAAGGACAGGGAATGGGATCCAGTGCAGTATTTTACCAGGCTCTGCTTATGCTATCACTTTTGGTCATGTTGGAACTGTTGTGTAAATCTTGTTAAAGAAATGCAGAATACCTGCCAAATGTCATTAAGTAGTGTTAATGGGATGATGTAGCTCTTAAGTTATATTTCATAAATTTTGACCCAGACTTTAAGACTATATTTACCATGATCTGTCCATCATAAAAGTTTTGTTAGTATGTGAGCTCTTTGTTATGCTCCGTGCTGTGCTAGCACAATTAAATTTCAAGTGCAGGCAGAGACAAAGCCTCAGATAACCAAAGCACGCACATTCACATTTCCTAGTGATGAGATCACTATTAAAAACAAAACAGTAATAGAAAAAGTTGTTCCTATAATGGTTAGAAAGAGAACCCTAATTACATCTACCATGACCATGTGGCTTTTATCGAACATAGTGATCATTTTGAATCAGTGAGCTTTCTGTAAACTTTCATACTCTGTAATACTGAGCAATAAAAAAGGTACCAGATTCGTTTGTGGTTTACTATGTTATAGCACAAAGATTCTGAGCTAAAATGTATATATGGTAAAGTCTTTTCCATTTCTTTCAGAGAGGACTTGGACAGAAAACTCCAGGCTATAGCTGTTTCAAATCTATTGAAGACTAGCTCTAAGCAAGTTGTATTTCTAGGGTACATCACTTCAGCTCCTGGATCCAGAGATTATACTGAATTAATAGAAAATGGAAATGTCAAGGTAACTTAAAAGTACTGCTCCTTTTAGCAGTTAGAGATAATATATATTTGAAACATTCAGCTTAATATTTCAAATTGGTAACTTAGAAACGGACATATAAGAAAATACATGCCCATTTTCAAATACGATCTTCAGCTACCTCATGACATGTTATAGAGAAGGTGGAGTTACACAGTGAAAGAACAAGAGACAATGGACAGCAGTTGCCACAAGGGAAATGCCAGTTAGATAGTGGAAGAAAAAAAAATTAAAAAAAAAATCACAGTTAGGGTTGTCAAGCATTAGAACAGGGGCCCAGAGAAGTTGTGAAATCCCCATCCTTGGAGATATTCAGAAGTTGGCTGCATAAGGCCCTGAGCAACCTGCTCAAAGTTACTTTGAGCATAGGGTTGGGAGTGGGTGACCTCCAGACATACCTTCCATCCTCTAATTCTGTGATTCTTTTGTTTTAAAACTGAGTTCTGCAGTTTGGTTTTCTGTCAGATGTCAAAAAGTTGTCTGATTTGTCCGTGTCTAACAGTGTTTTTTTTTTCTTTCTACCTTATTACAGTGTTTTAGGCAAAACGTTCTTCTGCAGCAGGTTTACACATTGGTTCTGTTACTGATTTAAAGCCTATGTGTAAGGAAAACTTGCCTTATTTGTTTGACTTTTTTTTTTTCCTCTTTCACTCAGGATATTGACAGTACAGATCATGACAGATGGTGTAGCTATATTATGTATCGCGGAGTAATAAGGTATGTTAAAGTGGATCATTTATTCATTGGTTTTAAATATCTTTATGACAATCAGTTTTACGCCCTTCTATAGGTAATTGTAGAAGAGTCTTATCTCCCTAAACAATTGTGTATGGACAGTTAGATATACCATGAAGCAGTGTGAAACATTGATCTCGGGATGAATTGGTGTATTTCTGAATATAATTTACAAAGAGAGTATTACAGGTTTCATCCTTCTGTGTCAGAAGTCTTCAGATCTAATCTGCTTTGGTAACATAAAACTACTTTTTTCCAAAGCTCTGCAGCTTCATTCTAAAATGTGAGGGCTAAGCCTTAATTTGTATGTGACACAGAAGATACAAATTTTGAACTATGATTGTAGGGTTTGTTGAAGCAAAATGCTGATCTAATCTAGCTAGGCTTTATGCTGGATTCAGTGGAAATTTTAACTATGTAAGCCCATACTGAAGTACTTTCCTCTGCTGGGACCTATGCAGTCCATGTCTTTTAATACCAAGTTGCTTGTAAACCATTCTCTTGGTGATGTATGTACCAGAATGGAATTCAGCTTATATATAATATATATAATTATTTTTATATATATATAATAAAATGCAAATTCTGCAGTGTTCACAGGAGTAAAACCAGTAAACTAGGTAGCTGTCTTAAATAACAGTATTGAGTAAAAAAAAAAGGGGGGGGGCAACAAAAAACCTAACAAACCTCCCATTTGCAATCTAATTTTTCTCATTACTCATTCCATTGATGCTTGAGTTCCTTTCTTGAATTTCAAAATCTCTTCCGTGAAAAAAGTTGGTGAGCTTATACCAGTGTGCATATTCTAAAACTGTAATTTTAAAAATAAGTTTCTAAATCTAGAACTTATTGTTGTTGTTAAACTCTTATGCTCTCTCAGTTTTTCTGCTTGTGACATTGTGTTATGATGCTCATGTTTATAGAGCACTCAAGTTTTTTGAAGGTGAGATTCACAGAAATGGAAAGTTATGTTGATAAGTTAATTAGCAACTCTTGGAAAAAAGAGACATGAATTAAGAATGTGGTGAAATTGCCTTGAGTTATTTCTTCAAACTAACTCTTCTTGTATCTGATAGATTGGGCTATGCCCGCATATCTCATGCTGGTTTAAGTGATTCAGAAGTCCAGATGGCCAAATTCAGGATCCCAGATCACTTGGATAGCTATGCTGACAATGAGAGAATTGTCACTGATCCCAGCCAAGTTCCTGAGGACATCCATTTCAATCCCAGGTCAGTGTATCACATGAGAAATTAAGGCAATGGTGTACGTGACATCTTGTAAAAGAGAAGTCTAGGAACAAAATTGTTCTTAAAGTGGGAGGCACTGGTCAGTACCAAACTGATCAGAAAATTAGGAGGCAAGAACTTCTGATTTGTAATTCCATTTTTTTCTAATGACTTGGCACGTGCTTTGGGAAAACCAGTCTGTGGTGTCGTAGCATAAATTGAAGGTAATGCTTATTTTACCCAGGTGCTTACTTTCTGAGATTGTTTGATAGAGTTGTTTGCCAAGTGGTGTGGTGACTCATTTTATAGATGATGAGGGATCTCCCGTGTTTCTCAGCACTTTTGAGGATCAAGGTCTTAATATACTGTTACTTAGAACACAAAATACAATATATACATTAAATACATACTATATAACTGGAGCAAAAATTAAGGAAAATGCCTGAGGCAGTATGTTACATACGTCAAGAAGAAAAAAGGGCTAGGTTTTTACATAAAAAGTTATTTATTTCTAGAATGCTGTCATTTTTCCACTGGCATTGCATAAGGAAGAGAAATACTGAGAAAGGAATTTATTCTACACTGAGTATCAGTGGAAGAGTCATGAAATTTGAGATAGATGTTGCCACAGAGAGACAATTTCCAGCAATGCCATATTTACTACTTCCAACATGCATAATACAGAATATATTAATTTCTTATATACACCTAAGAGTTCAGCTTACTCACTTTTTATTTACCACTCAGTCACTGGCTTCCTGTCTAAGCAGGAGTTTGTCCGATCTTTTCTGAAACTTGCCTAAAGTTAGTATTCACGTTCAGATTTGTCTCAGTTCATTTCAGCACAGAATATTTTTCTTGTCCTGATTTCTTTCATGTCTGCCCGTAAGCAGAAAATTTATACCCTTTAGGAATAAGTTTAACTTTTCCCAATAAACTATAGTTCTTTTGAAATACAATGGCACTGCTCTAAAATGTTATTTAGCACTGATATTTTGAATAAGTACTACATTTTACTTTTGCAAATCTATCTGTCATAATAGTCAGTAGTCAGAACTTTCAGATTTAAATATGGCATGAAACATTACAATTTTCACCATAATCTTTAAAAGTAAGATGTGCAATATTAACAATAGGGTTGACTATTTGGCTACTGTGGGGGGTTAAATTATATCTCCACTGAAGCCAGTAGAAAAAACTCAGAGCATAGGATTTAGCTAGCTAAATGCACCTCTCACCTTTGTCAGCTGGAGTTCCGTTTATAAAGTGCCTATGGCATTAATCCAATCAGTGTAATTAAATGTCTCCATTATACTCAAAGACCTCTAGTTAGCGTACACAGGATATGATTTATAAATAAGTAGGATTGTGGCCTGTTTCTGAAATAAATAATCTAGAACATTCAGAAGAAGTGTTAATTATACTGTTGTAAGTGTGTGATTTAATTGCATGGGTTAAATCATGTTATAATGGTTTTGCTTTGTTGAATATTTTTCTTAGGTTTGGATCTTACAAAGATGGACATAATTATGAGCAGATTCATCACTTTCATATGAGCACTCCTAAATATTTTAAACAGAAAAATTAGAATGAGAAAATAACATATCATTGGGACCAACAAGAAAGGTTTGTTGCTTGAAACTGAATTGGCAGCCAAAAAGACTATGTTGTTTAAAGATGAGCAGCTCCCATGCTGCATAACTCTGTGAATGTTTGTGTAATAGTTGGTGACTCTTTTCTTTAATGAGTTGTCATCACTGTGAGAGAGGGAAGATGCGTGCATTGTGGTAAACTGGTATCTACCTGGGCCAGATACCTGCTTTGTACACAGCAGAGCAAGGGTGGGAACTTGCTTTGGCCATAACTTCTTCAACTTTTTTGAAGGTATCCTATATTGTGCTGTTTCAGTTGAATGTATCTATCCACCTTTTCTTTAGCGTTCAGATATGATCCCTTTCCTCTCCTGGGAGCTCATTGGAACAATCATGAGCAAGGAATTTCAGCTGACTTCCACACTTTTTTGGTGACTGAGGCAAAGCAAAATAATGTGGTAGTGTAGGTAACCTGTTGATATATGCTGCACTTTGTAGTCCTGCTGCTATTGCAATAAAAAGCTTGGCCTTAGGTTTTTCAAAATAGGAATGGGACTAGTGTGTTTTTTTAATTGGGAGATATGCAGTTACTATGTGTTTGAAGTGTGTGCATTTTTGACTTACCAAAACAGTATTTACATCTGCCGCTATTCCACATTTTATTCTTAAATGAGTTTTATTAGAACAATTTGCAGATGATTGATATTAATAATATTGGAGAAAAGGCTGTGACTTTTACAGACTTCCTTTTTTTAACAGGACATTAGACACTGCAATGCTTTTACAAAGGGAAGAGTAAAGTACTTCTGGATAGTTATTGTTATGAGGAGCTTACGTGAACACACTGCAGAAGAATTAAAAACAATCATGCTCAACATGACAAGGTTTCTGAGAGGGGAGAAATGTTGATTGTAATTTTTATTTAAAATGAACTGTAATAAAAAAAAAAAGCATTGTTCCTTTACTAGCACTACACTTTAGTAGGACTACATGGAATTGTGGCTTTTTTTTTGACATAGGCTGTGAATTACCTACTATGTAACACACACGTAACACAATGCAAAATGTGTTTTCTTGGGGTCTCTCTCCTGATCTTTCAGTATATGTGCAGAGCTTCCCTTAAACAATGAGGACATCTTCAGTGTTGTCCAAAGAAGTTTTGTGTTTGTGAGAAACATGTTATATGGTTTATT
Organism: Haliaeetus leucocephalus; assembly: GCF_000737465.1. Taxonomy (NCBI): domain Eukaryota; kingdom Metazoa; phylum Chordata; class Aves; order Accipitriformes; family Accipitridae; genus Haliaeetus; species Haliaeetus leucocephalus. The sequence continues at coordinate 6,887,381 of NW_010972875.1, forward strand.
TAAATGACCCTCTCAACTTGGAAACCACATTTGTGATGTTGATATTTAGTACTGTGTGTCTTTCCAGTAATACCTAAACATGCTGTAACTGAAAGGAATAGGACATGTTGCAGGAAAGAGAGTGTTCTTTTTTCTCCGTCTAATTCTGCACCATGTGCTTTTGAGAACAGCTTGAGCTTACTCAATTTTACTGTTTCCCTATATAAGAAAATACAGGATGTGTTTTTACCCAGGGTTTCTTGTTCTATGGAGTCAGGTAACTGCTGCAATCACCAAGCTTGTCACTTTATCCTGGTCACCCGTCATTTTGCTCCCTTGTTTTTAGGACTGTGTTTCTGAGAGTGAAACCCTTCACTGATCTTTGTGGACAGAAGATATTTGATAGGCACTTGAGGAACACATAGCTACCACAACTTCATCTCAGATGGCATTAGAAAGCCTGACTTTGTTAGTGACTATTAACCAGCCATTGTTGAACTGATTTATTTCTCACCTAGAGCTGTTGTGATTGTCTTTACAAGTCCAAGAAAGTGTAATTAAACATTCCAGTTTAGATATCCTTTAGGTAGGATTTGAAATCCTCTTGAACTTGTTCTCTGTGTGACTCTCTGGCAGGACAGGATAAACTAGGTTTCAGAGTGATGGGAGTGACTTTCTTGCACTTTCAGCAGTTTTCTTCTGCAAACACCAGTAGCCCCTGTCTCTCCCTTCTCCCAGCCTGCAACAGCAGCTGGCACTGGCACTGACATTGCACAGCGGCTCCAAGTATCCTCATTTCTTTGCAGTGTGCTCTCACGCTAGCTCTGACGCACATCCAGCCACAGGTTTGTCTTTCCATAGCCTGTACAAAACATAACATTATCTTGCCACATTACTTAACATTCTCCACAGGCTGACTCTGCAAATACCTTGTAATGTGAGCAGTTTATTTGTGTAAGATGCAGGAAATGATACTCATAAACATAAAAAACTTGAAAACCCCTTATTTTTTTAACAAAAAATAGAATCAGGATATTTTTCAAGAAGTCAGACACCAAAGCATGACTTGCATAGCAGATCAGACTATATGTCATCTCTGTGTGTAATCTTCAAAGTCCGTGAGCATATGTGGATGGATTTTCACAGGATTTAGAAATGTTCACCCCATTAGAAATATTCATGTAGACATTGACAAAATCTGAACTTTGAATATTCTCTTCTTCTGAGTAGCTTGTGTAATTTAATGTTGGTAGATCCATACCTCATAATGCCTAATATCAGAAAACACTGTATGCAAACGTAATGAGTAGCAAGTATTTGTTGACACTTGCATTATTTTATCAGAATTACTAAGAAAAACTATGACCACAAACTGTTTGTGTACTGCTTCTACTACTGTGGTTAGAATTGGGAAGCTAAAACTACACTTTATTTGTCCTTGAATCTGCACCCTGGTCTAATCCCCTGTATCTGACTGGTTTAGAAAAATGCGCAGTACATCTCTCAGTCGCAATCACTGTGTCTCAAACTATGAAAGAAATGTGCTAGAACAGGTCCTGCTGCAGGGTTGTGTGACTAATCTTGCTGTTTTCTAATCATACTCTCTTCATCTCAGCTTTCATAAGATAGTATGTTATGAAAGAAAAAGGTTGTGGATACCTTTAACTATGCATTCAGAGATAGCAGGAAAAGATAAAATATATAAGATAAAATGTATAAAATAAAGATTATTTTCTAAAGGTTTGAACTTTTACTGGTGGTAAAAGGTCTAGAGTATATATATCTGATTTCTAAATATGTATTCTGTTTACTCCTAATTCCATCCTCTCTGACATTCTGTGCAGGTCACTTAAAGTTTCTAGGAATATACAGGAAGAGACAGCAGTACATCAGGAGCCTACTGGTGTGTATCTCAGAATAAGAAAGGAGGACTCTAGGTAACATGTAAGAGAGCAACTTTTGAGAGTAATTGTACTGGATTCTTCAGCAGGATGGAGACTGAAGTCTCCCCTTACATATATTCCTGCTCTGGGGCCTTGACTTGGGCATTTCGATGTGTATTGTAAGCTTAGCTTCAGGAATAGTGGCTCCGGTGTCGTCACAGAGCACTCTGAAACCTGCGAGCTGCAGTTCAAACCTCTTGGGCTACAAAGGACCTGAAATTGTTATTTCCCAGTTTCAAAAAGGGCGTTGCAGCTACAAGCTTATTAAACAAAAGTTGGGCACACCCTTTGGTTTTGAACTGGAGTTGATGTTACTGAAACAAATTGGGTGCAGCTTAAGCGTGTAGATGACCAGCTCCCATGTGTCTCTCTGAAACAGAACACAAAAAATGTTCAGGGTCCTCTACTGATACTGAAGGAGCTTCATGGCCCCAGACAAAGGTGTTGGTTGTTTTGATGCACCTCCAGGGTTCACGCAGAAATTCTGAGGTGCTCTCTTAAACTTGGCTACTTAGAGCTTCCTAATTATGAATGAAGCAGATTTTTTTTTTTTTTTACATTTCAAACTGAAGCTGAAAAAAACCTATAAATCCAATTTAAGGATTTAAATACAAGCTACCAACAGCCCCGAAACATGTTTTTTCTCATGTATGTAAAGTTACGTTTGTTGGCAGGGTGTTACAAAAGGGCCCTTGGGATCAAAGTTGTATGTCTGTGGAGCAAGTGTAACAGAACAAACCTTTTTACTTCAACGAGGAGCACAGTACGTGTCTGTGGGACAGGCCAATTAAAATGAGCTGAATTGTTGAACGAGGAGTGGTTTGAAAGCAGTTATATAATCTGCAGCTGCTACTTTCTGCCACCTGAGGTCCTCTCTTATCCCTGATCACTACTTTTCTGCTGATACCACACAAGAATAACACACAGTTGAGGTGTTTCATCCTAACTCTGAGGGTGAAAAATCTTTTCAGAAGCGTTGCATAAAGCTGTTTGTATTGACTTGGTTATCAGTTACTTCTTCATATCTGCACATGATTGCTGGGCTTCTGGTAGACAATTTGTTTCTTTTCTTACAATGCCCTGTACTGTGCTTTGTTGCTGCTTTATCTCCTTGGTTAATGTTCAGCAAATTCTGCTTTGCTAATGTTTTTATTTTCAATACTATTCTCTTCCCTCTCTGACTTGTAAAACTCATAATGGCTTGTGATTCTGGTGCCTAAAGTTAACTTACAAGCTTGTTTCTAAGCAAAGCAAGATGAATGAAGGTATTTGAGAGATGTAGTGGCTTTAGCAATTTGGAGTCTGATACCCTTTGGAAACAGAGGGGATCCTCTTCCTCAAGACTCTTCTACACTATTTTTTCTGATGGTGAAGAAGATAAAACTAAGTAAATAGCTCCTCTTTCTCATGTTAGCCAGTATTTTTCATAGTCTATGGTGTTTTTTTATGTGGTTGCCATTTTAGCTATCAATTAAAAAAAGAAACACAAACATAAGAAGTCAAACAATGACAGTCTTTCTTCTTAAAAAAAAAAGTCTACAGTTTTAAGTTTGATCTAGCAGTGTGTAAACTGGCTGATGCATTTCCTGCCCCTCTCCAGTTCTTAGTTTATTATTCCTCTCCTGTGTGTCGATAGGAGCATTTGCACGTATGTGTAGTGAGCCAGATCAGGATATTTATCTGGCTGGGAAAAGAAAACAAACAAATGAACAAAACCAAAAGAAGTGTTGAGGGTTTTATTGTTTTGTTTTGGGGGCAGTCTTGCTCTTCGATCTGCCTTGCTATCTAGCTGTGCAAATGGTTGCACTGGCACAAAATAAAGGATGCCAGGAGGGGTAGGATTAAGAGGCTAATGCTGGAACTGCTTAACCTGTCAATGTCCTTGAGACAATGCTTGATCAACCATGACTTGATTGATTTGCTCTATGTAAAATGAAGTATTTCTGCATTTTGTAAACTCAGGCTTTGGAAGGAAAATACAAGCGTGATTTCATAACATCTGCCAGACCAGGGACTTGCATAGTGGTTTACAACTAGTGGTAACAAAGGGGATATTTATACCTTCTTGAGGTTGGAATGAAGGTGCATGTTGTAATGGCCCTTGTTCTCGTGGGGCAGGCCTTTTCTGGCTGAAGCATACATTCCCTTGTTTAGCAGGCAGAGGCAGAAAACAAAGTCTCTTTTGTGTTTCCCTATGGATTTCTTTGCAGATCTAGTTTTTAAGGGTCAGGGATTACACTTGTGCATTCAACTATTCAAAAATTTTTTGAACTTTTGTTTGTCAAACCTCTACAGTATTATTTGCTTTACACTTATGGATAGCAGTAGTTACGGAAGCTATAGTCTAAGGAAAGATTTGTAAAGCCAAGTAGTATCTTTAATTTTAGACTAATATAAATGGGGGGAAAAGAAGTACAAACCTTTCTGACTTCAGTTACAACCAGATAGGGTTTTTCTGTGTCACCTTTCTTTAGATCTCTTATCAGTTTACGGAAGAAGATTTCTTTTTGAATATGTTTTTATTCTGAACTAGCGGTCTGTGTGCTTTTTATGGTCATTGTGAACAAACAGGCACCCCTAAAGGAATTGTTCCTCTCAATCCAGAATTAGAACAGATCAGATGAATTGCAACTCAGTGGTGCCCCTATTGGGTATAAGATCTTGGGATGACACGCACAGATGTGAATGTCTGGCATGTGGGATGTTAGAAGTACCCAAGAAGTGAACCCTAGCTTGCACTGCTTTACTCTAGGATATAATTATTTTTTTTAAAGGTGGTAGTGTAAATATACAATTGCTAAGGTAAACAAAAGATGGTGCAAATAGGAAAATGTCAGAGATAGAGGCAGGAAGTTCTACAGAAATAATTTCAAGGAGTTAGTGAACAAGTAAGAATTTCAAATAATGGGGTCTTTCATTGCTCTGACATGGTCTTAGTACATGACTTTTGAAGAGAATTAATTTTCTTATGAACTCCATCTTCTTCTCTGTAAAAGAGGCAGTTGAAAACATAAGACGTTGCTCTGAAAAATAAATTGGCTGTGCTTGCACATTCTGATTGGTTCAATGAATAAGGCAAGGGTCACAAAAAAACCCCCAAACAGGTGTGTGATCAGTTAATTCAGGACTCTATGCTAATGCGTTGCTCCAAAGGGACAACTACCTTAAATCGGGCACTTCTTCAATTCGGAGTCCTTGACTTTCTTTTAACTTAACCTCTTAGAGGAAGTTTTTATTGTTCCATGGGTAATTTCTGTCTTAATAATCCTCCTTTGTGCACAGGCGGTGCTGTAGCAGTCTCTTCTCACCCGTGTTTCAACACCGACTAGGGCAAGGGAAGGCTTTTACCCCTGAAAGGACGCAAGATGCTGAGCTGGGCTGCTAAGCAGCAATGACCTGCAAGGTGTCTTACTCCGGGTCAGGAACGGGGAGCCCTTTCCCTCTGTACTGCAAGGGGGAAAGGAGGCGGGGTGTGGGGGGGTGTCCATGCGCTAGGTTTCGAGGAGCAGAACAGTAACGGGAGGGAGGAACCAATCTCGTCTACCTGCCAGGAGCAGCTGTTGCCCCCCGTGTCTCTGCTGCTGTAGCATTGACCTGACCCTTCCGTGCGTTCAGCTGGTGGGGGCAGGCTGCCGTTTTTCCGCTCAGGAAAAGGGAGATGGCAGAAAAAAAGAAACCTTCCCGAACTAGCTGGCGATTTGGCCACACCGAAGCTGGGCTCACAGAGCAAAGGGAGGATGGTGCGGTCCAGAAATCTTCCTCCCCGAGCGCCAGCTACCTGCTCCGGCCCTGACGACACGGCACCAGCTGCCCCGGGGCCCGCGTTACGTACGTGTGCAAGCGCTCCTTCATCCGAGGGGGGCAGGTACGGGGCGCGCCAGCCTTCGGGCGTACGGAGGCCGCGGCTCGTCCCGGCAGCGGGGGGCCAAGCAGGCGGCCCTGTGGCGCCGGGGCCGAGGCTGCCTACCGTCCCCTCGGGCCCTGGGGCTGCCG
>NW_010972875.1:6893305-6894049 GCF_000737465.1 Haliaeetus leucocephalus
GGCCGCCGCCGAGGGACCTGCCCGGGGCAGCCCCCGGCGGCCCTCTGAGGGGCGGGTCAGCGCTGGCGGCCCCGCCCCCGGCCCCCCTCACCCAATCGTATCGGGGCGTGGGCGCGGCCCGTGGCCTCCGTAGCCAATCAGAGCCACGGGTGACACAAAGTGCTGTTCTTTGCACGCGCTTTTAAGGCCAGGAAAAACTGGCACCGGCAAAGCCCAGTCAGAATGAAGGGGGGCGGTGTCGGCTCAGCCTTGAGCCCAATAGGAGGTAGGGAGCGGGCGGGGAAGGCGGTGCGGGGCAGGCGGAGGGAGAATGGCAGGAGCCTCGCGCAGTAGGAGAGCAGGACGTGCGGTCTCTCGGGGCAGCCCGAGCCAATGGGTGCCGCCGGTGGGCGGGGCGGGAGGCGTCCGTGCTTGGGCTCTGTGATTGGGAGAGGGGCAGAGGGAGCCGGGCCGGGCAGGGCGGTGTGTGCGCTGCACGAAAATGCACTCGGATGCCGCCGCTGTCAGTGAGTAGCGGCGGGGCCGGGCCGGGCGCTCCCGCTCGCCCGCCCACCCACCCACCCACCGGCGGCACCGGCCTGGTCTTTCCGCCGGCGGGCGCTGCCGCCCGGGTGGGGGCGGCTTCTCCTGCCCCTCACCGAGGAGGGTCGGCCGAACGCGCCGCCGGGGCTCCCGATGACGGGGAGGGGCGTCAGGCCGGCGGGTGCGGAACCGGCGGGGAGAGAGGCGGCGGGCGTACCGGGG
>NW_010972875.1:6894349-6894630 GCF_000737465.1 Haliaeetus leucocephalus
TGGGGAGGTGGGTGGCGGTGAACGTAGCGGATTCCGCCGGGCCGGTGCAGGAGAAGCGGGCTGTGAAGGGGAATGGGGAGCGCGGCGCATTGTGGGAGGTGGAGTCTCTCCTGCGGCCGCCCCGCGCGGCGGGCCTCTGGGCGCGGAGCGGGGCGGGGGACTACAGCTCCCAGCAGGCACCGCGGCGGCGCGGCGTGCTGCCCCCGCCCCCGCGCGGGGGTGCGAGTTGCAGCCCGGTAGCCGGCGGGGGGACCCGCTGCGCCCCGCTCTCCCCGCGGGGG
>NW_010972875.1:6894641-6960059 GCF_000737465.1 Haliaeetus leucocephalus
CGGCCGCCTGTTCCGGAGGAGGGTAGGGAGGGCTTTGTCTGTGCCGTCTAGTTTCTGGCTGCGCTTTCAGAGCGGGCGGGACCGTATGCCGTAGGCAGGTTGCCTGGCGTGGGGGGATTGATTGCACACCTGCGTGGCTGCGGGATAGCTGTGGGGTTCAGGAATAGGCTCCGACCCCGTCCGCCGGAGAGATGAGGCTGTCATCCCGAGCACAGAGCTGTCTCGGCAGAGCGATGTTCCCGATTCCCGTGAAATCTCCCAGGAACGTGTTGTCGATGTGCAAGGAGTTGCAGCTCTGAGGCGCTTTATTACTGCAGAACTTGCTTACGGGAAAGATAATGAAAATAGAAGCTTTGATCGCACGTTAATGAACGATGGTCTGACTTTTGGACAAAGTCCTGAAACCAATTATGGGAAGAAGCGCTGCGTAAGGCCTGGATTTTCTTGAATCCTCCTGTGTTTCTCAAAATGAGAGACTGGACAGGGGCAGCCTGGTAGAGGCTCTAAATCGTAAGGTTATATAATTTCTTTAGTGGTTCTGGTTTATTTTACCTTTATATTTAGGGATCATTATATGTCGATGGTTAAGGCGGCTGCCATTAAAGCACTAATAACCGCTTCGTGTTGGAAACGGAAGGATAATTATTCTAGAAAATGCCTTCTGTTCAGTGTCTTTTGTCATGTGCCCTGTCCAAAAAAGGGGGCAAGCCTTCATTATATGCATGTAAGCTACAGTTTTAATATGCCAGTGCTCCCTCATGTAGGGTGTTAAGACTATGTAGTGATTTTTTTTTTTTTTTTTTTTTTAAATTTCTCTGCAGAAAACGAGCACCGTTTCTCAGCCTTCAGCTGTTACTGGCTTCTCTTTAAAAATGTCCTTTGGAATGATTGAATCATCCACTTCAGTACTTTTTTTGGGAGGGTGGGGGTCCAGTTCATGGCCTTGTATATGTGTTATTTTAAATAGGAGTGTTTTCCTAAACTAACTAACTTCATTATCTGTAGCTTCATAGTAGTTGGGTTTTTTCCTCATTGATTTAAATGCTTGAAATGAGAAGTGTTCATAGCATATCTTTACACATACAGTAGTTGGCTTATGATTGTTTCTTGACTGAACATTTCTTTTGAGCCTTCTTTTTGACCCTGCTTACATTCTTATCTGTTCTTATGATATAAACTCCATTAATGCATTTTTGCTGTTTCAGTTTTACTTTCTGAGACTGAATGTACATGTTTCACATTATATGAGAAACATCAACTTTCCTTTTTGCTGTTGCAAATGTTTGCTTAAAAGTTTCTTGCAACTCCAGTAACTATAGTTGGAAATGTCTTCTCTGTGCAAGGCCATGCAATAAGTTGAGTTAGGCAGGTAAACAGTTCCTCTCACTGCTTCTCTTCATTCTGTTGTATCAGGATGATCTTTCATTTGTCTAATTGCAGCACTTTATTTAAATTTATTTTTGTCTGCGTAGTTTTCGTGCTAACTTTAAGTGAATTATTAATCCTGTATTTTCTTTACCTCCCCCCCCCCCTTACTTTGGAGATACTGAAAACAAGGACTTTGGGCTTTTTCAAAGCATTATTTCCTAGTTTTGTTTGTGCCTTCAAGCAGAAGAGGGAAACTTGCTTAATTTGTCTGTCCTGTGCTTGCCAAAAAGCATTGCACCAGGAAGTATGGTACATCCCATGAAAATGTACAACTCTTGTATCCAATTTAAATATTAGAACATTTAATAGTGTGGTTATTTCTTCTACAATAAGTAAGACTACTAACAAGGGCTTCAAGCAGAACCCTTATTTTAAATGTGCCAGCATTTTTCTTATACTGTCCAATTAAGTTTTTCTATTTAAAATCACAGGTCTGAGGTTAAACAGAATTTCTGCTTTTGGCTCATAAAGAGATAGAAATAACTACCAGTTTGTTCAGTGTTCTCTCTCTCTATATAGAGCTGTGTATGTATATATATTGTTGTTAGAGCTACAAGGCTTTAGCTTGCCATTGGGAACCAGCTGGTATGACACATGCTTCTGTGTCGCTTGATGCAGATGTGTGGCTGCACAGACTGTGGGACTCCGTCTACGGCAGCCGCTCATTACTGCCCATTAGCTGTAGATTACTGCTTCCCTTGCTCTACAGGTAAAGTGGTTTGTAGGAGTACTGTCTGATCCACTCAGTCAAATGTATCTGGGTGAGCTCTTACCACTTAAATGTCTAAACTGACATGGCTGATTTTTGCCTGAAGTGGATTAGGGAATGCGCCCATGACCTGTGCTGCTGGCAGAACTGTGGAGTCTGTAACTTTTGGCAGAGAGGAAGAAGCAAACAGCTGGGGCAGTAATGTTTTTGACTGGCATAGCTGTTCCTAGGCTGTTGCAGATCCATCATGTTGTATACCAGATCTGCATGGTGCTGGATACCCTAGTAGTGCACATTTGACAGGGTTGCATTTCTGCTGAATTAGCTAGAGCACGAGATACAAAGTTTTTATTAGCTTTATGCCCTTTGTAGGATGACAGATGACACCTAATCTGGCATGAAGTTAAGAGTAGTGCTGGCAAACAACTCTCAGGCCATAGCAGCCGATGTTGGAAAACTCACACTTTTTTTAATTAATTTGATGGTAGAGTAAGAGTTAGTCTGGATGAACACTTTGTATCAAATGGGTGTAAAATTGGTTCATTGTATTAAATGCTTTGTAGCTCAATTTCCTGTATTTCTGAATTGTAAACTGAAAGAATGTCTGTTCACAGTCTTAGTAACGTGGAATCACTGAAATGCTGTTTGATTTGGTAATACATGCTTTAGAAGCAGATTTAAATTAGCTGTAATTATCCACTGCTTTTACTCATTCTTTTCCAACTGCGGCTGGTCACTCCAGCTTTATTATATGCTGGCAAGAATCTCCATTGGGAATGGTTATCAAATACATTTAGTAGGTACACAAGTGGTATTTGCAGCAACAGAAACAGATGTTTTGCACTAGAAATACACTTAGTGTTAGGTCTTTCTATAAAAAACAAAATACCCAACCAGCCCCGCCCCCCCCCCCCCCAGACCCCCGTGAGCCAGCGTGCAGGGTTTTTTATCCTGTGCGTTAGTATAGCATACGTTAGCATAGCTCTTACTAGTTCAGAGTCAGTTTAAGGTAGATGGAAATGCATTCAAACTAAAGTAACAGTTACACAACTTTTGCACTGCTTAAATTGCTCTAAAATTTTTAGTGAACTTTAAACTGCAGTAGGTCTCTCTGTAAACAAGCTTTCAGATCAGGGTACTTTTTAAATATCTAGGTAGAATAAGGATTTGTTCCCATGGGGGGGGGGGGAAGATTAATGCTTTTCCCTATCTATGTACCATGCAGTAATTTTAAAATATTTTGTTGCAGATAAAATGAGTGACTGATTACATGTGGTAATACCAAATGTTAGAGTTGAATGTGAATGTTTACATTAAAATGATAAGTGGTTTTTAGTGTCTTGTCGTTTCAGCCACATTTTGTTGTTTGGGGTTTTTGTAGTGTTTTCTTTTTAGTAGCTTAAGTCACTCTGTGTTTTGTTTCAGAACATTTTAGGCTGTTGTGCTTGGAAAATGTACACAAATTTGCAACTGTGGGTTTGGATACCGCTGCTGTCAGCAGTAGCTCTGAGCTTGATGCGTCTCTGTATGCATATATGCAGGAGAAACATCCTGCAGCACCATGTCTTTAGCTCTAATGGCTAGGTCCTGTTGCTCCTCAAGCTAGGATGGATCATCCCACTTCTCTTTCCATTTAGTTGCATGTCCTTACTGTCCAGGCTGGAATTCATTTGATTTTTCTTACTTTCTGAATCATGCCCCATGTTCAACCCCATGAAATCAAGGGAGACCCTACTTTTCAAGCCTGTTCTTCTCTGCCTCCCCTGCATGCTTGCTCTTGCATTACAGACTGGGAGAGAGGTCTCTTCTGCAGGCTGCCCCTGCTAAAGGGTGTCACTGCCTGTGCAGATTCAGCTACGGACACAGTGGAAATGAATTCTTAATCCTATCTTCAACAGGAATGCAGACTCAGCTCCTAGCTGCTCTGTACTGCAGTTTGGGAATATCAGTTTTTAGGTGTGTTGTGATGTTTTTGTGTAAATGAAAATAAAACTGATTGCATGTTTTTCTCTTGTTTTCTGCATTTAGTAATGAATATAGAATTTCTGCTTCCTGAATAGAAGTACTGAAGGCTTTTGCCAAATGTAGGTTTCAGATCTGAACTTCTAAGTTCATTAATCAATATAAATAGTCTTACTGTTAGGATAATTCTGTAAGTAGACTACAGAGCATGGTTCATAGAAGATTAAATGATTCTTTTTTGGATAAGTAAAGTTTATTTAAAACTAATTAAGAAGACACTACTTTGAACTATTATTTCCAGTACTACTACAAGTTTTCTCCAGTTGTATTATTTGAAACCAAGGAAACCAATTAAAAAAAGTAAAAGCATAAACATTCCATTTTAATTTTCAGGAATGAGTCTGCCTAGTATGTGTTTTCCATCTAATTTTTTTCTGAGAATGTTACAGAAGATTACCCACAATATTTGTATTGAGTCAGATACATCTTAGCAGTAATAAAAATTATTGCTATGACTACTTCCACACTTAATTTTTAATACAGAGTTGTATCTATAGCATTTATATGGCATCTCTATCTAGGATAAATATTTTTAGACCTACTGTAACTGTGAGGTTTTGTATAGACTTTCTTTTTGCTCAGAAAAATAATCTAGTACCTTTTAAAGGAAACTTGGAGTCAGCTGCTGATCTGGTTTAGTACTATTGTTAATTTTTTACTAGGTTTTTAGTAGATTGTAGTGCACCCTGGAGCTGTGTTTTGTCCAAGCTTTAAAGTGATAATTTTGACAGCAGGAACTAAGTTAAAGTTTTCATTCAGGCGGGTACATGTCTATGTGTGAGTCGGTGCATAGGCAGAAATTCTCTTCTCTTTTTTTTTTTTTTTTTTTAGGTGTTCACTTGTGGTTTCACTTGAATAGTTTGGCAACACATCATTCCCTCCAATAAAAAATTGGACTTGACCTTTAAAGTTTTTTCATTTCAGATAGGAAAGTAGCGTATTGAAGTTCAGTTAACCTGTATCATTTGCTTATAATTGAGGCTTTTGTTTGTTCATTGTGTTTCATATGTTTGTCTTAATGAAGGGGTATAGAATGATTTTTGTCTAGTTTGTTATGGAAGCAAGCCCAGCTAGCTCTTGTTTCTTTTGCCTCTCCGTAACTGTCAGGTCCGTAGGGTAAACCTTAATCTATAATATTTTAAAAGTTATTTTTAAACTATTAGCTTTTTACTTTTATATTGTATATGATCATGACTAATTGACTAACCCAGACTTTAACACTTAAGTGTTAATGATAAACTGCAGACAAAGTTTAAATTCCATGGTCTTAGGTTGGCTCTGGCATTTTTCTTTCCAGATTCTGGATTTGCAATTATTTTACGCAGATTTTTTTTTCTTTAGCCGTTACATTCTGAATTATAGCACAGTATTTAATACCATTTGGAATTTCCGTTGCTTCAATCATTGCTAAAGATAAGCTAACATCTGCATGAAAAATAATGTAATCAACAAAATACATACACTTGTTTGACATGCACCTCTTAAGTCTTAGCAAACATTCCAGCACATCTGTTTTCAGTATTCACAACGGCAAGCAGGTTTTTGTCTTCTGATCCCAGGGCAATAAACTGTGTGATACTTTGCTGTAAAATATTTTTTTTCTGCAAGAAAAAACCAAAATATTTTCAGGCCAGTTCATGTGCTTTGAAACTTGTATTCATGTGAAAAATAACTTCACACTTGATGGCTTTTTTCATGTAAAGCTCTTGCAACCAGCTGTTGAGTGTGTAGCTTCATGTGATATATCACTCTTCTCACAGTGGGGCTTGGATGGACGGTTTATGTGACTTAACACCGCTGCTGCCACAAGAGACTATTTTGCTCCCACTTGGGAGGACCTTTCCTGTTTCTTGCTCTAACTCTGCTTATCTGGTGTTAAACCTCCTTGCTGATCCGATTCAGACCACTGAGCTGGCAGGGTTGGTTTGTTTATATTTTTTGTGGATAAGATTCCTGGGGTAGTGGGCTGACCAAGGCAGAGGGTGGGCACAGTGGCTGCATAAGCAAGTGTGGAAGTTCGGGAGGGGGAGAGGAGACAGTGTGTTCCTGAAGCACAGAATTGCAGCCAGCTGTTCAATCACTTGCTTGTCTTGTTGACTATGCCGTTGTCCCTTTGCTAATTTTCAAGATGGTGTTACTTGAGCATGGGAGGGTTTTTTTGGATTCTGTTTCTTCAAAACCATTTTTTTTCAAAATATGCCTTTTCAGTGGCATAGGATACTTTGTGTATCTTCCTTGTAATACATATACAGCAGACACTGTGACCAGTTGAGAAGGTGACTTGAGCTGTAGTGCAACTTCCCTAATTCATTGCCTGCTGCTCCTGTTTGCTTTTGTAACAGTTACTGTACAAGAAGCCTGTTTTCCCTTTTGGATAATATCCCTACTTTGCAAGCTTTCCCTGTGGAAGAGAGAGAACTTTGGACTTTGGTCTTCTGTATTCATATGGATAAACCAGTTTTTGAGGAACTACGGTGTGACACTTGTAGTACAAGACCTGTAAAAAATATATTTGTGTAACCCCTCTAAGTCCATTGTAATTATGTAAGCTATTTTTGAAGTAACAGCTTAAAATTGTGAGGATATTTCCAGTGGATGTGTGAAACATACTGGTATGAATTCTGTGTTTTGAAGTGCCTAGGAATGTTTATTTCAAAGGAGATACCTAATATATATAATCCTAATTTTAAAATATTTTTTCTGTTGTTTTTAAAAGTACCACCTAAAATTATTGTTTAATATTAGTTTACGATAAAGTATTTGCTCAGTGTTCTCAGCTCGTTACCTCTAGGTATAACTGGTTTCTCTAAAGACTCGTGTTCTTTGTAGAATTTAGGCTGAGCAACAAGGGAAATTTTAAAATTCATATTCCAGAAAGCTTAGTCTGGTCTGGCAGTTAACAAAATAAATCTTACCTTTTAATCTTGCCCTTCTTAGAATTGGTTTTATGTTCCCCCTCTTCTCCCCCACTCCCCCCCCCCTTTTTTTTTAATTCATTTGTGTTGAATTGAAGGTTGGCTAAGAAACTCAGGGTTGGTTTTTTGCAGAATGGTTCTGCTTAGTATTGTTTGACTAACAAAAATGGAACTTTATTGAGCACTTAATGCAGGAAAAAATCTAGCACACTGTTCAAGATGTGACATCTTCCTATCATACCTCGGTAAGAAGATCTGGACTGTCTTTGACTTCATATAGATAAGTATATCTAAAGTTGGAAACTCCATCTTTGGCACTTCTGACTTACAGAAATTGTATTGCTGTGGTGGTGGTTTGGGGACAACACATTAAGAAATAGGTAGCAATTAGTGAAATGATATTCTTTAGCTAACATAATAAATGTGGTTCACTGACTTGAGGATCTGACTTGGGGATCTGATATTTAATGACTTGTTTATCGTTAGATTCTGGGTCACCTTAACTATATTTTGAGAGCGTTCGTTTGAAATGGTAGGGATGGAAATGTGGGAATGATGGTTTTGACCTTACCTGCATCTTGTATCAGCTACTCGGCAAAGCCAAATTAAATGTCTCACAGTAGAAATTCTTTAATGCATTAACTGGGTGGTGACACTACACACATACAGCTTTTCATGTGTGGAAGAATTTTGCTTGAAATACATTGCTTGTCATATAGTACATGTGTCTGTCTAATTAGAGTGGTTTTGTGCACAAGTTCTAGTGAGGTAGCTAGTTTACTTTTAGTTTAAATGGAAATATTGTATAGTAGTTGGTTCTCTTTGATCCCTGTCAGCTGGTCTGTGTCCAGCTTCTGAGATTCTTGTTGGTTTGCATGCTGTCTGGCTCAATCACAGTTGATCTTTTTTGTAAATTACTTATTTTCTAGTTTTGTCCTTGACACATTTCTAGCAACAATAGGGAATTTAAGAGAATAAAGAAAAATTAGTCTCTCACTTTTTTGCAACTGAAGCAAACTCAAGTGTTTTATTTTTGGAGCATGGAAGGAAACTTAACATCATGCTATGGCTTCTTTCATGAAGTGTCAGAATATTTTATTTTTGGTGTTACTGGCTGTGGTCTTAACAGCTGCTGTATTGTGACCTTTGGTTCGTTATACAAAACTCGTGTCAACTTTGTAAGTGTATTCCAGTCATTTACTTTTACAAGGAAGTTAGTATAAAGGCCAGTATGTGTGTATTAATAAAATGATCTTTTTAAAAAACTAGCATTTTTAGTAATGATTTTAGAATGTTACATGGTACTTAAATTGGTTTTGGAATAGATGGAACAAAAGGACTGCATAGCATGGAAATCGTAATGATTCCCAATTTAAAGGAGAAAAGTTGTAAATATTTATTTTTTGATTTTTTTAATATAATTTTGTGTTTAGCTACAGTTAGCTATAGTTCTATTTTGCTGAGAGTCATCCATGCCTTAAGAAAAATGCACGTGTAGGGTATCTTTTGCACATTTCACTTACTGATTCCCCTTGGTGTTGAAAATGTTGATGCTGAAAAAGTGTTGAGATGGCTTTTATTTTATAGTTGTGTGATGATTTTATTAAATGACCAGAACATACGAAGGTCTTGGTTGCTACAGCTGGAAACCAGAGAGTTTAAAACTTTTTTTTTCCCCCCCTCTAGATTTTCAACTGAATTCTCACCTATCAACACTGGCAAATATTCACAAGATTTACCACACCCTCAATAGGCTGGTAATGACTTGCCATTTTCTCTCAGCAGAATAGCTAGGGCTTTAGTTCAGCATGTTTCATGATTGAAATCATTAAGTGATTACACTTTTAAAAACTATGTCTGCCTTTTTGTATGAGACACTCTTAGTGTTGAATCCGTTAAGAGATAAGCAGTGTTAGTAAAAGGTGAAAGATTATACTCCGGGGGTCACAGTGGAGTTTGAGCGCTGTTCACCGCAACATTGGATTTAGATGTTGTCTCCATAGAAGAAGCTTTCCTAGATATATCAAATAATGGTAATCATAATCGTTATCCAATTTCTTACAGTTCTTGTGGAAAACACATTGAACAAGCAAGCTGTCCTCTTAAAAGCATGCAAAGAGTGAAACAAGATTTTTTTTTGAAGACTGTCCCTGCTTGTTTGCTGTGCATTTACATTTGTTTTATTGCAACCATAGCTGGAAATGCCAATATGGCTTCTGTTTGTAAACTGCAAATTTTGTGGAAAAGACACTGCCTAAAAAAGGGGGTAACTCATTTCCAAGATTTCAGTTGGTTTTTAATCAGTTTTCTTTAGAACACGTATGTGTGTTCATCCTTAATCAAAGCCATTTCTGTGGTAAACGGTCAATTCAATCTTTCTAATGCTGCATTTATTAATGGATTTGTTCAATACAACAATGCAAAATTCCCCATCCAATGGATGGTTATTTCCACTCTTGAAACAGTTTGATAAGTTTTTGATAAAAAAATTTAAAAAATATTTTTCAAATTATTTAAAGATTATCCTTGAACTTTTTAGATAAATGTGAACTGAAAATGCAAAGGCTCTGCAGTCTTAGCTAGATGCTCCTTAAATAATTAATATAAAATAAAGGTTAAGAACATTACTGAACAATGAAGATCACCATCTTGTTTAACTGTATCATTCCTGCTCTCTTGCAGAATCTGACAGAGGACGTTGGTCAAGACGATCACCAGACAGGTATTTAATAGGGATGTAGCGGAAATACATTGAAACAATTTAAACATACTTCATCAAAGAAGTCTCTCTAACATCACTGAAAACTGAATTTTAGAAAACTAAAGGAGTTTTAGAAAACAAGTGCCAGGATTTTTTAAAGTTTTCTTCAAGATAGATGTTCATGCTTTTAATTTATCCAGTTGTGAAAGACTCGCACAGGTTTCAGCAGTATTTGTCATTTTACTATTTCTTGGTGTAAGTACTTTAGAAGACTTCATGAAAAAATTCTCTCACTCCTTGGACTCAACCCATTAGACTAGCAGAATATCCATGTTCTTACAGTGTTTTGACTCTTGAAAGAGCACTTGTGAGAACAGAGCAGAAGCAAGACCTCTTGTGGCTATTGTGATGCCTGTGACCGAGTTTAAATGCTGTGCTCCAAACAACCCAGTTTTTTTCTTGAGTGGTTTTGCTGCAGGTTGTTCCTGTTTCTTGTGCAGATTTTCAGTCAATGTCTAAGGGCTATTTGTTAGTCCAGATCTGTTTTCTGTTCAATAAAATGTCATCGTTTTTCGAGGCCTTCATCTCAGGTGCCTAGTACTAGTGTGCTGCCATTCTTGATTCATCAGCATTTGTGCTTTGTGACTTGATATCTTGCAACATTTGTTACCTCCTTTTGTGCTTGTTACTTATGAACTGGCGTCTTCCTTGATTTCTTTTTCTTCCTTCCTTTCTGTGTTTCAGGCATGATACCTAAGGAGGAAGGAAAATAACTTACTGGCTTCAAGCCCTGATCACTCAGCAGAACTGTTCTTTAAAACTGACCATATCTGTCCTACCATCTGTCTCAAAGTTTTTCTCTATCCTGAGGTGCTGGCTATGTTTGCTGATGTTACCTTGAGCACTTAAGAAAGTGGAGAGAGCTGTCAGCTCCTCCTGGAGATTTCTGGGACACACAAATCTAGCACGCTCTTAGCCTAGAGCAATGAGAAGAGAGGCATAGGACTGCATTGTTTGGGATCGGACAGAGCTCACTTAGGGCTTATGTACCCTCCTCCGTACTGTGACAGGTGACGTTGTTTCATAGTTGAAGTATCTTACCCTAGCCACAAAAGGCTTCTATCAAATATTTACCTTCAGCGTGGTTAGTGATTTGATACTTGAAGTTAGCTGATCGTGTAAATGAAAAACCTGTGCAAAAGAGGTTGAGGCAGGTAGTTCAAGACAAGAGGTTTTATTGTCCGTATGTTAGAACTGATGTCCTCTCCCATCTCCTGGAGACTTGAAATTTTCCCCTTTGTGATCCAGGTGCTCAAACTAAACAGATACATACTGATTTAATGTATGAAAATACATTCCATAATCTTTGTTTACTTTTGATCACAAAAAGCTGTTGTGAAGCACTGAGGTAGTCCCCTTCTGTCACTAATCAATCAATAAGACTCGGTATGCCAAAGGTATTTTGAATTTGTCTTATCTCTTGCCTAGGACTTCTATCATATAGGTCAGTGTAAGAAATCAGCCTCAGAGCTCTCATTATCTCTATTGGAAGGTGTTTGAGCATGTTACTGGTTTTGATGAACTGCTTTATACTGACACTCATGGTTATCCTATTGCCTGCATTGTGTTGTTTGAATTAAGCTGTTTCAAAAGCTTAAACACGCCCATTGATGAGTTTGGGCACAGAATCCCAGTGAAGAGTGTAATTTTTTACAATAGTTGTAGAACCTTTCAAACCAGGAACAGGTATGAAATGAGAACTGAAAGTAGAAGTTGATACCGGCAGGCTCCTCATCTTCAGATTTTGTTCCAGTATTTCTTATGCTTCTGCCCTTTATGTCTCCTTGTAGAAAAAGGTGAAGCCCTGATGTTTGCGTAACTTCCAGGTGAATTCACTCAAAATGTGTGCTTGGTTTTCCTCATAGGAGGACAAATACACATGCATGGAGCTATTTTGGCCATTGTGAATATAGTAGAGTGAAGTCTCCAGTGTCCATTTTGTTTGGGACTTGACACTTCTGAAACATCTTACTGGAGAGCCTTATGTGAATCTAAAAAGAATTGCTTTGCAATTGTTGATTTCGATGTGCCTAAATTTTTGGAACTTCTATTTTCCAGTATTACTGACTGCATAGTAAGACGTGTTAAGACCTATTAATTTTGTTACGCAATTTATAGAACTGCATAGATGCTGTGAATTTGAGATTTATATCCAGAATTCATTTGAAAGTCATGTTAATAACTCTGTTGCAGAAGATTCTTTGAGAGTTGCCAAACTCATCTAAAGGTGATTTTTTTTTTTTTTAGAGATTTTTTTTTTTTTCTTTACACTGAATCTTCTGAAGTAAGCTTTATCCTTATAGATTACTATTCATTTTCTGATACAACTATCCTGGTTAATGTTATTATATCGTGGGCCCTGCTTTTGGCATGACTTAATAAATGCATATCTAAATTTGGTTGAGAATTCTAAAAGCTATTTAAAAAACGTGAGTATTTCAATTTTAGGTTAATATTTATAATGAGCTTTTAATGCATATTACATTTATTTCAAAACAGTTGTTTCTGAGCTAACAATAAATGTGCTGGACATCTAAATTATTTTAAGTAAATTATATCTTTTCTAAGTATTAGCCAGATTTCTTTTCTGGAACCAGATCTTAAATATCTAGGAGCTAGAGGGTGGCAGTTTCAAAATTCCTTCAGTGATTTGGGAGCTAAGATGGACCTCGCTTCAAAATTCCAGTCACCTATAATGATTACAGTCTCATAAAATGTGTTAGCATTCAGTGTGCATATATATCTGAAAAATAAGGTAGGCTGTCTATGTGTCATGGGCCTTTGGCTTTCCAGCTGTCTGTAGGGGTAAGAAAAGCAGGCATTCAGATTCTGTAAACAATTTCTTTTTCTTCTAGTATGTATATGCATTAACTTGGAAAACTCTTTCTCTAGAATTTGAAATAATAGTTGTTTTTATGTCATAACTACAAATCTAGTAACTTGTTAATAGCTTAAAGTCATGATTTGGTTGTTAAATTGTGACTTATTTACCTATCCAGACTAAAATATCTTCAAAAATAAAAGTACACTTCCTGTTGTCACCTGGCTTGTTTAAAAGAACGAGGTAATGTCTTCAACAAAAGCAAGGCTTCATTGCTGTTCTTGAAGCTTGTAGGGGGAAAAAAAATTGCTTTTGCCTCCTTCATTTTTTTTTGTTGTTTTAGAGAAGAAAACCCTCTTGAGTCCAAAGCACTTCTCTAGTGTGGAATTCAAGATAGAGAAGATGATTTTTCCTTTTACAACAAGATTGCAAACTATTTGGTGTTTTGATGAGTATCTTAGTTTTCTCATCTTGTATCTGAAAAATTATGATTGTTAACTGTGCTTGTGGTGGTCTTGTTGCATCATTAAGCAAGCAGCTATATCTTTCCAATTGCTTCAGCTTTCACAGTTTCTAATTATTTTTCCTTTGAAACATCCCTCTACCTAAGCATCAGAAGAGCAGGATTATTCACAGGCATTATCTAGAGAGAAGGTGAAAATTACATGTCTGTAAATCACTTCTGTAGGGACACAGCTTGTAGAATTCTTATTTATTGACCTCTGTTTTTTGTTTGTTCCGGTTTTGTTCCTATTCTAGGAGTGTCCCTCTCTTGCAGTGATTATCTTGCATATTGTTTTAAATTTCTTAGGGTGAATTTTAGCTCTTGAGTTGATATTTCCCTTTGGTAGCTTTGTCTCCTGCAAATTTGGAAGTACTGAATAGAACGTTTGGCAAACAACATTTATACTCGGCAGGCTTTTGGCTGATGGTGGCCTATTCAGCAGCCATTTGGAGGCTCTACCTTGCAAATGCTAGCTTCAAGTGTCAAAAAAACAGTGAGAACTAGGAAGGTTCTGCCAATCTTGAGTTGAGACCCAGGAGTAAGAAACTTTGAAGATAATCACATCAGAGAAGCTGCACTTGGTAAGTAAAGTTCCTGTTAAACTTTGCATGAAGTCAGAGGGAGCTGCATGTTCGTTTGCAGATGATCAGACCTTTGAGAAGTGAAATTAGTTGTGAAAGGCTAGACCTAGAAATTACATTTAGAATTAGAAAGCTCTGTGTAGGAAAGGTTAATATTGATGCTACTTGGTGAGCTATACTGTAAAATAAGAAATGGCAAGAATTTAAGTAAAAAACCCCAAACTCTGATAGGTTTTAGCTTTAGATGGAAATAAAAGGTAGAAATATTCTGTTGGTTTAACTTTCAGAATTTGTTACAGAGAAATTATAACTGCCCTTCAAATTCAGTATACTGAGTCCATTAACAAAAGGAAATACTTTTAAAGTAATGTTCCTATACTGTGTTTAGAGTTTAGAGATCATTCAACAGTTAAAACATAGTGAAGACTTGGTCCAGGCCTCAGTTATTAAGATGTTAAATCTCTGAAAGCATGTACAATATGTTTGTCCAGCTGGTGTCTCTGTGTGTGTGTTTGTGCGTGAAGGCGGTATATGTGTGCATTTAATAGCCACTTAATAACTTCTGAGCTATCTCTTTTCTTCCCTTTTCTGTCAGTTTGAGAGCTGCAACTAGATACATTCAAACCAAGAAAGGGTACAAGTTTTGCGTATAAGTTATTGGAGAAATTGGGTTATGGTGAATTCTATTATAACTTTAAGCCTTTAAAACAAGTTCAGCGATCTTCCTAAAAATGTCCTATCATTTAATGAGGAAAAGACTTAGAGCAGGAATTCTTGGGTTAAATTCTTCGGTTTGTATGGGGTTGCAGATCTGACAAAATGATTTTCCTGTTCTATAACTGTTTTATTTTTACTTTTATTTATATTATTTTCATCTTTTGCTATGCTTCTCTTTTCACAGAGGCCTTGCATATTTATTTTCCCAATCAAATAACCAGTAAACTGGACAAACCCTGGTGGGGAGAGGGTGGGTTGGTGGGTTTTCTTTCATTTTACCAGCATCCAATGCCTGTGGCCATCATAAATAGATTTTTTTTTTTTTTTAATAGAAAGGCATTTAAAAAATAATCAAATTGCTCTCAAAGGAATGAGATAGCTACAGGTTGTACTCAAGTACATACATATTTTCCAAAACAAGGTGTTCATTAGGACATGTTTTCATTTGTTAAGTTTAGCGTGTGTCTGAGTCTGCTGGCTGTCTCTAGCCATCTGTGAAGTTCTGCTGTCATCTTAAGTGTTTTTAGTTTGTGTAGGTTTTAAAAAAATACTGGCAGAGTCTTTAGAAATTTGATCTAAAAAGCCATAAATCATCACACTTCCAATAACTTACCAGAATACAATTTTGCAGTATCATTAATTTGCAGGATGAAACAAATAACATTGAGCAGGTCAGGTTCCTTAGTTTCTTTAATCTGGTTAGTTAAGTGCATCGGGCATACTGTGAGTTTTTGATGGTCTCTGGCTTACCTGTTTCAAATATATCTGATATTGGTGAGAAGGTAAATAATATTATTGTTAATTTCCTTTTGTAACATATTCTGGATAGTGCTTCTAGAAGTATATTCTTCTGACACAACCATTATGATTCTTTCATGTGATAGTAGTTTATGGAGTATAATGCTTGAAGTTTTTTGATAACTAGTTAAATTATAATTTGAATTTACAGTACTCTTAAAACTTTCTTTCTAAAAGATAGTGTGGGTATGGCCATGCTTTCCTGGGAGGATACTGGCGTGGGGGAGCTTCAGGGTAAAAAAAAAAACCAAAACAAAACCAAAAAAACCACAGAATATATAGGAAGAATTTTTGAACTGTAAAGAGTATTTCTTGAACTAGGGAGATAATTTTCTTCTTAATAGAAATGAATATAAAGGTAAGACCAAAGAAGGCATACTAAGTGCAAAAGCTCTTTTAGTTGAAACCAAATTAGTTCACCTTGATGTAAAAACTGGTTTGAACATCTTGCCTAATACTAGAATAATCCATAGTTTCATATGCATAATAGTTTCAGTGCATGTTTAAAATAAAGTACATGTAGCAAAGCCTGTGAGGCTGTAAGGTTCCTTACATGTGTTTCTCCTATAACAGGAGAGAGACTTTCAAAGATACGAAGAATAGGTAAGCAAAAGATTGCTGTTAGTATTTGTTGGGAATTGGGCCTCTATGATTTCAGTCTGCTCCCTTGGTGTCAAAAAGTAGAAGTTTCATTGCTTGCTTCTGTGCTGTGATTTAAAATAAAAGATTTTGTGGGCATCTTAATAAAGCATAGCTAAACTTGGATGCTGTTGAAGCTAAGAGAAGGTAGCTTAGGCATGCTGGAGTTCTTCATATTTTCTTGCAAGTTTCCTTGGCATTGCTTTGCGGCTGGATTTTTGTACCTCACCTCTCTCTTCCTTTCCTTTTAAATTTCTCTGCATAACACTTAGAGCTTTGATAGCTCTTTGAGCTGCTCTTACACACACCTTTCTCAGGTGTCAATGTGGTCTTCAGTATATGAAAGTAGGACAAAATTTTGCCTGGAGTGTTAGCCTACTGTTTTCATGAGACAGCAAAGGCAATTTAACAACTTGCTGTGGTCAAAAGGGCTGGTCCTGTGCTCTTTCTTGTGCTAATATACAGAAAGTTGTTATTCTTTTTTGCTTGGGTGAATTATCTACAGGTTTGGTGAGCTGGATTGGCACACTGAAGAGTCACCAGAGACATAGGAGTATGTAGTTGAGAGAAGGGAAGGGAAAGACTGCCACTTGATTTGCATCAGTGTCTTGAATTGGCTGTTTCCTACTTGGGGACCTTCATACTTTGAGAACTGTCCAGTTCAAATGATCCAGCCAGCCACTTATTTTTTTCCCCTAGTGGCTGCTGAATGTCTCTTCCCCACCCAACTGCCCCCCCCCCCCCAAAAAAAGAAAGAAAAGAAACAAAAAAAACCCCCAAAACAAAGAACAAACAAAAAAATCTTTCCTACCCCTTGCTCTCTGTATCACAAAAAACTTGGGGCTTAAAAATAAAAAGGTTCTGTTTTCTAGAGGTAGGTGCTCTAGTTTTTGAGTCACGTCTGTATTTCCTACAGTAACGAATGACTCTTAGAAGTTCTGATTTGAATAAATGACTAAAAATAAGGATGCCTTTTTGAGGACTTAAAATACTTAGGGTAGTCTCAGTTCTTGCCTTTTGTTAGACCGAAGTAGCACTAGCACTGCTGTACATTTTGGTATAGTGCTTTTGGCCTTAACTGAAATCTGGTCATAGAACACCATGTAAAAGTGAGATGGATTTTGCTATTGAAAGGAGACATTTCTTTTGTAATCTTTAAATCCACTAACCTCCTCCCTTCCCTTCCCTTTGTAATATGCCTATTAGTGGACACAGTTTAACTGGTCTGCAACAGTTTCATTTCTTGTACTGGTGTTTTTAATTCCCTCTGTAGGAAGTCTTCGGTCTTGCAGTTCATCAGACTGCTTTAGTAAAGTGATGCCTCCAAGGAAAAAGAGGAGACCTGCAGCAGGAGATGATTTATCTGCTAAGAAAAGTAGACATGATGGGTATGTCATCTTACCATGAGCTAAGACTGATGGAATATCTAAAGTTCAACAGCTGATATGATCATGTTTTTAAATACTAATGGAAATGGTATTCAAATTTGCTTGGTTTCTTGATGTGGAACCATAGCCTGTGATTGAACGGTGGGATATTAATAAGCACATCTAGGTTCAGTTTCCATCTCGCCTTTTTCGAGTTGTACAAGAAGCTTGTAGGGAACTTCTGCTTGCTCTATTTTGCCAGCTGTCAAAATAGACATACTTGTTTGTTCAAAAACAACTTCTAAGAGATGCAATAATATCTTCCTGTATACATGCATAAGATCTGTATTGGGCATTCTCAATCTACAGCCTGTCAGAAAAGTGGCTGTAGTTGTAGCCCACTCGGCTCTTACCTGAAGTCCTGCTAGTCTCTCCCTGTCATGTACTGATTTGATGCTGATCATGTGAAGATTGCCCAGGCAAGGTGATAGCCGGTGGTGGAGTGGTGATTGAGGTGGTGCTGCTCAGCTTCCCTCTGGGCAACAGAAGCACAAGTGGGTTATAACTGTGTGCATGAGCAGTGTATTCTTTTGGCATAGGTGTTGCATAGCTGAGACTTCTGCAAGTGTTGGATTTTCAGTATGTGTATGTTCAGTCAGCCTCAGTCATTCAGAAACCATTGAATGTGCTTCTTTTGTGCAAGATAGTCACTATTTATGTGCAGTGAATTCAGAACTTGTGGGAGTACAGGACTGTACAGTCCTGCGTGATAGGTGCAGGACTATCCTGACGTTGAAAAGTGACGTATACAGCCAGAAAGTTTGGTTGCCACTGCATCAGTCAGTAGAATTTGAGCTCTGTTACATTCATGTATTACCGGTGACTCAGAAAACACTGCTTCCATAACAAGTATCTTTAGGAAGGTAAAAAGATGCATTTCTCTCCTGTCAGCCTGAAATCAGGCTGGGTGCTTTGCTTTTTATTCTCTAGCATGAGTCAGAAAAATGCTGGTAGCCAAATTAAGCCTCTGGTTATGCTTCTCTAACTCCATTGTGTTTAATAGGGTTGCACAACTGTAGCTGCACTGGAATTTATTAAATGATCTGTTGATGCAGAAGAAAAAAGAAGATTTCAACTCTCCCTTTCATTGCTTTGCATACATAACACTATAAAGAACAAAAAAGCAGTACATGTTCTTAATATATTTTTTTACTGCTTTTCAGAAATAATTAAATATAAAAGCTAAATAGTTGATAGAGGACATTACAGCTTATTCAGAGATATGCATACAATATGGAAGTGAAATGAGGACAAAGTTTCTAGAATCGAAGTAGAGCGGTTCACGAAATTTAACTCCACCTTCTTTTGCCAAGACACTGATGGTAAAACAAAATAACCCAAACCCCCTAGAAAGTAAGGTTGTCTGCAAGTAAGAGATACTGATTTATGTAATTCAAGAAATTTATGAGAAACTGATTTCTTACTCTATCAGTAGTGTGTATATATATAATAACAACAACATAATAATCATTAGGAGCTTTTTGAAAGCATACGTTGAAGGATTTTTTTTTTATTTATATCTGCCTTTCAGTTTATAACTAATGGATCTAGTTGTCATTCTACTGCTATGTAAGGCTTTATTAAAAAGGAAGACGTCAGCCTGCTTTTAGAAGCGGAGGTGAAACCAGATCTGCCCATCATGGGCCACAGGGGAATATCCTTCTCTGATGTGGTTCCAATTTTTATCTGTCTTCCTTCTAAAGGTTTTTGGGCTTTCTCTGCTTCCCAGTGTATAAGTTTCTTTTGTTTTGGTCTTCAAGAAAACAGTTTTTATTTCAGCATGGCTGGCAATATGAAATCATTTGCTGAACATTCAGTGCAGACTTGGAGCTTTATTTTCTTTCAAAGAAGGATTTCTTCAGATTTGGCTTATGCCCCTGTAACCTTCTGTGAACAAGTTATACAAAGAGCAAGCTGTCTGCTACTTCCATGGTTGTTTGTCAGGCAGAGCTCATGCCTGTCATGTTTGGTCTTTGGAGGTCAGACATTTCAGTTTGTCAAGCAGAAATCAATCTGAAATCAGGAACCTTTACAGCGGTGTGCTGTAGCAGACCTAGTTATTTTCAAAGCTGTTTCCCCTTACATAGTATGCCCAGAATGCTGTGTATAATAAAAACAGTATGGATAGTGCAATGCCAGTTTATGGAATAAGGGGCTTCTAAGCCCAGTTCTTCATCATTGTTTCTGTTTTAGAGGCAGACTTCCTAGAAGCTGCATACTAGTAACTCAGGATAAGCCTTCAAGGGACATGAGCCTGTATGGATTCTGTATTAAGCAAGAATCGTAGTCTGTGTCTGTTCTTGAATGTCTGCTTGCAATGAAAAAATGCAATGTGTGCTCTCCAGAAGAGACTGCATTTCCTAACAGAGATGATTTGTCACTTCAAATGCTTACGGAATGATGTAAGTTTTTTTATGTTTCTCAGTTACAGTGGCAAACTTATAGGGGCAACATTAGCAAATAAATCCAGTAATTGTGAGTCTCCTGTTTGTTTTCAGTGCAAAAATGATAGGTAGTAGTCTGAAGATTATCAAAGGAGTGTCATCATTAGTGGTGTTATCACACCTGAGACCAAATATTGATGATTCCTCCTGGTTTGTCCCTACAAAGGAGATTTATTTTTTTAATCCTTACATGGATAGTTTTGTTGAGTGATATTTTCGGTCTTCACTATTTGTGGTGTGTTCTCATAATCTCTTCAACTATAATAGTGATATTTTTGAGATATGTATTCTTTCCAGAAAGTTTATTTCAGCAGGGCTCTGTGCTAAAATAGAAGATGATTTCTAAAGGCTCTTAAACTCATAAACTTTAAATACATCTGATACCAGGGAGCTTGTAATAGCCTTCAGCCTCAGTTCCAGGCTGTTAGGGATATAGCCTCATCTTGGAAGGATTAGTGGAATAATGACACTGGCTATTGAGGAAAAAAAATTATAGGAACAAATCTAGTTGTTAGTGAAGTTATTTGGAAATGCTGATCTCATGCATAAACTGATTATGGAAAACAAAGATTCCAAACATGTTCTTTAGCATCCCACCCTTATATAATAAGAGCTTGAATTCTGTTAATTAACATTCATAACGTCACCTTGAACCATGAGTGCAGTGTTTCAGTGGGAGGGAATTTTTATACCGGATGATGTGTAATGAAAAGAACTTGGTGTATTCATTTCTGGATCACAGTAAGATTTATCTTGTCTTAAAGAATAGCTATTGGAAGTAAACAGTTTAGCTTACACTTGCCAGAACATAATGACTTGAAGAGTTGGTTTGTATTTTCCTCTCACTATCACAGTCTTGACTGTATTGTACTTAAAACTCTTATGGTATAAGGTATTCTCAAACTGGAGTTAAAAATACATTTTCTGTACATTGCTCTTCCATCACTGTCTTAAGGCTCTTAGGAAAGGTAAAGCAAGTTTCATGTAAAGATACTTGCTAGGTAAGAATATAGTCTGCACTGTGCAATATCTGATGCTGTGTATCTGTTACACAGTCTCTAGCCAAATACTGGCTTTTTCCGTAGGGGAAAATGAGCTGTATAACCTAATGTCTTCTCTTCTTTCTGATAGTCTCATTTAAGAAAATAATTATACTCCTTATTCCAGAATCAGGCTGAGAACAAAAATCTTACAATAATGGATATTTGGACCTTAGAAGGATGAAAACTAGGAATATTTATCTGCTTCCCTGAAAATTATGTTTTCAAGCAATTAGATCTAGAGTCTAATTTATTCTAGATGTGTGTATGGACCACATAAGGGCCTGTTAACATGAAAAATAGGGTTTCTTTATTGAGTAATAAGTTCCATCCTCTGTGGTAGAAAAACATAAGTTTTGAAAACACAGTCAACACACTATTATTAACATGGGAAAGTAAAATGGGATTGTACTAACCTTGGAAGTTTTCAAAACATTTAGTGCTGAGAGGGTTTTTTTGTTTTGTTGTAGTTTACCAACTGGTTTGGTCCTGCCCCATGCAAACAGCCTGTGTTACCAACTGTCAGAGATGTCTAGACCTTATTCCTTGAAGAAGAGGTTTTCAAGTACGCACAGATATAATTTTCCCTTTTTATACACCTTTTCAGTGAACTTCACTTAATAGTTCTGAAGAATCTTAAACTGGACATGTGACTATCAGCATGTATGCTGTTATACATACTGCTCCTTAAGTAAGCCTGACGAAGTTCAAAACATTAATTTAAAAGTTTGAAGATGATTGTAAGCCTTTAAATAGGGAAAGATAAGACATATTCATTCATAAAACGTACCAGTCAAGTAAGTTTGTCCTGAGGGTTGCTTTAGGCAGTCTTTGTCATGCTTTGCAAATGGTAAAACATCTCTCCCTTCCCCCGCCCCTTGTTTCTACAGTATTTATGAAACTATTGCTAAAATCATAATTGTGAATGAATAGGTAAGGCTTTATAAAAATACTTTCATTGTGCTCTACTGATGAAAATTCTCAGCCAAAATTTTAAATTAATAAATTAGAATTAATTGAAGTAGTAGGGGGCATCTTCTTCAGTCAAAAGTTTGCATCTTTCAAAATATAAATAATCTGAAAGCAATTAGTTACTCATTTTGAAGCTCAAAGAAAATGGAGTAAAGGTTTTGAATAAGTTCTGGTTGCATAGAAACAAAGCTACTGTTGATAAATTTCTTGATGTTTTCATCAGTACACACTGACCATCTAAATCAGCAGGCTGTAGATCTTCATGAGGGGTTAACTTTTGACTTACCGTAATAATAAACTGTACCTTTTTTATCTTTCTCCCCACTGTCTTTCTCCCCCCTGCGCCCCCCTTTTTGTCCCTTGCTGCTGTGGTAGGTGGAGCTCTAACAAATTCCAGTACATTTGAAGCATGCTCAGAGCACGAGTAGATATCCAGCTTTGAAGAGTGCAGTAAATTGAAGGGAATTACCCTGATCTTGTTCTTTTTGCTGGCAGCAACCACATACTCTTAGGATGACTTGCCTAGCCACCCCATAATAGCTGGATGGAATTTTCCTGCTTTTGCTTTCCCACCAAATCAGTTGTTATGAATGGAGAAAAGTAATCTGAAAAAGATATGGATGATAGTGTATTTAAAGAAATGTGAAAGGCCTAGACACTCAGGTTTTTTTAATTAGTTTGTTTACATCTGTCTGTAGCACTTCCAATTATAAACTACATCGTCTCATCTTTATTGCAGGGATATTACAATTCCCTAGCTCGTAAGAAAAAGATAAGTTTAAAAATGGATGTTATGAGTCAGCTATTAGGTCATGATGGAGATGTGAGCATTTCTGAGAAAATAACTTCATTTACATGTGGTTAAGTAGTTGGTAATCACTTTTATAAAATTTAGGCAGGTTAATCTCATGTTGCTTTTTCCCTGCCCTGTCCCACATTCTTTCCTCTCTCTAGTTAAAATGGCTGTTAGAGAGAGATAATAAAAAAGAAAAAGCTAAATGCTCCTTAAGGGGATATTGGTTATAATATAAAGAAACATTTTTTGAAGGCCGCTGTCACTGTCCTGACACTGACAGTGTTATGTTACAATAATAAAAACTATTATTTTTTAATTGAAGATTTTTCTGAGTCATTGTACTTGCACGCGGTCTCATGTCAGAGACAAATACATACTCTTTGCCCATAGGTGATTATTTTTTCCTTGCTGTTCCTGATGGGCAGCATCTCAGGGTTCAGAAACGAAAGGGTAATTCTAAATGCAAAGGCTCAGATTTTGCTGTTGTCCAGTAGTGATAGGTATAGCAGACACTCTGGGGAAAAAGTTCTGCGTGCACCTTTCTAGCACTGGCGATGAAGAAAACACCCTTTAGCAATCCTGTTCCAGTGTGATCATTCTCTGATAGTGGTACAAATTCTGGTACAAAAAGTACCAGGTATACTCATTGGCTGTTCCTTTATGGAATGTGTCTATGGGGTTTTTACTTTTTGGTTTTTTTCCCTTTCGGTGGTTTTTTTTTTTTTTTTTTTTCTCCTCTAGGCTCTGAGCAGTATGTTCTTTCAGTTCTGGTGTGTGATTGAAACTCTGCAGGTTCCTCTTATGGACCATCAATGCGTAAGCAAATTGCCAAACTATAACATGGTCAGCTTAATGGTTGTGTGTCTATTTGAAGGTACTGGTGCTGGTCATCTTGAGGAAGCTGTGAGCCGTTGAGGACTTGCTGTTTCAAACTGGGATCTGTTCAGTAGATGCTTGGTCCTCCCAAAGTATTCAGATATCTACCCTGTGCACTCTGACAGTTTGTATTTGTCTGTGTAGCAAGAGACGCTGTCCTTAGCACAAAGACAAAGCACATCATCTTGCAGTATATACAGAGAAATTCCAAATATATGAGAATTATTCTAAGATACAAAATGTATGCTAGATGTCTCTGGCAGTTTTTGTTTTTCTCCTCTGCATCTATGGTTCTTGAGATAATAAAATCTGTATTAATGATAATTCAGATGACGCAGTCTTTGGAATCACCTTTACCCTGTGCTGCCAGGTTGGGCTTGCTGTGATAATTGAACCAAGTTGTTCTAGGCTGTAATATCAGATACTTGTCTACTTGCTTGCTTGTATCTCCCTCTCATCTCGCTTCACCAAGCACTTCAGGGATTAGGAGTTTCTTGCTGATAGAACTAGCTGGTTTGGCTAGACTATGGGGAGAACTCATTTGGTGTTTGGAGTAAGGAGGGGAAGAACAGGCTTCATCTTTATGCATGAGAAATCACTAATACTGGGTCTGCATTGGTGTTACTTATTTCTGTCATACTCCTTTTCAAGTGATCTTTGTCTTGCAGAATATGTGATCTGCTATTAGTTCCTTTAGGTTGAGAGAAAGGCATCTGAGATTCATCCAGCCATTTTTGTTGCATGGTTTTATGCTCCTGGCCGTGCATGGTCTGTTTTCATTACAAATGTGATACGATGTCACCTGCAGTTTTAATGAACGTCTGGCTAACTAGCTTGTAGCAGCGACTGGGATAGCTCAAGACTATATCCTTTCTGATTTTATTTTCTGAATTTGTGAAGTAATTTCTCTTACTGGCAGAGGTTGGAAGATCTGTTATCAGTTCTGGTTTCTCAAAAATCAAACTCCAGTGGTCAGATACTGAGCTTTTTGAACAATTATAAGTTTGAGGCCAGAGTGTTTTGCTTGGAGTTACTTGGCCTTATGTTGGGCACATGGACTTACTAATGAATATTGTTGTTCCCTTCGGGTCCTAAACAATGACCTTAGCCTTAAGCACAAAAAGTGACTTTCAGTCCCTTATCAGTCCTATGAAAACTGAAAACTTGCTATGTGTACATGCAGTAAATGTATAAAAAGGGCAGGTTTTTTTCTGTTCTCGTTCACCATTCCTCTTTCACATACTGCTGTCATTGGTGTCTTGGTTCAGGCTACAGTATTTAGCTCTGCCGCTTGTAGATGCAGGAATCCTTTTTCTGAAATACCTGGATGACCTAGAGTGCTGTCAATAAATTTGTTTTGTGAGGGTTCCTTCCCAAATCCACTGCTCACATACTGACAGGCCATGTGTTGTTGAGTTACATGAACAAGTAGGGCAAGGCATTTGGTTATCATCCCTTCTTAAGAAAAGACATTGATTCTTGTGATGAAATGTCCGTCTTTGGGGGAACCACATTAGCTTTGCGTGTCCTAGGTCCCAGCAGTGCTCTTACAGGCTTCTTGAATAAATAGAATAGAATAAAAGATGTTGGCTAGCTCCTGCTACAATCAGTTTTCCACTTGGTAGTCCAGTTAGTGTTTGTCACGTTTGTTTGCTACAAAAAAGGGGATACTGAATAATTAGACCTTTGCCAAAATGGCAGAATGCCACCTTTCTTTGACTCAAGACATTTTTTTGATTCCTCTGAATTCAGAATAGCCTAAAAAATACTGGATAGGTCTTTCATAATCACAGTTCATTCTGCAAGTATGAGAATGTTAAGTTATCAGACCTGTTTTTTAAAAAAAAATAAGATTGTTCCAACTCCGACTTACACCTTCTAGCTTGGTTGTTTACTTAGTGGGCAGTGCTGTCAGCCTGTTCCTTTGCAACTGCAGTAAAGCTTATATAAAGTAGGTAATTCAAATTGAAAAAAGTGTTTTCAAAATGAAAATTAAAAAAAAGACCCCTACAAATTGTAGGTATGTGAATATAAGTGTTTGAGAGGTATGGCTGGCATTTTTCTGCAGTGTTTCACTTTGCTGCAGGTCAGTGTGTTTCAGTAGAGTGTTAATTTTTCTTTCTACTTTGAAATTTCTTAAGAGACTCATTTGTATTTGTTGTCCAATTAGCAATTTATCATTTTGCTCTGACTACTTCTAATGGTTAATTGCTTTAAAGGAACTATGACAATAAACGTGAAGTAGTTCTTTGAATTACTGACAGAATGATCTGTGTGCTGTTAACTTCTAGCTAGTTTCTCATAGCTGATAGCTGAGCTAGATGGAGAATAGTAGGATCAATGTACTCTAAGCTCATAAGTATAGACATCTTTTACATGTCTTTCTAGAAGAACAAAATGGTGGTGAAATCAACTCAAAATTAATTTCATCAAGTTGTTTCAGAATTCTCCTTGAACCAATTAGCCACTTTGTTGTCCTCCCCCAGCAGGGTTTGACACTGTAAGAAGAAGGGCTGCATGCTTGGAACATGTACAGAGCCGTTCTTGGCTACGTCCTCTAGTCTAAGCCATTTGTTGCTCGGCTCTTTTCAGCCTTTATGAGTCCAAGCTACTGCAGAGTGGTGGAAATGGATCAGAGAATGCATATGCAGCAGTGAACAACTACTTGGACTGCTGAGTCTCTTTCCTCTAACAGGCACAAATGGTATTGTCTCTGTTTCAGAAAAGTGTAAACAGGGTGGAATAACTCATCAACTTCTGCTATGCCTTCCGTGCTTTAGGTGTTTCAGATGTTAAATTGAGGAGCCTGGTACTTCAGTATTGTTTCCTGAATGTAGTTAAAATTCCTTGTGCTTCTTGTTGAAGGAGACCACTACCTTGCTGGTCATCTCTGGGGAGAAGGGCCACTATGGATCTAGCTTTTCAGATAACTGTTTACCCTGTGATGAATGAGGTTCCTTGAGTTATTGTCAGTGAGGACCTGTAACCTGTTCTCTGTGGTCCTTTTGTGTTACCAACTGGCTTCAGAATAATGCAAGCGTGAGTCATGTCTATTTTGGCCTTTATGCCTTTTATAGGATTTTTTTGAGGAGGCAAAAGGAGTATGTGCAGTTCTCCTTAGTTAATAATTCGAAGTGCACAATGTATGCGTGCGCCTACAGGTAGGACCTGTGTTGACTGTGACATGGAATTACTCTAGGTTTAGACCCACAGCCAAGTTGCAACCCATCAGTTGATTGTGGTAACTGATAGTGTGCACAAGTCTTACTTGAATTTACACAAAGCAGTTTGAGGTTGAATTTGAACTAGTCTGTATTTGTTGTAAGGAAATTTTATGTACATGGATAACAATTATGAATCAGTTGAAGTATGACAGACTGAGCAAACACAGTGTTTAGGTTCAGTGATTCTTACTCTGTTAAACAGTGTCCCAAATGACTGGATATGAGGACAGTATGTTGGGTAAACTGGTTTATGAAAGGAAAAATGTTGCTGCTTACGGTGGCTGTTGACTAAAAGATTGCTTTTAAAAAACTGATGAATTAATTACTTGTTTCTCTTTTTTTAAAGTATGTATAGAAAATATGATTCAACTAGAATAAAAGCAGAGGAAGAAGTCTTTTCAAGTAAGAGATGCTTAGAATGGTTCTATGAATATGCAGGTAAGGGTGAAATGCAAATTTCCTCCTAATTTAATTTACACTGGAATATAAAAATTTCATTAACTGAGCTTTTCCAAGACTGAATATAGAGGCTTTTTTTTTAAAAAAGTCTTAAAGAAGCTTTTCTTATGTTCTGTGTAGCGTGAAGTTGAAGAGTTCAAGGGGCAATTTTGTCTTTGTCTCTGTTCTGTAAAAAGAATACAGAAGATGTGGAACTTAAAATATTTTGGAACATGTATACTTGCTATTCAAATCTATAGTTAAAGCTGTACTTCTGTCCAAAATTTTGTTACCTCTCTGGCTTTAGAAGTTCTGTCATCTGCCGTGTTATTGCTGAATAGTACAGAATTATGCTTCAGGAGAAGTGTGTCTTTAATTAAAAAAAAAAAAAAAAAAGGTGGGGGAGGTGGTAACATTAGTTTTGTTCCTGGTGAATCTGGTGCTTATGGTTATGGTTTCAAGGAAAGAAGTTTCAAGTATCCCATACTAGTCTTGTCTTCATACAGTTTTCCATCACAAGGTATAGGGAAGGTAGACTGAATTATTTATTCTTGCCCTTGTGTATGAGAACTTTCTTCAGGCTTTACTTCTAGGACTGTTAATTATGATCTGTGATCACAAAAGATGATCCTTTAATAATGAAGTTGGTGGTTGTATTCATTTTTTTTACACGTGGTTTTCTGAATGAGAACTTGAAGTATGGAGAAAAATGATCTCATGACTATAAAGACCAAAAGGAAATGAAAGACGTGATTGACAAAGAAAATAAGGTCATCTTCCAGTTTTCTGATGTTGCCTTGGATAATGTTGCTCACAGCTTGTTCTGTTTTCTCTACTTCTTACGCATAATGAAGAGTGACTTAATTGGATGTAATAAAATATTTTTTTTCTTCTAATAAAATCACATAAACTAAATTAAATACTTTGAGATCTCACTTGTCTGTGGCAGTCTGTGAGAGAAGATTCAGACAAATTCAAGCCAAATCTAACCTGTTAGATTCTCTGCCTTTCTGACCAGCTTGATTTATTTTTTTACTCTAGCAACAGGGATAACTCATTTTTGTCAACACTTTCATGGAAAGAAGGGATGAAAGGAAGGCTGTATATGAAAGAACTTTTGGGTTTTCATTGGATGCATACACCAAGATAAAACAGAAAAGCAGAGAGTATGATTCTGTTTACAGTATTGAGTAACATTCTGAAAAATGAATTTTCAAAGAATAATCTCTTTTGTGGTTTTGCTTCATAGTCTTCTCCCTTATATATGCACAGTTGACACTGCATTTTTTTTTCCTAGTGTGTCTTTACATTACAGAATGAGTCTTTTTAAAGACTGTGTACGCTCAGAGAACTGTGAGAGGATGTCATGAGAAGATGGGAAAAGATATAATTAAACCTTGTTATTTCTAGAATAGTAGGTCACCTAATAATAAAACATAGATTGATCTTCCCTTTATAAAACCTCTTTTCTTGCACATGTGATCTTTATATTGGATGAAAGTAGGCATTTCAGCTTCTAATTTTTTTTCCCAAATGAGCCCTTTTAAACATGAGTAAAATAATTCTAACAAAATAGTCCAAAGACTTAAAATTTACTTAAAAAAGTAGAATTGCTCAGTACAATTCTTAATGCCTGTATAATTTTTCAATAGAGTATTGTAGAAGTAGCATATATAATGTAACATCAAATATCTTGATTTAACAGCATGTTTTAGTAGTAGTGCATTTTAATACCATCTATTTTTTGCATCTTTTTTTTCCTTTTAAGTTGGCAAAGAAATAGCTGTAATTCATGTCTTCCTTCCCCCCTGAAGTTACTAAAATTCAGATAGTATGTGGCCGTGGTATAGCAACATGAATAAAGAGGAGCACGAGATTTTTATTTTAGGGTCTTTTTTTCTAGGTAACTTTATATAAAGATAGTATTTGACACAATAAAGAATGACATTCTGGGAATGATAATGTATTGTATACTGTATAGTGATGCATCACATTATTATGTGATATGATCTTATGATAACAGTAGAGATTCAAACCAAGAAATGAGTTTCACCATCCATCATCCACTCATTTAACCGTGGTAAATTTCATGGATGTTCTGCTTGTCTTAAGTGCATTCTTAAAGGTCTTATTAATTTATTCTTCCAAGATTATCTCACTAAGTGGGTAGAATAAAGGATATTGTCAGGAATGAAAGTTGTTTCACAGTTTTTCTGTCTCTGTTTCCAAAGGTGAGATAAAGATTTAAGTGTATCCAAGTCTGATAGTAAGTGTGGAAATATTTATTGCATGTTAAAACAAACAAAAAAACTATATGGAAATTCAGATTGTACTGCGTGATTGCACTTCTCTTGTGCTGTAAAGGTCAGACTGTTTTCATTTTCAGTGATTAAGTAAAATGCATTTTTTTTTTGCAGGCGCTGATGACATTGTAGGGCCAGAAGGTATGGAGAAATTTTGTGAAGACATTGGAGTTGAACCAGAAAATGTAAGTTCAGAGTCTATCCAAAAGATGCCTAATCTGTTATGATGTATATGAGCCAGTCTTGTATCTCTTATTTTTCCATCAAGAATTACTTGGTGGAGTAAGGAAAAACTTGGAAGTTTTAAAAAAAATTAAAGAAATAGGAATGAGGGAGGTTTATATACACATTTGGAAACAACTTGCCTTTATTTTAAACCCCAAACTGTTAACCTGTAAAAACTCCATTTTGTCTTTGCTACCACCCCTTCTTTTTCACTTTTTTAACCCCTCAAAAAAGAAAGATATTTTAAAAAAAAGGAAAAAGAAAAAAGCTGATGGTTGTCTTTTCTGAAACAATGAGACAAGACTGGCGATTTAATGTAGCAACTACAAAACTACAAAGTAACGATTTCTTTGGGTTTTCTAGGAAAGAAATTTCAAATATTGTGAGCAATATTAGCACTCCCATTATGCCATTTCAAAACACAACTAAGTAAAAAATAAAATTAAATATATATATTTTATATGTATGTATATGTAGAATTAAATAAAATTTAAAAAGGAATAGTTGTGCCTTTTACAAGCTTTTTCCTAGTGTCTAATTTTTGCACTTTAAATGTATATGCAAGTCTCATCTTTTGTGGGATTCATAAAGCATCATCTCTGACTAAGTAAAATGAGAATTGTGGTTTTGAAAGATTTACTGGAAATATAAGATGTAATTTGCTAATTTTGGCATTTATAGTATAATAAACCCTTGAAATTTATGCAGACATCTGGGTATATGAGTAGGTAATGCGATTCGCATTAAAAACCATGTAGAGCTTCACTAACATTAGCTGGTTAATGGCTGATTTGCAAGTTTAAATAACTTGATTATGTTTTTCTTCTAGTCTGCAGGGTCAGTTGTCCTGCAGGTTTTTCCATCTATACATCAAAAGTGGTTTCTTAAGTTCCTGAATAAGATAGTAATCTTACGGTATCACTTTATCTAAATTCTTCATTGCTTCAGTCTTCTGTGTGAGATGTGGAGAGGACTCTGTGTTTCCTTTTGGGCAATACTGAAGTATTTATGTATCAGCCTCTGTTCTGATGTGTGTTAATGTTAGCTCACTTAGCTTTACTTAACATCTACTTGAATTATACTGCATGTTCAGACCTGCAAAATCAGGTAGGCTGACAGTACCCTGGGGTAGCTGGATTCAGCTGGGACCATTATTAGCTTTAGAATAATTGGATTTCACAGAGCTCATGGATTGTAACTGTTGCTCAGCTAGATGAGTTTAACAAATGTCCTATGTAACTTGTTGTCAAATTGGTACTTAAATTTTGGAGTTGTTTTGGGAAACCTCTTCTGTAGCTTTTGCACCAACTCATCTTCCTCGTTGCACTGCTCACTGGATGACTCTGCATGCTCCCTTGAAGTAAGGTGGCTACTGGTAACTTGGGTGGATGTTCACTCTGTATCTTTGCATTGTTATCTTCTCTTTGTTTGGATAGTGTACAGGTTTGTCACTTTCAGGGTTTTTAACTTTTAAAATAGTGTAGCAAAGATCTGAACATCCCATTTATACGAGTAAAGCGTTCGTAGCCTACTAAACAGCAGTTGTTTGAAAAATGTGTGGATCTTTTTGTTAATTCTTTTCAGTCTTTTTTTTTTTTTTTCTCTTTAAAACAGGTAGTTATGCTTGTGCTAGCATGGAAGTTGGATGCACAAAACATGGGCTACTTTACATTACAAGAATGGTTAAAAGGAATGACATCGCTACAGTAAGTGCTTTGAAAAACCTCTTAAGTTTGTTATAGTAAACCCATTTTTTTAGAAAAAATACACTTTGATGTTTTGACTTAAAATACCTAAAGCAGAGAGCTCTACTGTGAAGTAGAAGCCATACATTTTTGGTCCTATTTATGGTGGTATGACCACTTAGAGACAACTTGAAAACGGACAGCTGCACATTTAAATACAGTTGGATTAAAATGTCTGCAGTCTCAAGAAAACAGAAATGTCGTGAAGTTCAACATTGTTTCTGTCCCCAAGGACATCTATCTTTGTCACTGGATTGGACCTATCTATTAGATATTGGTATGTTGTTAGAGCATGTGTAGTTTAAAATGCTAAATAATACAAACCCTTTCTGTGGCTGCATTGCCATGTTCTTTCTAAAAGTTGCTTTCTTCAGTTGAGAGCTTGCCTTCATGGTATAATTAACATAAATGTAGTTGACTAATCACATGTTTCAGAGAGCGCTGGAGAAAGACCTGTGTTTTCACTTATCTTCCAGAACAGAATCACTAAAACTGTGTAGGAAGTTACATAGTTTCAGCAAAACTATAGAAGTATTGTTTCACTCCCGTGGTTTGCTGGTTGTTTGCCATGTGTAGACAAGCTCTTGGTTTAATCTGTTGGAGAGTACATTTTCTACAAAGCCAAACAAATTTTTATCAGAGTACCAGTGTAAGACTTTACTACTTTAGCTAAATCCGTTACACACTGTGGGTTTAATCAAGGCATTTTATGCAGACAAACTCATAAACATGCCTTTGTAGAGAGTGATGTATTTTGAACAGATTGATGGGGATATGTGTTAAAGATACTTTTCTAAAACATCAGACATCTGTATAAGAATGCAGACTCTAAATTGACTTTGTGCTTTTCTTGTAGATGTGATACTACAGAAAAATTGAGAAATTCTCTGGATTACTTGAGATCTTTATTAAATGAGCCTACCAATTTTAAACTTATTTATAGATATGCATTTGACTTTGCACGGGTAAGTACTGTGGAAGACCAGCATCTGAAATTAAAACTTTACTTTCATAAGTAATAATTGAAAGACTGTCTACTTCTGAGTATGTTTCTCTTAAGATACCACCCAAGATTGCTTTGAACAAATGGAACTGTTTGTGTTCTAAAAAAGTATATGCAAAATGCCAGAACTGGAAAAGGAGAGTAATAGCATGCTTGATGTTCAGTGGTTTAGTGTTTTGATGTGTTTTGTTACCTCTCTGCTTCAAGCTATTTTGTGACTTCAAGGAAATAATTTAGGCTCTGTTCTGTTGCATATTGGAGCTTTGCCACTTACTGCCACTGGCTTTATAATTATGCTGGTTTTTCTTCTTACCATTTGAATTTTGTGAGCATAAACATACTTAAAACAGGAGGGCACTTCAGGCATTTCTGCAGGTGGTAAAAATAACTAACGTGATAAAAGCTGGACATGATATAATATAAATACTGGTTCAGAAGACTGTTGGAAAGTCATTAATTATGTTCTCAGTATTTATTAAACAATATCCTCCTACCAGTCTTCCTACTATAAAATATGTATTGATAAAATTGTACCTGGTATTGGAACCCAAAATATGCATAAGACTATTCCTACTTAAAGGGCACAATAAAAGAACTTCAATTTTCTGAATTAACATTTTGACATGGAATTTGGACACCCATCTTCCTAATGTGATGGAATGTGCAGGAGATTTAACGTAAAAATCATCACAGGCAAAACTGAAGCTCAGATTTCAGTGCGGGAGAACCAAAAGCACCAAGAAAATTTGCAGCAAAAAACGTAACATGAGAAAAATAATAAGAAGAAATTTAACTGATAGCAATTCTGATAGTTAAGTCTGTTATAAGTAACTCAGATTTGTGGTATATCAGTGCTTTCTCCATGTGAGCATGCAGAGATTCATGGTAGCTCACTTTTAACCAAGGAAACCTACAGCTGAATATGACAGAATGGATGGTATTAGTTAGTATGAGGAAAAAAAGCCATATCCACATCTTAATTCCTCCTTTGCTGTGTGAAGATTTATTCTGCCAGTTTTGCTCAGCATAAAATGCAAAGGCTAGAAATAACTAACATTGCCAAAGAAGTTCAAGATGCTGATGAAATATTTGGAATAGATTAAAAAACGTTTTAGTAGTAGCAAATCTGCACCAGCTGATGGCCTGTCAAAAGTAAGTGCAGAAACGTAAAAGAGGATGGTGGGTGGAGTTTTTTCAAGAGGTACCAAACTGATGTGACAAACAGTGGCCTTGAAAAAGAACTTAAATATTGAGACGCAGATGGTGTGACATCATTTGTGACAAAAAAACCCTGATTGTAAACTGCAAGTCAAAGGCATATCAACAAGGGAATTGTCAAAACAATATTGGATTAATAGAATTATTGAACTTTTAATACTATAGAGCCAGGGGAGGTCTGTAGGAGAATGGCAACTAGTAAGACTAGCAGTGAATGCTGACAAGGGCTGATAAGTTTATCTAGATGTGGCAGATGAATCTGTACATAATTTTTATCACAATAATTGAAGTGATGGATATAAAAAAGCTGATGGGAGCAGTTTTGGGTTTTGATTCAGAAGATTGTGTAATTTCCATCCTAAGGGTAATCATTTCAGGGAAATGCTCCGTGGCAAAAAACCCACTTTTCTAAACTTCTGAAGTTTTAAGAGAGAATTTTTGAAAGCATCTGTTGTAATTTGGTATTTAGAGTTAGTTTGTCAATAAAAATAAGCATCATCGAGGTTTTATGTGGCATGCACGATTTAAGTCAGCATGGATTTGAGGAAATAATTTAAAACACCATATGTTGGTATTAAGCACAAATACATTCCTTGGTCCCTGTTCCCCATTGTCATTGCCAAGTTTGAGAACATACAGATGCATGTATTTCATGGCTTAAATAGGTCTTTTATCTGAAATATTGGGAAAGAAAAAAATCTCAGAAAGACTGTCTATGATCAGTGTAAAACAAATACTGAAATTTATCAGAGTTTGTTAATATATTCTTTCCACTGTATCCAAGAAAGAGAATATAAGTATCTGGAATGCGTGTTAAGAATGAAATTGGAGCATCTGTCATGGCAGATGTGCCATTAGGCAGTTGGAGGTGGGTATAAAGGGCTTATCTGAACAATTTGTTCTGAACAGTAGTCTGAGAGGGAGAGTGTAGAAACTTCACAATGTAAGGCATGTAAAACCAGCATGGCCAAAGTAAAGGCAACAGAGCCTGATTTCATTAACACTTGGATGTGTGTGAAGAATTCAGAGTATAAACAGTATGGAAAATCAAATGTATTCTCACAGCAGTATGATATCTGCTTAAAGGTGTTTGTGATAGAAGTGTAAATGGGCTTTGGAAAGAGACTTAGTTTTTGGAACTATTTGATGTTGGAAGACAACAAAAGAATTGTATCATATTAATAAAAAAACACCTTTGCAGGTTTGTTTTTCAGCTTTATTACTAATTGAAAAGCTTTCTTCGTCCTGGAATTTACTTTTTTTCTTCTAGATCAGACTGAGTGAAGTCCCTCTTGTATTTAGTGACCAGAATGTAAAACAGCTTCTGATGTTTTCAGAGTTACTGGCCTCCCCACTTTCCTTCCAAAACAAATCTGCATTAAATCCTGTCTACACAGTTTTAGAATTGAGGTGTATTTTGTGTGAAATGGGTTTCAAGAAGAGAGGATGACCTTGTGGCTAAGGCATTCAGTTGTTGTCTGAGAATGGGGATTTCACTCTACCACATCCTTCCTACATGATAGAAGACAATTCAGTTATGTTTTGAGCTTGTTTTTTTTAATAAAGATGTGTATTCTGTAATACATAAAACTGCACTTGTACAGGTGAGACATAGGGCTCAGTTCCCTTTGTCTTGGGTAGCTGTCTTGCACTGTTCTATTAGGCACTCCCTGTATCCTGGATATCCCTATATCCCTGTTTTTTCTTAAATTAGACTTTGCAGTCTGCAATCATGAATACATATAGAGAGATCAAGGTCTACAGTAGCTAATGTGGAACTTTATTTTTTTGTGATTTCATTAATTTCTGAATTTGTAGCTTAATGCTATAACCAAGGCATAAAATAAAGGGTGGGGTTTTACATTCCATCTCTCACCAAAATTTGTTTAATTTCAAGGCAACAAATGTAGATGGATAAACTACTTAAAATAACAAAATGGAATCTTACATGCACAGGCGTTACTTTTGAGATGTGCAGAAGCTGTGTTATCAAATACATTAACTTTCCCACTGATTAGATGCAGTGAGTCTGCTGGGTACAGATGATGCTTCTTTCTCTTGACAGAAACAAAAAAATCATGCCATAAGCCTTAATATACTGCTGCTACATTGAACTAAAACTGGGACAGTTACCTGAGAGGGGTCTCCATGTACTAGTATATTATGTTCTCTCTGCTCATTTGATAATTAATTTAATCTGAATTTCATGTAATCAGTAGAATAAGAGAACAAAGAACCTCCTTGGCTCACCCTTGCATAGTCAGTGTTACTTCATAGCTACTTAACTATCTAATGACAGTTCATACAGTTGTAATAGTGCAGGAAATATGTGCAGCGATACTATTTTAAGAGACATACAGCTATGCAGAGGCATATGTGCAAACATGGGTATGGGTCTAATGGCAGTTGCTTTCTAGAAAGGTCTGAAGTCACAAACAGGAGCATATGCCTCATCTGCAATAGCGATGACAGTTTTTTGGGAAAGTCAATAGAAAGCAACATCTGTGTATAGAAAGCCATTAGCTATGAGGAAGGAAATTTTACTAGGAAGTTGTGTTTTCTTACACTGTTAGATACTGCTATTTATTATTTATTTGTTAGTTTATTTTATGTATGGGTGAGCTGTGGTACAGGTGGTCGGGGAGGTGAAAAATCCTGAAATCATGCTCTTTTTTCGGTTTTGACCATTTCCTTTTTATGCAGGAAAAGGACCAGCGCAGCCTAGATATCAATACTGCCAAGTGTATGTTGGGCCTTCTTTTAGGAAAAACATGGTCCCTTTTCCCAGTGTTTCACCAGTTTCTAGAGGTACGAAGTTTGAAACAATTACATTTTTTTTGATCTGTCTATTCTGATACTTTAACTAGAGGTAGAATGAACAGCTAAGATTTTTTTGTTTTGATTTAGAATATACTAACGCCCAAAGTAGCACTTGTAACTGGTTGTCTTACCTTTCTTCCTTTTCCCCAAAACCCCATTCTGTTAAGGTTTGTTTAGTGCAGGACACAGTATAGAATGTCTTTGATTTGCTTTTGGACTTTCATTTTATTGCTATATGTTTGTCCACTAAAATATGTCTTAATCGGAAACAGGAATTATTCAACACAAGTTTGACTATGTAGCGGTTTCTTTACTCCTGTTTAGTTTTAGATGGCATGCAGATTTAAATAGTAATTCATCACAAGGTTTAAATTTTCAGTAAGAAAATCTGCATTTCAGGGAGTTGAAAATATATTTTAGTAACTTCTGCTTCTTGCCTTAAGCAGCAATCAAAATACAAAGTTATCAATAAGGACCAATGGTGTAACGTTCTTGAATTCAGCAGAACAATTAACCTTGACCTCAGTAACTATGATGAAGATGGAGCCTGTAAGTACTACCATATGTTGGTGTTCTAAAAAAATTTATTTCTCTGAGCTTAATCATTCAGTGTGCTTT
The DNA here is from genome assembly GCF_000737465.1 of Haliaeetus leucocephalus. Taxonomy (NCBI): domain Eukaryota; kingdom Metazoa; phylum Chordata; class Aves; order Accipitriformes; family Accipitridae; genus Haliaeetus; species Haliaeetus leucocephalus. Next base: position 6,931,687 of record NW_010972875.1, read on the forward strand.
TACAAAATTTTGTAAAATACAGTTATTTGATCTCTCTACAGGGCCAGTGTTGTTGGATGAGTTTGTGGAATGGTATAAAGGAAAACAGATGACATAGAAGTTTAACTATGCACAGCCACTCAAGAGTCACTGTTACCACAGTTATGTCAACCATTAGCCATAAACTGCTATTTGTATCAAAGTGCATGCTGCTTTTCTTGCACTGCATCCCTTTTGCAGGGAACTTTTGATGTTTGCTATTTAACAAGCTAGCTATGCTTGCTGTGTAGCATTGTTCTCTTTGAAGGCTGCTTTGCATTTTGTATTTACACTACGAATTGGTGAACTTGCCAGCGTCTTCACTGTGATTATGTGTATATTGCTGTCTAAATTTTGTATATGTGTATAAAAAAAAAAAAGCTTCACCTAGGGATTATTTCTGCAGAAATGTATTGTAAAAATAATTTTGTGGCATATTTCTAGTCATCACTTACATGTTTGAAACTTCAGTTATTTTGTTTTTCTTTTGGTCGCAAACGTAACATTTGAGAAAATGAAATGAACAGACTGCTTAGACATAGTCATGTGAAGAACTATTGTCAATTTTAATGTTAGTATTTGAGATGCCAATTTCTGAGGGGAGAAGACATGCTGTGACTTTCTTCACCGGAGTTCGCCAAACCTGACCTATTGCTTAACAAGAATGAAACATTGGTGTCTTAAAAAAAAAAAAAAATATATATACATATATACATATAAATATTAAAACACTGTAATAGTTGTACATGCCACAGATGATTTCCATTTGAAGAAAAAAGTACTGACTTTTTAATGTTAAAACTGCAGTAGTCATTATAGGTACAAATGAACAAATTAAAGTACCTTTTAAAAATGGGTTTTAGACTTTCGTAAATTGCCTTTGGCATACTCTTAATTTTTGGTGTACCAAGAGTGTCTGGTCTATGTTGTGATCTAGTGAAATTGAAAGTTCTAGCTAAAATAAGTTGTTTGGGGAACAAAGTCTGCTCACCCCTGGCACATAGATAATACAGGTTTGGGGTTTTTTTGTTTGCAACACTAGTCTTTCCCAGGGTCTCTAACTTTGTGTTTCTAAGTAATTAAAAATATGATAGCAAATAGTCAAAACATTACTTTTATTTTCATGCTGGGGATTGGAATTTCCTAGCAGAATGTCCGTTGCAGGCAATGGGCATGTTAAACACCAGCATTAAATGACACTACTTTTTAGTAAGGACCACTGCCTATTTCACTCATTTCTTTATATGTGTAGGACAGTTCTAGTGATTGTTTTGGTGAAAATGAGTGAATGGAATGATGTTTAAGTTCTGTAATTTTGTCACCTTGTCTTTGCCTTACCCTTCTTTATTAAGTAGTGTTAGTGTTGAGTCTTATAAATAGGTCCTTGAAGTATCCGGTGCTATTATACTTTGATCCCTAAGGATTTATTAAAATGTTCCATATTGATTCACAGAGCATTTAACAAAAAAGGGCCAGTGGATGTTTTGGAACGATGAATAACATTACTTTTCTGTAGAAATATTTTACAAGGTATTGGCAGTTTTGATATTTCTCTAGAACGCAATCCAGGGGAAGGGGGGGGAAGTGTTTTAGGTTGAATGTGAAATATTCAGCTGTATTGAGGGTCCTATTCTGCCATCACTGAAGTCGGGAACAACTGTCATTAACTTGACTGCTTTCAGGATTAAGCCTGGTTTAGCAAAAGCACATTAATTTGCTGTCCTGGACCAGGAGGTTGTAATTGTGGTGCTACAGGTGGTCAGTTGTGTTCAAATCTGTTTGTTGTTGTTGTTGGTTTTTGTTTGTCAAACTCAGCTGCCAAAGACAAAAATCGTTTATGTGTGTTTGTGTATATTTGTATATACATAAATATACAATAGGTATGCATATACAAAACCTAGAATTTCATGATGCTAAGAAGAAAATACTACCTTTCCCCTTGAAATAGTCATGTTCGGATTTCCATGACACTAAATAGCGCTCTTTAAAGTTAATAATGGTAAAACATACGTAGTCATTGCTTTCTCATGTACTAATACGCATAAACTTAATTCCATGTTTGATGCCAGTTTGCACAAGAATTAATTCAGTGGAGTGTGGTATTTAATGTTTACAATAAGCCTCTTACTAAAACACATATGTTTTATTAAGACTTCTGATGTAAATGTGTATATTACCATAGTATAACCGTAAGGAAATATCAGTGGAGCTGCTGGTTTAGTTCTTAAAAGAATGAATTTAGAAGCAATATAACTTGTAACATTAGGCTAAATTGTGGTTGCTAAGATATAAGTGAAATACTGTAATTTTTCTTAAACGTTAAGCTAGTTACTGACTCTAGAAAAATGTTTAGCACTAATTGGCATGAATCCTGCAACAAATACAAGGCTTGCATAAAAGGTTTTGTATGTCACAAATAATTTGGCTTCCAAGAATGGAAGCAAGAGCCAAAGAGACTTTTAATCTATTACTGTTATAGGTATAACTTTCATATAACAGGGTCAACAGAAATCTGTTCAGCTCAACCAGGTGCTCTTTTTCCAAGTTTTGCTAACAATTAGCAGAACACAAAATTTAATTAAAAGCAAAGAAAATGGAGGAAAAGAAACCTCAGAAAGTACTCGTGCTGTATAAGTAAACAAACTTTTTTTTTTTTCTTTGGGTAAAAGTAATGGGGAGTGATGGAAAGGAAGAATGTGTTTGGAAATGAATCAGATAGATGCTGCAGATTTTTTTTCTTCCACTTGCAAGCAGGATGAATCTGTAGTCTTCAGCTGGTTTATAAACATGCATCTTCATAAAATAAACCACAAATTCAGTTAGAGCTAGTAGACAGCTTTACTCACATTTATAGAGAACAAATGGACTGAAATGGACCCGTATGGCTTGATAAGCTTCCCTGTGCTATCCATCCATCTGTTTTTGCTATGTATGCTGATAAGCAGAAGATCCTAACGTTGCCAGCTCTTGTATTTTGGAGAAATTCCCTCTCATTTTTAAATAATTGTGGAAACATAACTAAGCTACTCGGTTTACCTTATATTTAGTACAAGTTTGGTGCTTGCTTTTTTGTTTGTTATGCAATCATATAGTTGATGTAGGCTTTTTTGTTTTTTTTTTCCTTTTGAAAAGTAATATACAGAATATGCTGACTTCTTGGACAAGACACTGAGAGGTCATTCTGGCAGAAGTGTCACGGGTCTTATGCTAATGTTTTTGGTGTACTATTACTGTCCTTATAGCAGAAACTTGATGATCTAAATGCAATTCATGCTTGCTATTTGGGAGGTGTAAAGTGGAAAGCCAGTTAGTGAAAGGAAAAGAGCATCCAGAGACTACAGCAGTGGACACTGTAAGTTGATAGATGCCAAACATTTGGAGCTCTTTGGACTCGATGATCTTAAAGGTCTTTTCCAACCTAAATGATTCTATGAATATTAGTAACCAAAACATCCCACAAATTAAATTTCATTCTACAGCAAAATAATATTATTTCAAATATTAATGTAATTCTGTGTAACTGATATTTTGTCACTTTTTATCGTTTTCAAGGAAGGCAAGCTGAAGAGGATGGAATTTATTGGAATCCTTTATGTAGTTGAGTTTTCAGTTAAAACCTGTTTAAGGTTGTCTTTAAGCTACAATAAATATTTGAGCTACCTTTGTGTAGCCTTTTCTACCATTGTAGAGGACTGGAGGCTTCTCCCATTTTACCACAAATACATGCATTTTATTTCATCACAAATATGCTCACACAATCAGAATTAGTTACAGCTCATTGCTACTTGGTTAATGTTCCCAGGTTACTTTTTTGAAGGACAAGAAGTGGACTTCAGTTGTGTTAAGGTTTTCCCAGATTTCTGTTGACCCTTGGTCACAAGTCTAACAAATTGTTTAATACTCTTGGAATTCATATAGACAGCTTTAAAGGTTAGCTTGTGCCCTGGTTTTAATTATGACTGCTAAAATACCTCTTTCTAGGCCTTATATTTTGTCCTTTCATATTGCTGTAAAAGTGTATAGAATCCATCCACCAACTAAATAGTTTGTTGTCTGTAATTGAGACCAAAACTCAGCTTGATACTTCCCACCCTCCCCCACCCCGCTGTGTGTGTGTGTGTGTACATGTGGTGTCACAAAATAGTACCTATTGATGCTGCTGTTGCAGGAACAGCAGTTAACCTGTAACTGTGAATGCTTTACGTCTTAGTTATTTGGATATTACATAAATACGGTGTGCTAAACTCCTGTGACTCACGACCTGACAAAAATACTGTTATGCCACCTAACATGAGTTCATCCGGTTGATTTTTAGGTCTTTTGCTGGTGTTGATGTAAAATGGCATCCCACAAATAAACAGTATTTGTGTTGGTTTCAGCAATTGACTTCAGATTTTTCTGTGGTTCATACTTTAGAAATTCTCGTATCTGAACATGTATTACGTCAGCTGGCAACATTTATCATTTAGTAGCAGAGAACTTGTATGTACAATCTTGCCATCCTTATTTCTAATAGTAAGGCAAATCAGTATTTAAAACTTTGTTGGAAAAATATATGTTTGAAATGGAGTGTGTGGGTGTAAAACAGTATCATAATAGAAAAGCTTTCAACAAAAAGAGTCAATTTGAGCAGGAATGTCTCTTAAGATGGAATTTTACAAGAAGCATGATCATTACCGACTCATCTTGACCCAGGCTTTTGGCCCATGAGGTCCTCATAGAAAAGCTGTTGATGTATGGGCTGGATGAGCAGACAGTGAGGTAGACTGAAAACTGGCTGAATGGCAGGGCCCAGAAGGTGGTGGTCAGTAGTGCAAAGTGTAGGTGGAGGGCAGTGACTAGTGCTGTACCCCAGGGGTCAATGCTGGGTCTGATCCTGTTCAACATCTTTATTAATGACCTGGATGATGGGACAGAGTGTACTGTCAGCAAGTTTGCTGACAACACCAAACTGGAAGGAGTGGCTGGTCATGCTGCCATCCAGAGGGACCTCGTCAGGCTGAAAGGGAGAAAGGGGCTGACAAGAACCTCGTGAACTTCAACCAGGAGAAGTGCAAAGTCCTGCACCTGGGAAGGAACAACCCCATGCACCAGTATCTGCTGGGGGCCACCCAGCTGGAAAGCAGCTTGGCAGAAAAGGAGCTGGGGTTCCTGGTGGACACTAAGTTGAAGTTGACCCAGCAGTGTGCCCTTGCCACAAAGAAGGCAAATGGTATCCCGGTCTGTGTTAGAAAAAGTATTGCCAGCAGGCTGAGGGCGATGATCCTTCCCCTCTGCTCAGCACTGGTGAGGTCACACCTGGAGTACTGCATCCTCTTCTGGGCTCCCCCGTACCAGAGACACCCTGACATACTGGAGAGAGTCCAGCAAAGGGCCACAAAGGTGATGAAGGGACTGGAGCTTCTCTTCTATGAGGAAAGGTTGAGAGAGCTGGGACTGTTTAGCCTGGAGAAGAGAAGGTGCTGGGGGGATCTTACTAATGTATATAAATATCTGAAGGGAGGGTGTAAAGAAGATAGAGCCAGACTTCTCAGCAGTGCCCAGTGACAGGACCAGAGGCAGCGGGCACAAACTGAAAGACAGGAGGTTCCCTCTGAACATCAGGAAACACTTCTTTGCTGTGAGGGAGACCAAGCACTGGCACAGGTTACCCCGTGAGATTGTGGAGTCTCCATCCTTGGAGATACTCAAAAGCCATCTGGAGACAGTCCTGGGCAATTGGCTCTAGGTGGCCCTGCTTGAGCAGGGGCCTTGGACTAGACGACCTCCAGAGGTCACTTCCAACCTCAGCCAGTCTGTGATTCTGTGATTTTAAAAAGCATGTGCTAAAGAAAATTCTCTTAAGTTACTCAAATGTAATGCTGGAAGAGAAGACCGGCCTAGTACTATTTAAATGGGGTGATATTTTGATCTGAGGATCTGTTCATGACCTTAAACACTTGTGTTTTTCTTACTTTTCTTTTAGAAGAATTTTTCAATCATTGGACCTGTAATCAGCTGTCACGTTCATCCTTTTGAAGAAAAAGTGATAGTATTTAAGCAGAGCAGTAGAAAAGCTGCTAGCAATAAGACATGAAAATTACAGCCTAAATGTCCATAATACATTCATAAATTTAGTTTTTAAAGGGACCATTAGTTAATCTTACTACTTTGTATTGCTTGCAAAGTTACAAATCTCTTTTTGAATAGGAAACAGACTTACAAGCTGGCAAAGAGAATAAAGAACACATGTAAGAGATTTCACAAGAAATTTTTTTTTTAGTATTTTGCACTATTTGAGCTACCAGTCCTAAGGCTCTTGACTTAAAATAATATTTTAAGTTGTATGTATTTGCATTACAATTAGAATATTGTAATGTAGACCCCATTCTAAAGAAGTGGTTCTTCATTATGTTCATGTTGAGGCTGGGATTGCTTTCACTAGTTCCCAGAATGTAGCCTGCTGCTTGTATTTATCAGAGGGAGTGAGTCACAGTCTTCTGTACCGTGAAAACTTTAATGTTACTATCCAAATAGTTTCTGATGTTAATTATATGTAGATTAAATGTGAATGTCTTTTCTTTATATTTAAAGGTTAGTTTCCAGCCCAGTTATCAGTGTACTCTGGAAGGATTGAAATGCTTTGTACTTTTATCAAAGTATCATAAATATGTGTTTGAAAATGAGAGCTTTGTTTCATTCCGATTACTGTATCTGAAGTTCTCAATCTACTCTTAAGACTTCAGTATTTTTTCCTATACTAATTCACTGTATGAGGGATACTATGTCCTGTCAACCCTGGAGCTCAGCATGCCGTTGCTCTATGAGAAGGGTGTGCCCAGACTATCACCAACATTCTCTTGGCTGCCTCATGATGCTTCATTTACAAATTCATACAGCATACACTCAGCCACCTTTTTTTTATCGAGCCTATTCTGTGACTTGGTGTGTTTACCCACTATCAACTGTGATAGTAACGTAAGTCTTACCTGAACACGAGTTTTGCTACCTGAAGTTACTGATGAAGCTAAAGAAGTTTCAACTCCGTGGAGCGGTTGCCCTTATGCCTCTCTGCAACTGTAACTTCTATGCGGTGGGGGTGGGGTGGTGTTTTGTACTAGTATAGGTATTCTGGAAAATTCTCAGTGACCAAACCAGCTAAACTAGTGAGGTTTTCGGTGTGAACAAGATACAGTGGATTGATATCAGCTGAAATGTAAAGAAAAGTGAGTGGATAAAAAGTTGGAGGCGGTGAGTGGGGGACTGTGTAGCCATTGTATACAGAAGGGCATGGAGAAATAGGGTGGATGGAGAGGAGCAGAGTATGAAGAGTACTGCTTGGAAGCCACAGAAAATATAAAAGGGTTTGTATTAACTTTAAGAGCAATTGCTAATGAAGTGAGGGACTAATATGAAGGAGAAGCAGCAGAGTGGTTGGTTTGAATGAACAAGTGGTAATAAGAGTGTCTGGAGTGATCAGTAGCAAAAGAAAGGTGCAAGATTAGGCAGAAATCTGAAGGTAAGTTTGAGGCAGAACATCAGTATTCTGACAGTAGAATGAAATACTTTTTCACATGTTAAAAATCCCTTGATGAAGGAGCAAATGTATTTTCTCTGAAGAGAACAGCAGATAATCTTTTTCTGTAACTTCATGGCATAAAGGGAGGCTTAGAAAACTTGCAGCTTCTCACAAGTAGTGTATACTCTCTCTGTCGCCACTGCAGCATTCCCATAGTCAGAAAAAAAGATGAGAAAATGATTTTCCAATATATATTTTGAGAGTCTGCTGAACTGTAGCAGAACCAAATGACAAAACGTTGCTGTGTATGAGATCTCAATAGAGCCACTCAAATATTTTGTTTTTCCCCATGTTCCACAAAATTGGCTTGCTTATGTAGTTAAATTTCTTAACTTGTTAGCAGCTGGTACAGCCAAAAGGTAACAGACCTTGGAGAGTCTGTCAACATGGTGAAGACTCATGCATACCATAAAGAGCAAGTCTGAACTTTGTGTTCCATTTTTAAAGTTGCTTTGGCCACAGGTGACTTCAGTGTATAATGAGCTTTACTGAAAGCTGGTTATGGGTGCAAAGAAAAGCACTGGTGGTGAGGAAATACTGTTGTTTTCTGCTCCTGGTGGCTATGTAGCTGTTCCTGTGAGGAATCATGCTCAAATTACCTAGTTCTTTACTTCTAGACAGCCTCTAAAAACACAGTTGGTTTTTTATGTCACACGCTGTTCTCTGGGAACAGCAGCCTTAATTTCACAAGAAGCCAAGGCATTACATGACTATTGAGGCTATGTGGGGATTAGGAGAGAAAAATTGCAGTAGAACAGGGTATAACGTTTACAGACGTTTATATAATCAAGGAATGAGTTGTATTGGGAAACATACTTAATTTTAGAGTTACTATTTCTTTAACTTTTCTGGGAATCCTGTGATTTTTGCCAAATGGAGTGTTTTGTCATTCAGTTCTTGTCTACTTGGACAGTATGAACAATTCTGGACAGCTGAATATGTAAAACTTCTTTTTCCTCTGTTTGAAAAACAGAAAACAAAATCAGACCCTTTAAGTCATGAACAATTCAATGACAAATTATCAGTTTCTTCAGAAGATTATTTCATCCTTGGTTCCTGAGTGAACTCCTGCTGAAGGAACGAACACAGTACCTGCTCTTAAAAAACACTTCTTAGTTATCAGTTTAGATACCACTGAATACTGGAGCAAAAAGAACAGAAACCTTCCAAGAACTAATTGGAAAGCAAGAAGATCTGTGTGAATAACAGCAGATTCATTGCTTGTAATTGAATTGCAGATGTTACTGAGTGCAGTTATTTGCAAATACTGTGGTGACCTAAATCAAATCCGTGCAATACGCACCTGAAACTGTCATATGATCTGTTTTGAATTATGTTAGGGATTTTGAGAAAATCAGCCAGAAAACACCCCAAACAAACCAATAAGAGATCTAAGCATAGGTGGCGTGCCTCAGTAAATATGTAACTGATAATTGTGATGCTAGATGTGTAAAAACAATGACTTAAAAGGAACTCGAGGCACTAAAGAAAATATTTTTTGAAAGATCAAATAATACCAGTACTGGTCTCCTTCAGTTGCTTTTACTTGCCTCTAAAGTTTTTTGCAATGCTTTTTTTCAGTTCCAAGTACGTGAAGCTAACAGAAGTTACTAGCTTCTTTCAGCATCTCTTTGTTCTTTCCTAGCTTTCTCTTTAAAGATAGTTTCAAAGATGTACTGTGCCACTGGAATTGCTCCTCATCTGATGAAATTGAAATATGTTCCTTCTGTTCAGAGTTTTTAGTGAATTAATTGTGTCTTCATAACAGAGTTTTCCCAGAGCTGCTGGCCAGGCTCCTGTATTTTGTGGGAACCTGGGCCTGTTCCCTTTTGTGATGACAGTCCCCTTCAAGGACTACATCAATGGTACTGTGTGTGTTAAAAGGGCCTTGGGCCATATTCAGAGAAAATTTCATCTTACATTTGTTATCTTTTGGCTTAGAAAAAGTTACTGTATATCAAACTATTGATATTCTAATACAGCAGTTTTGAGCTGCTCTTGATTTGCCCCTCTCAGTAAAACTCTGAAGTGGGTGTAGGATTCTTTTTTATAGGGAATTATAGCTTAGTAATAATAGGTTGTCTTTTTTTAATTACCTTGCCCATGACATCACATCTGCAAACTACAGGTGATGTCCCATCAGCAGCTAGATCTCCATGACTTTTCTGCAAGGTTTGAATTCTATTGTGTTTCTTTGAGAAAGAAGGGTTTCATTACTCTCTCTGTCTTGCCAAGTTAAAAAGTAATTTTTTAAATGTAATTGAATACTGCTTAGACTTTACCTATCTTTGCAAAACTGTGGGAATTCAGAGACACTTAGTCCACAAATTTGGTTCAAAAAGCAGAAGACAGTAATATGTACTATTGTACTGTATAGGGTGAGTCCCACAGGAAAACACAGTAATGTAATGATAATTTCAGTGTTACGTTTATTTTCAACAAAGAGAAAACAGTGTGTACTGGAGGCAAATACTAGGGGAAACTAGTATCTTATTACCAACAATAATGAGAAATATATATTATTACTATTGCTGAGCAAAAGCTATATTATCAGTTTATAACTACTGAGTAGTTTACTCATTTGAGTATCCCAGAGTTGTTTTTCGTAAAAATCTATTCTTGTTTTTTTTACAAGTACCCTTCTAAACAAAAGTCCATGGCTTCTAGCTTGTATTACCCTTTGGAATTATGGTGGTTTTAAACTGGATGGATCCAGGCTTTATACATCTCATTGTTAAGTCTAGTTCCATAACTTGGATTTCTGAAGTTAAAGGCAGATAGGTAGTTGTACTGGGGGCGGAGGGACGGGGATGGGGGACGACCAAACCAAAAACAACCCATGGTATTTAACAGTTAGTAAAAGCTACATGCTTCATTTTAAGACACAATCATTTTTGCACCTCCTCTATGACATAAACACTGTGGGAGCTTAGTATTACACTTTCGTGTCTCAACTATTTGAATTTTGTTCTCGTGCTTTGCAAAACATTAGCAAATCCATCAAATGCTCTTTTCTTCTTAACAAAAAACTGGCCCTGTCCTAAATTGGTCTGATGTTTTTGACTGAGTTTTTCACTTGAATTTTGGAGGTTGACAGCTGTTGCAGAATTGTTCTTCAGTCCTGTCAAAGCAGTGTCATCCTCTGTCTTGCTGGAATCAGTGCTTTCGGAGATTGTATTTCCTGTATTCTTTTGTGGGAATGAACACGAACTGTATCTTGTGCTTTCATTGAAGAAGTATTGTGGGACTGAGAAGGAATATGCATCCTCGTCACTCTGATCCAGTTGGAAATGATCTTCTGTATTGAAGACTGATTGTGTTTTCCCAGAAGAATGAAGATGCAGCAAATCTGCTGTAAGATTGCAAGACTGCATTTCTGCGGGCAGACTACAGTTGCTGGTATCCTGTAATTCTGTGTATTCATCACAGTTTTTCTCATTAAAACCTCTTTGCATTTTATCTGCACAAGCCTTAGTTGTGTTCACCTGCTTCCCCTGTGGTAGCAAGTCTTCTTTCTCTGTAATAACTGTAAAATGTTTTTCAGCTGTGTGTTCAGGCAGAGATTGAAGAGAAGATTCGTTGCTGGAATGCAGTAGTGATGTTTTTTTAACAATTTCATTCAAACCAGTATCAATGGGAGGAGCAAAAATAAAATCGTTGTCTTCAGATGTACTCGTGTTTCTTCTTGTAGTGTCCCCTTCACTGTGATTCTTTTCAGAGGATTTCCTATCTATGTGCTCGTCTGTACTTCCCTCTGGTGCATTTTCTTTTTGTTCAGTGGGACTGAAGCTGAGGGAATGCTGTGGTTCAGTGGGAAGCAGATACAGCTGCAGTTCAGCCTCTTCAGGAGTGTCCTCTGTATCTGTGTCATACATGGGAGAATGTTTTAATGGAAGTAACATATTACTAAAATCTCTAGTTTGATTGTGGAGAGAATCAGAAATAGGATTTTGTACTGTCGACTCTGCATTAGTAAAATCATCAAACGTATCAGGAACTTCTTGACTTGAAGAACTAATTGTGTCTGAATCTGACATGCTTACGTGGTCACTACGTTTATCAGCGTAAGGTGATGCTGTTTCAGGCGTGGTGGTATCTGATCCATAATTAATAGTGGTTTCAAAATACACATTTTTCTCGTCTTCATTTTTCGTAATATGCTGAAGTTCAGCAGCAATGTTTGGAGACTCTGGCAGTGTTGAGAACTTCTCAGTTCCACTGTTCATATCGGCTTCCTCTAGTGACAACTGGCAGACTGGCAGGTTGTCACTAACACCAGGTTGTTCCAGTTCAAAGTCTGCTAAAGAACTACAGTCACTCATTGTGAATGGAGTCCCTTCATCCGAAGAACTATCGCCAAATATATCTGCTGAAGAATCTTTTTCATTTGTACGTTCCATTTTACAGTCATACTCTCTAAGAGGAGAGTTTTCTATTGTTTGATAGACACTTAAATTCTCAATATTTGTATCTTTCTTGCAGCTGCTGGATAAAATAAAATCTTGCACATCCCTGGTTATATTTGTGTTGCTGCTTAGACCAAGTTGTTCATCACAGCTTTGCCTTTCAGGCATGAATTTTGTAGTGCTTATGGGTTCATTATGGGAAATGATGCCTTTTCTTCCTGGAGAATGTGGCGTAGCCTTTGTGATTTCAGACTGCAGCAGACCAGAGTTGTTGCTCACCTTGCTGTTCCTAGAATCTTGTGCAACTGTATGTGTTTGTATTGTGGAAAATGGAAAGCCAGTTTCACCCATGAAGGATAAATCTGAATCTGAAGAGTCGGTGTGATTTGAGTAAGAGTCAGCATTCAGTCTACTGGGTACGGGAGGGAACCTGCTCTTTTCTGAGTCTTTATTATTTGCATATTTTGAATCTTTCCATGAAATGTCATTACTCATTAATTTTCTTGGTGTTACTTCATTGCTGTTCTTGTAATCTATCCTTACAGAAAATAGTCCATTATCACCAACTTCTGTATTTTCATCATTGCTGATACTAGTTTTGATGTCTGAAAACACTGTTTCTTTCTTCACACTGATCTCATTATTGCTTTGTTTCTGGTACTCTTCTTCAGTATTTGGTGTATGTACACTGCTACCAATGATATTTTCATGCAAAGTAGAAGTTTCTGTAGGAAAAATGCATGTGTTTCTTGAAGAATTCTCATCACAAATGAACAAATTATGCTGTGTATTTGTTGATTTGCTTGCAGAGCGCTCTCTGCTCAAGGTTTCATCTGAAAAAGCTTGATTACAATATGTATGTTCTGAACCTGAATTTTTGTTCCCACGCATGAGTCTCCACAGGCTCAGAAGGTAGGGTCTAGCAAAAGCACCCAGACAAAAAGCACAAATAAACGTAATGAGCACAGAGAGGCAGACAGCCAATGTAAGGTCTTGCTCTGTTATTCCTTGTCTAAAAACAGTGTTAGTGTCCCGGGCTTTTCTAACCAAAACCGTTGGAACCCTTTCTTTCACCTGTATATTGTAGATGAGATGCTTCTTGTTTGTTGCATTAAAAATACACAAATACAACCCTTCAGCAGTTTTCTCAGCATTATATATCACTAAATTATTCATTTTATCCAGTGTCATATGAGGAAGACTATTATCTTCTGAAATTCTGCCTTTAGGTGTCCACCAAGAGACTCCATTACCTGAAATAAAAGAAAATACAAGCTAAATCTTTCTTAGAAGTATAAGATACCTGGTTTGCAGGGTCAAGTTATTTCTATAAGAACATACTCTGACCTAGCTTTGATAATTTTGACTATTTATTATAAAATCCATTTTCTCTTTATCTATTCATAGTCATTTTACATGGTACCAAGTATCTGTTAAACCATCATATATTTCCCTCCCACATTTGAAACACAGTATGTATGGGGTCTTAATAGCAGACTTCACAAGAAAAATGGTGTGGGTGAGGGATGAGGTCACTGAAATTACCTAAGTATGTTCTGGGTCATGCTAAAAGCACCTGCTGATCTCCCTCATGGAAGATCCATACTCATAGCCAGCCCTTCTCCAGCATGGCCATGGTCACTGCGTGCAGCTGTGAGATAAAACTTCATTAGTTCACTGTCAGTGTTTCAACCACTGTGATTTTCCTGTAGTTACTGCTTTGCAGCAAAAAGATTTGAAAAACAAGGGTATTTGTATCTACTGAGCAATTGTTCCAAACTTCAGCGCATGTAGGCCATGGCTGGTTGTTGGCTTCTGGAATATGTTTCGAGGCTGTATGTACACCTTTGCCTTTGGATCTGCTTGCATTCCCTGTTGAGTTTTGGTGCAATCCAGTGTATTGATTTTAATTCCATGATCAGAGTTTCTGTGACTTCCCTTGTTAATAGACAAAGCAGGTGGCATTTCTGATAGACCCTACATATTTTGATTTGGGGATAAAGTGTTGCAAGGAGAAAGCCTTAGCACCTCAAAGTTATATTAGTCCATTAGAGTTAAACCATTTTGCCTAATGGCACATGACAAATACACCTTCTACTCTTAAGTTTGGTCTTAGTTTTCCTTCTGCATGGGAAGTCTTAGCTCTGTAGATTTTGTCACTTTTACCTCAAGTGCTCTGTATTAACTGTAAATGCTGAATTCATTTCCTAAGTGAACTGTGTGCTACAGTAGTTGTACTTCTTTGGAAGAAATACAAATACTTTCCCTTGCAAATAAACTTTCATTTAATTTTGCTATAATTGAATACTAGAAACACTTTGTATCCTTCTCCATTTTCTACATGTCCCAGACGTGCCACCCCGCTATTCGGTCCTTTGTTTGCATTCCAAAATTAACTGGTAAATTTGCAACGTACTACTTACTGAAATTTATTTGTGTATAATTTGGCATCGCTTACTAGTTTAATGTAAGGAAGGAGATAAAGACTTCTTTGGGGAAATGTGACGTTTCAAATATTCTAACTGGTATACTTTCTAATGAAATAATTTGCATATTAAATTGTTGTTCAGTTATTTTTAAAAAGCATCTTTAGAAATCCACTTTTTAAACCAGATTTCTGTGATCATTCTGTATGCATTTGGATTTTAGCGGCATATGGATGGAGTCCCTGTTTTACATACCCCTTGTGTTGTCCAAGTTGCAGTTTAGCACCAATGTCTTCCCTGTTGGGATTACAGCCCTCTTGAGCAAAACACTGTCGCTGCAGTTTAAATGGAAACTTGAAAGATGGAGCAGAGGTTTCTCTGAGTTGTTGGCAGGTTTATTGTATGAAATACTCAATCTTTTCCTCGTGGAGTCAAAAAGAAAATGAAATAAATGTTTGAAAGCATTTAGTCTGCAGTTAAATATCCAGGCATTATTTGACAAATCCACTTCAAGTTGAAAGAAGTTCAGACTGAGTAATATCTGTGGTAGAGGGGTTGTCAGAGCATTTTCACGGAGATCCACAACCTATTTGGAAAGAATTCAGGATTAATTTCATAAGCCTTACGACGGAATCTTAATTGCAATATCAACAATAACATTTATTTTAGTATACAAGCACTTTTGCAGTTATGGGAACAATACATCTGGTTAGGATTTCAAGAATATTGTTCTAAACCTTTTAATTTAAATGAAAAGTTTAAATTGTGGTATATTTAGAATTCTCCTGTTGTAGTCTACCTCTGTGTGAACGGGAAGCCGCAGGGTTCTCACCATGGAAGGGATGGGGTTAGAAAAGGATGTGTGCATGTATAAGCCAGTTATGGATTGGTTTCCGGCATAGATAAATGGTGAATTTATGGTTATATTTTGTATATTTACAAGTGTGTGTGTTTTCCTATATATGAAAAGCAAATACGTATTTTATAAAAATAATGATTCTATTCACCATTTGCTTTAGTTTTTATAACTGTATACTAATATAAAAAAGACCAATATAATCATGCTGAATAGTTGATAATTAATATCTTTAATGGTGATTAACACAAAACATTGAAACAGTTGTAATATTGCTTTACAACCTGTAATTTGTTGAGATCCCTGAAGGCGTCTGGATGAATTTTAGTTATCTTGTTGTTTTGCAAGTCGATGTCCTTCAGCTGTGAACAGTTTTGAAAATCATTCAGATCAATCTGTTGTATGCCATTGGATGACATACGAACAGTTTGTAAAGACTGCAGCAGGCCTAGTCCTAGGAAGAACAAAAGTATTTTACATTTCATGTTCTCGTTTTCCCAATTGCATCAAGTGGCTTTTTAAAATTCTTTGCAACAAAATTCCTTCCATTCCCATCTATTGCAACGAGTGGCTGCAGGCTTTGAGTTATTATGCCCTTCCTGTTCAGTGGTTGTCCCATTCTAAAAGTTGTGTAGCATCAATAGCAGGCATGTTAATACATTAACAATCAATGCATGTTTTAAAAATTCACGTCTCCATAAAAGCAGTAACATTCCTTCGTGCTATCAAATTTATTCCAACTGTGATCTCTGTAGTTTGAGCACGCTTCTCTGGAGAACTGGAGGTAGGAAAGGAGGAATGTGAAAGGGGTAGAATATACTCAGTTTGTAAAATCCAAATATGTTAATTGTAAATAAAAGATGGAGGTGCAAAAGGTGATACAGTATCTCCTATTCATTGCCATCTGCAAGTTCATGGGAATTTTTCGTATGTGGAATTATTTGAACCATATTCATAGGATGTGAACCTGACTGAAAACAAAAACATGTTGTTGCTAATGCTTCTCTGCCTGTGAATTATCAAGTGTGACTGTATATTTTTCAGCATATCCTAGTCACGACAGCATCTGTCTTGCATAAGTAGCCCTTCTGAATGCTGGAGATACCTCATTTTTCTTAGGGGCTGTGCAGGCAGCCCCCAAAGCTCCAGCCTGCAAGTTGCAGGGGGAAGGCAGGCACTTGAACGCTCAGCATCACCACAGTTTGTAACACCTCAATCTAACTCTAAAGTGATTTTTGATCATGCAGCATTATTGAGAAGCTACTTGTTCTCCTTGAAAATTTCCCCCCCGGTGTCATCTGGTTTACCGGAAATCTCTTATTCCAGTTTGCTGTTCTGTTTGCTGAGTAATTGATCTTTGGGTTTATTGTGAAAAGCAGAGGGAACGATTCATCCCTGCTGTAAAACTAGAGGTAGCTGACAGGAAAGGCATTCAGAAGTTCCAGCAGCTCAGAAATTCTTCCTTGCACCTGCATGAAGAATTGTAGTTTGGATGCTTCCCTGAAGCTAAATTTGTGTCAAAAATACACACTGGTATGGCAGCAGTGGGGAGCGGCCTGACACCTGGGGTGGTGGTTGTGAGAAGGGCTTCTCTGTGGCTGAACCCCCTCCGCTTTAGAAATTCCATTTGTGTTTTCTTACCAGAGCTTAATAACTAGAATATTAGTGAAGTATTTTGGAGGAGGAAAATGAAGTTCTGAACATGTATTTAAATGAGCATAGGATTTAAGTATAGCTTGAAGCATGGTGGTATGATGCATAGCAGTTTGACTTTTAACATCTAAAAATTGAGTCTCTGATAGGAAAGGGTTGATCTGTCTGACCCAGTGAGGCGTCCTATAATGTGCAGTTGTATTTATCAAAACAAATCAAATCTGCATCAGTCTGTGTGTGTGTATATACACGCACTCTCTACATGGGAACCTTACAGATCCTACAAAATAATTAAGCGAAATGGTTCACTGCATGCCAGAGAATTATTAGTATCAAAAAATGAGAAAAATAAAACTTCAAGGAACTTGTGTAGATGCAAAATTATTCCCTTTGTCTGACTTTGTAAGGCAAGTGAGGTTTTGGTTTGTACCCCCACCCCATATTTTCAAAATCTAGACCTGATGAATCTGATGATGTTATCGGAGATTAATTAAATTCAGCAAACAATATATAGGATAGCGTTGCTCATATTGCAGCTTCTGCTTCATTTAAACAGTTTGGACAATGTGAATCATCTGTTTATGAGGACAGAGGCCGTCATAAAAGGCTGCGATGCCTAGCATAGTTCAGTGACTAGCAAACACTTTCTAAAAGTCTATCGAAACCTTACAGCCCTCTCTTCTTACTGGAAGGTGTCACTTTGGTTGGCTCTCGGATGACATAGAGCAAAATTGTTTTGACTGAACAAAATATATTTTCCTGTCTTTGTGAAATACTGAAATTGGAGCAAGTTTTATTTAAAAGAGTATTGACTTTCTTCTGAAGAGTAGTATGAAATTTATTATCCATAATTTTCTTGATGTTAAGGTTAATGACTGGGTTGTGGAGGCTGGCGTTTTTTCAAAGATCCTTACTTCCTTTTCTATACAAGGAAAAATGCTGCTTGGGCTCTCAGAGGATAAATTTGGTTATATTTGACTGACATTAAGGCATTACAATTGCAAAGACTGTATGAAAAACCCCAACCTAATCTGAAACAACCCATTTGCTTCAGGCTCTGTATTTGCACACAGGTGGAACCTTCCCTCACCTTAAGTATAACTGAGATAGTTGCATTCTGAATTCAGTAAGATGTACCGCATCATACCCAAAACCAGCTTACCCCTTGGGAGTGAGGTCCTTAAAGATTTTGAAAGCTTACCTCTTGGAACTGTATCAAGATTATTTCTTTCAACTGACAATACTTTCAAAGCAGGCAGGAGGCGACTGACTTTTCCGTACTTTTTAGACCCATGTGCAGGCGTAGGTATGTCCAGTGTGAGGGTGTGGATGGCATTACCATTCAGGTTTAGAGTTTCTAATACCAGTAAATTTCTACAAGTAGTTAAGGAGAGTTCAGAAATCAGGTTGTTACTAAGATTCAGGTGTTTTAGCATCCATTTTTGATTTCTTCCATCAGTGCACAGAAGAGTTTTAATATTATTGTAACTAAAATCAGCTGTTATTGCTGTTTGTGATATATCTTCTGGAATAGTAGGTATTCCGGTAAAAGAACAATTCAGTAGGAACTCCCCATCCCACTGGCAGTCTGAATGGTGATGTGTATGAAGAACCCGCTGTGACTTGGTTTCCACTGATCCAGGAAGATTAAAGGAAAGGACCACAGCTATGACACTCAAATGAAGGTTATCCATAGTATCTATATGTAAAATGTAAACTTACGGTAAGTTCAGCATAACAAGAGTTACATAGAAGGCGGAAATACTTGACATTAAAAAAAGATCAACACTAACAAATACCCAAAGCATTACCAATGTTCTGCTTTAAACATTCAGTTTTGGAGTCTTAGGTATTTTTCAAAAAGAACATTCATAAACTGTTAACCTTCACCCTCCCTCCACCTCTCCCAAAAACCACTCCAAACCTTTTCTTTCTTTTCCAGCACTTCGGTCAAGAAATACAGCTTCTCAGGAACTTGTGAACTAACAACAGTGGAGACTTTTGAACTCTGCTTCAGGTATCATACGCAATTACCACTGAGCAAAGTCCACCAGATACAATCCATGACGAACAGATGTGGAATGATTTTCATATTTACAGTTAATAGAATACTAGTTTCCCTGTCAATAACACAACATTGTGTTTTTAATGAAAAACTATGTTCTTAGAAATAACACTTCTGAACCACAGCTGCATCTTAGAATTTATTGTTTCATTTCAAAACAAAGATTAGAAATTCAATTGTCTTTCACCTGTTGAAACAACCACCACCTTTACATACACTGAGAACTCCTCACATGTAAGTTGTTTCAACGTACCCAGTATGGTATTTTACACAGAGGCATGTAGAACGTACCTTAAACACACAGAATCTTAAATGCATCTGTGGGATTGAAATAAATAATGTGCCACACAATGTTTTAAATACGCATAGAAAAACGTACCTTAGGCAGTTAGAAGATAAACAACAAAAAAAATGCACAACACAAGGCATGTGTGGTGCCAACATTTCTCAAACTGTGTAGTGAAGGCAACAAAATATATTAACAATACATAAATAGTGGCTAACAAATTGATCATTTATTTCATTTGGTATTTGTATGATCGGTTTTGCTATGTTTTGACAAAAACCCGAGACTTCAAAACCAATTCTCCAGACCATGATTTAAGAGTACCTTTGTGACAAATCTTTCAGCTATGTTGCATACAGTATTTTAAAAAGAATTCTTGATAATTACAAGAATCCAATACTAACATATAGGCATGTCAGTATTAACCAGAGAAGAGCTTTAACATGCTCTTTGTGTGTAATCTACTTGACCGAGGCAGTATCTATCATTTTCAAGATCTATTTCAGCTTTGAAGACACCGCTGCTTATATGTTTATACATGCATATATATATATGTTTATATATATAAAAATAAAGTGACAAACTTCCATTAGCATGAGAGTGAAAATTCTAAAAATGTTATAGTTTATTTCCTCCTCTTACCAGTAAGAGATACTAATTGAGGCAGTACTTAGCAGCAAAGATGTGTGCACATTTTCAGCAAAATGTGTGTTGAAGTGGTTAATAAATATTAACTCTAGTAAACCTATGAAGTTCATGAAGGCAGTATGCAAAATGTTAGTACTTTCCCATAATCTTTAATGTGAGCAATTCAATGGCCTTTGCTACATTTTATTCTGTTTATTCTGTTGTTGTTAGACCAGCTCTGCTGCTGTCCGCCCATCAACTACTGAGCATCAAAATCTGGCTTTGCCTTTGAGCAATGATGGAAATGTGACCCCTCTGACCTCCTGCGTGGCATAATGCCTGACCTAAGCATCCCCCTCTAGAAATCACTTCCACCCATACACATCCTGCATGAGGACTTACTGACTTCTAGTAAATACAGGAATTGGGACCTTGGACACGATGTTCTTGTTGCAGCAGGTGCTGATTTGTATTTTGTGGAATTCTATGTACTTTGAGAGCTATAAAAACAAGGGTAGATAGTTTATCTTCCCATCACAAATGACCAATTCTGAAGTTAATGTGTAACATTTGCATAACATTTAGAAAGAGAAGTGTGTGCCTATCTAGAAAAACGTGTCAAAAAGCTACTTGCAAAGTCACCTTTGTGGCCTCCATTATTAAGGTTACTTGATGCTACTGCAAAACAAAACTATTTTAAACTGAAGAAATACATGGGGTGGGGAAAGGAGGAATCTTATAATGAGCTGGTCTATTTTTAGTACAAAACACCTCACCTCTCCAAAAGCAGTTACAAGGCTAGAATAGTTTCTATAAGGCCCCAGTTCACCATAGACACAGTTTCACTGTTTTCAAATTCAGATATTCACATGTATTTACTCTGCTGTCATAGGATCCAATACCATCACATTTAGAATTATAGACCTGCAGTTTAACTTCAGGATTTAATTCTGAGGTTCAGTGCATCAGTACTAATATTTATGGAGAAAAAAGATATCTGATCTCAGATGCTGCTGCAAGTCATGCTTTAGATTATTACCTGTTGAATAATGGATTCATACACTGTTCACATCAAAGCACCCAGGAAAACATTTTTTTTGGGTAGTGAGCAAGTTATAGGTACATCTTTAAAAATGTACTTCTAATATAAACACGTTTTATAAATACTTCACATAAATTAAACCACCATAGAATGCCTAAACTGCACAGATAAAATGGGACCTCAAGCAACACTTCAATAATCGCAAGACTATTTCAAAATTGAAGTTACATTTCCACACTTGATATTACTTTGCAAATATTATTTATGCTAGCATCATTTTTTTTTAACTACATGAGAATGTATGGCAGAAATAATGCAATATTTTAAAGTGAATCTGCGATTACCCCTCTCGTAGTACAAATATGGTAAACCACATAATTTTGGGGGAAATCATTATATCAACCTTTGGCAAGAAATGAAGAGAAGACAAAAATCTGCCACTTCAGCCATCCTAGGCAAATCCACTTCCAAGAACAAATCGACATTCCTGTTGAAGTACTTCAGATGACAGTTCTGTTCTCAGCCACCCTTATGGTGTTGGGATGTAGGACAAAAACCTCCTCTAAAAGCAACTGAAGGCAGTCAAGATTGTTGCTAAATCACGTTCTTTAACTATATTCTACTGATCCCAATTCAGGAACGTACTTCAGTATGCATGTAGACTGAAAGTTTACTAAATCAGTGCCACTATTACAGCTAACAGGATGATGATATAATACTGCTGAATGTAACAGCCTTCACTTAAAAATATTATGTAATAAATGTTAGTATAAACTGCTGTAAAAACAGAAATCCTTGAAGGCATGCAATTACTTCATACAAATATATGTAAACACAAAAGTGAACTCTCCTGCTAGTGGTTTGTGTTTTAGTGCGTGGCTCCGCATGGATTGACAGAAGTCTGACAACCCATATTATAACCTGTCACCTGAACCTTGAACAGTGTCCCATCCGCACACATACAGAGCTTGAAGCGCAGCCAGTTGCCGTTATTGAACTGCTCCCCATAAGAAGAACTTGGCAGTCGCGATGGGCTGACCATCACAGTTCCATTCAGGATAATGCTGTTCTCCTATTAAGAGGGAGAAAAAAAAGTTCAACTTCTGATTTAAACAAGGCAGGTTGTTTTTGAAAAGGACAAGCTGGTTTAATGAATAAATGACATCTTTAGGATGGCTGTCGAAATCAACAGAATAAAAAAAAGTACATATAACAAGGTTTCATTTTTTTAATTAAATTTGTGAATAATGCCCATGACGTTCTCAATTATAGTCAGCAACGTACTTTGCTGTTCCAGTGGTAGATCAATATTGAGAGAGACAGCAGTAGTGTGGCTTTTCACTTTACAGGCCTATTAGCAAATGCACTAAATCTAAAAATACGGACATGAAATAATCTCTAAAAATCTTAAATGAATGCTGGCAAGTCTTACTGTGGCAGCACGAAAGGTAGCGCTCCTAACTGTATGCTCTGCTCCTTTGTCAAAGGTTGCTGACCCCAGTAAAGCCTCCAGAAGAGAAGATGAATTCTCTTTGGTATTTATTTCAGTGCAGAGGCCAATAGCTTAGCTTTAATTGCATCGTGGGTTTTTAGCATCTAAAAAGTAGTAAATCATTGTTACCTGAAAACTACTGAACCACTAATTAACAGCAAAGTAATATGCCACCTTTTAAAATCCTACTAAATACACTGACTGCAACTAAACTGTTATGCATGGCTACTTTATATAAAATTTGAAACCATATAAAGCTACATCAGTTTATTTTCAGCCTGAATTTGAAACTAAGCTGTTCAAAAAATGCTGATTTGAAATACTTACTGCTTTAAGTTCCATGTTACCCCCCATTCGAAACTCAATGGTCTTGCCTGTGATGAAAACACCTTCGTTTCCACGGACAATAGCACGGCCATCGACCTTAATGTTTAGATCACTGGTCGCATTGCTGGTAATCTAAGAACATAAACAAAAAGAGTGCATTACAGATCAATGAAGATGTGTCACTTGGGTTTGTCTGAGTAACTTTAATTACCTTAAAAATATTGCTACACAATTTAGTAAAAAACTTCAATGTACTTTTTGCCCTTCTGCCATTATGCCTATGAAGCTTCTGCCCATTTATTATTTTCCACATTCACATTTAAAAACAAGGATTACTTAATTTTGGAAGGTATATAAAATAGCTTATTTTTGCAGTAAAAATAACAATTCATATAACAATTTTATGGGATACACAGTGAATGCTCATAGCAAATATAGGCTTCCTATTAGGACTGTTTATGTAAACGTACTCCTCTGTTTTCATTTAATCTGTTCCTCCTATATATTTATAGGTTTGGATTTTTTTTTCCTGGAACATACTATTTAATTGTTAGCCTTGCAGAGGAAGCACGAAGAAGAGCAAAACAAATTCTTTTTGTCCTTTACAGGATTGATCAATGCTTCCTAAGGCACACTCAACCCTCTATAAAACTACTGATACTACTCTACTAATGTTATACAAAAGAACTATGCACTGTACTCTACCTGTAAAGCCTTTGTTATGAGTGATGATATCCAAGAAAGAAATTTTAGTCTGACATTAAGATCAACATTTTAAATGTATACGAACCAACATTTAGGTTTTTTAGTTTTCTGATAAATAAAGCATATTTAATGTAGAAACCAAACTAAGAACTTGTTTAACCTAGAAGCGTGAACTGACACAACTCTTACAGTGTTGTGATTGTTCTCTACACTTTTACTCAGACTTCTGAAATTCTGACTGTATTATCTCCAATAGAGGCAAAATGATACATGAAGTTCTGGTAATTATTTTTTTAAGATCTTACTAGAAACAGAGAAGCTTTTAATAGACATTTTATTTCTGAAACAGCTATCCCTGCACAAATGGATAAATGCTTAGCTGTCGTGGTTTAACCCCAGCCAGCAACTAAGTACCACGCAGCCACTCACTCACTCCCCCAACCCCGCCACCCAGTGGGATGGGGGAGAAAATAGGGAAAAGAAGTAAAACTCATGGGTTGAGATAAGAACGGTTTAATAGAACAGAAAAGAAGAAAATAATAATGATAATGATAACAATAATAAAATGACAACAGCAATAATAATAAAAGGATTGAAATATACAAATGATGCACAGTGCAATTGCTCACCACCCACTGACTGATGCCCAGCTAGTCCCCAAGCGGCGATCCCCCCGCCCCCACTCCCCAGTTCCTATACTAGATGGGACGTCCCATGGTATGGAATACCCTGTTGGCCAGTTTGGGCCAGCTGCCCTGGCTGTGTCCTGTGCCAACTTCTTGTGCCCCTCCAGCTTTCTCGCTGGCTGGGCATGAGAAGCTGAAAAATCCTTGACTTTAGTCTAAACACTACTTAGCAACAACTGAAAACATCAGTGTTATCAACATTCTTGGCATACCTAACTCAAAAACATAGCACTGTACCAGCTAGGAAGGCAATTAACTCTATCCTAGCTGAAACCAGGACATTAGTAAAAAGACACACAGGCCTACTTGGCATTGTATTCCGGATATTACACTCATTTAATGATGTCAGTTTTCATTTCTGTTCCAATTTTTAGGATGATTTACATTTTCGGAGCTGCATTTTTAGCTACGTGTAGTCAAATTTCTAAATATGCTTGAAAGATCAGATTAGTAAACTTTTTTTCTTATTCTACAACTAAGGCAGTTCTGTAATAAGCTTTTAAAAAAGTAAGTGGTAGTTAAAAGAGACATACCCTCTCTGTAGAGGCCTTTTGTACATTCAAGATTTTAACTCCATTTGGCAGATGAAACTCATGAGTTTCATAGTCTGTGCTGAACAAGGTATTTTGTGTCCGTGGGTCAACAAATTCCATGCCAATATCGCTGGTAATAGAAGTTTTGTCTTTTTCCACACTAAGCTTGGTTGTTCCTTGCTGAAACACAATCTTCAGAAACAAAGTCATGAAGTTAATGATGTTTCAAATATAATGTTTATTAATACTGTGAGTGTAATTCCATAGTGTTGCTCACGAACTTTCAATTCATGATATAACTTACAGGCTGATTATTTCCAGTGATCACCAAATCTTCATTACGTCTGCCTCCTACAGTGCTTTTATATAATGGATGTATCACGCCCATGTCAGAAACTTGCTTAAACCGCAACAAGCCACTCTCATGGAACTCCATACTGTCACAACCATTGGGACCAATTCGAATCACTGCCCAGATAACTAGCGTAATCTGAAAGAGAAACACACATTTTCAAAGATTACTTTAGTCGTTTGGATCTTCTCACAACAAGTATTGCATTAAGTAGATGTTTTGAAAGAATTATTAATGCTAGTGTTTAAGTGAGCTTTAGCTGTGCATTTACTTTAGTCTGTTTAATTCCTACTGGAAACATCAGAACACATTTAATTATGAAAAGCATTTTGCATGATTTTTAGACTCATCTGAAATATTAACTAAAATAATTAGTATATACATAAAAATATATATACATTTGAAATTAAATGACATCCATAATTTAATCATTTTCCTGTTTAAGGGTAACCACGGTATCATTAGCTAAACAAACATCCTGAACAAAGTAGCTCAGCTCAGGATATACTTACTCTTGAGCTACAAGAAAGCACCTTCACAGGTGGATGTCCAATTATGAAAAATAATTCACTACTTCTCATTGATCAAGCAATAAAAAGGTGGTAGTTACAACAATGAAGGTTTAAAGTGCAGTGGCTGATTAATTCTGAATGCTCACGTGCAGCTCTGTTATTACATGTAAAATGTTTCTGGCATAACAGTTTATCCCGGATGTATTTGTACTGTGCTAATAACACTTTGCACATTTGCTGTTACTGGGTTTTGGGAATGGAGAGACACTTTCAAGGTTCCTAATTCTGTGTTGCATTAATGGTAGGTTCCTTGCTGGAACCATGATAACCGAAATAATCATGACTGAACTTACAAGATTATTCCATCTAATCTTGCTCAGACTACAAAAGAACAAAAAAGAAAGGAGAAAAAAAGAGAAATCTCCTTCAGTACATTTTAAGTCCTTCTCAGCCATACTGGAATAAGTTTTATTTCTCCAATAAACCATCAAAATGAAATATGTCCTAATGTTGCCTACAGCCTAAGTATTATACTCACAATCAGATTGATGACAGCCAAAATAAAAAGAAGAACAATCACACAAATGGCCAAGTTGCCTTTCCTGCCACGTAACCCTGTCTTATGGAGACGGTCTTCATCAATTGGAATGTATCCCGCTTTGAAGTTACTGTTGTGCTCCTTATTAATGTTCCTGCGTTCCACAGCCTTCTCTCGCATAGACTTCTTCACCGGGCCGTTAGAACTTTGCTATAATACAAAGCATGGATTACCTGTTAAAAGGCACGTAAATCCCCTGAAATGACACACATATATGCGTGCAAAAAATAGAAATATGAACGACTAGTGGAATATATTAGATATTATGCTCAATATTATATTTTGGCTTGCCACTCTGTACTTAGAATACACATTTACAACCACTGCAATCTCTGCTAACGCAATGACTAAAATTAAAATCCAGATATTTTCAGACAATATGCTTTTATATCAAGTTTTTACCTCTTGGGGATGATACAGGACATAATCCTGCAGGTCATTTACCAGTACACAGGATTTTAGTTCCCTCCATGCTAACGGGGGCTAGACTCTCAGTGAGTCTATCCAAAAGGAGCGTGGTGGATATGGTTTTTTAAGTTAGTTTGATAGCACAGAGTTTGCATTCAACTTCTATTGCTTTCATGCAGCATTAAGAAAAATACTGTAAGGCTTTAAACCTGGCATGGGGAACTTGGCCAGCCTAGCTTTATTTAATCATTTTAAGTTACTAGATTGCAAGGGATATCCGGACAATGTAACAAGTTAACATGTAGAGGAAACTCTTGTGGATATTCATAGGGAAAATAAACCTTTGATGTATTTTTGTAACTTTGTCCAATATTTTGTTCCACCTCCCTGGATGGACACAGGTTGCTATTTAAGTGTTCAATTCTTCAAAGACAGGGCTTGATCTTTTTGATGGGATTATTTGTTCGTCTGAAATGAATCCCGCGAAGCTGCACCTTAAGCTTACTGCACTTGCATGCGTCTACACTGATGCAATGGGTAAAAATGTCTTGTTTTCTCCTGTTGGTGAAATGGTGTTGAGAAAGGTGCTTGACCTGAACGGGTTTATGGAGGGCTTCCTCGGTGATGTTCTGAAAGCCACCGTAACCCTGCACAAACTAAGAACTGGCCAGGCAGGGAAACTGAGGGATGAGGTCTGTGCTCTGGAGAAAACAGAAATCTTGTACAGCAGGACACTAAGTATCTTGTCCTGACGATAGCATGTTCTTGAAAGGATGTGACGGTGAGATAAAACTCCGAGGTAGTTTTTTTCACCTGGTAAGGCAGCACAAAAGAAGACAGCGCCAGGACTGGGAGAACGTGGCCAAACCGGTGACTGCTGGAACAAACGCTGGA
Organism: Haliaeetus leucocephalus; assembly: GCF_000737465.1. Lineage (NCBI taxonomy): Eukaryota > Metazoa > Chordata > Aves > Accipitriformes > Accipitridae > Haliaeetus > Haliaeetus leucocephalus. Next base: position 6,959,131 of record NW_010972875.1, read on the forward strand.
GCAGCCCCGCAGAACTAGACAGTGCTTCCTATGGCACCCGAGATAAGGCTGGTGCAGCACCCCGCAGGCATCTGGGGCTTCCTACCCACCGCTGCCGCCGGCGCAGACCCACAGACACAGGCCCACGCTGATTAAAAGGCCCGTGGAGGTGCAGGAGCTCCGAAAGACGAGCCCGTCCTTGAACAGCTCGGTTCTCCTCCGGCTTGCGCGGCGCTGACCGAGTCCCCGTCCCACCCCTCCGACGGGGTGACAGCGACACCCCTTTCGACAAATTTAGCTTTTGTTCCCGTGTGGGACCTCGGATGCTGAGCCCGGATCTGAGCTTCAGCTTTACTTATACGCTGCCGCTGGGCTACCATACTGGTGCCAGCACGACGGGGCGACTGACGGCGCAGTCCCATAAATACCGACCGCGCCGACCAGCTGCCTTCCGCGTCACCAGCTAGCGGCAGCGGCCTGTTCACGCGAGACAGTTACATTCCTGTGCAGAAATGCCAGAACACTTTATTTGGAAAGCAGAAAGTGTTCTTCTTTGTCAGGGGTTCTGCGTCTGCGGGCTGGACGGCGCATCGCCGGGCTTTAGTAACGCGTCCCGCCCCGACAGCGGGCTCAGGCTGCCTCTCCCCCGCACGGCAAAGGCCGTCCTTCCCGGACAGCGCCGGGCGCAGCTCGGAAACGCCGTCCAAGGGCCGTCTCTGCCCTCCCCGGTTGGTGCAAGCGGTGGGGAGCCGGGGCGACGGGGGCGGCCCGCCGCCGCCCCGCACGCCCGCCGCGCCGCGCCGCAGGGCTCCGGCACCAAACCAGCCTCGGCAACCGACGCGAAAATGGCGCCCCCGCCCGAGCGCCCCCCTCCACGAGCAGCGCCCCTCGGCCGGAGCAGCTGCTCGGGCGGCTGGCCGCGGCCCCGCGGGCGGCGGGACAGGCATCGC
>NW_010972875.1:6960237-6960605 GCF_000737465.1 Haliaeetus leucocephalus
GCCCTGCCCGCGTCGCCAAGGCACCCGCCGCCGCGCCGGGCCCGGCCCACGTTAACAATCGCGATTATAAAAGCGGCGCGAACGCGGGGCCGCCCAGAGCAGCGGGCCCGGGCCGGCGGTGCCAGCTTTCGCCCCCCGCCCGCGGAGGGCTCCCGGAGGGACGGGACGGGGGAACCAGCCCAGCCCAACCCCGGGAGCGAGCTGACAGCCGGCCATGGCCGACGGCTTGAGGAGGCTGGTCGGCGCGGAGAGCGGCCGGGTGCTGCAGGAGAAGCTGGAGAGCTGGTACCGGGACTACGAGGTGGGCCGCGGCCGCCCGCGGCGGTAGGGGGTGTGTGGGGGGATCCGCGTCTGCCGGGGGCCCGTAC
>NW_010972875.1:6960615-7172187 GCF_000737465.1 Haliaeetus leucocephalus
GCGCGGGTGCCCTTAGCCCGGTGCAACCGAGACGGGCAGCCGGCCCTGGGGAGCAGGTAGCGGCCGCCGCTTGGGGTTCTGTTTGGGACGTTGACCCGCACAGGCGCCCGGTTATCACAATTATAACACCCGGTGCCTGTAGCACTCGCAGCTCCAGCTGGTTTCTTTTCTGCCTGTGACGGGGTTCGCTGAAAGCGAGGACTGGAGGTTAAACGTGGTTATTTGAGCTGTAAGGACTGAGTCTGGATCAGAAAAGAGTTTTGCGGTAAAAGATGGGCAGATGGAAGGACCATGGGCAAGGGTGTGCTCAGAAAGAATTGCTTGTGGCCTGGGAACAGTCAGGAAAACCGAGGAAAAAGGACGCTGAAAGTGAGAACGGAGTTATCCAGCTTCCCAGCTCTTCTGGGTGGGAAACCTGCTAGAGCTGAGAGGCTGCTGCAAGACAGCACAGCTGCAGAAGGGCTTTGGAAGGGGGGAAGCAGGTGTGAGGAAGGAGTTTCGCGTATGGGTGAGGAGAAGGCTGCAGATGGATGTAATGGGATGCACGGAGGAGTAAGAGGTAACGGGAGGTTGAGGAGGCAAAACACTGGAAGAAGTAGAGAAAGCGTAAAATTAGGGACAGGTGAGATGAAGGGACTTGAGATTTGACAATTACAAATTTCCTCAGTGGAAAATCTTGACAGAATTCTCGCTCCCGTGTCCCCAGGTTTCATTAGCTTCAGGACACTGATAGTTGATGTGGTCATGAGCCTATAACCATCTACCATGTGCTATGGTTGGTGAGAAGAGGTGCTGAGCAGAGATGCAGCCTTTTCAAGGGAAGTCAGTTCTTTTTTTACTTCCTTGTATGTAGGAGTTTCAGCATATTAATAGCCAGTGTAACTTTCGGCAGGATTCATGGCAAAGGACAGTCTTAAAGAGGAGTTTGAAGGTAGCTGGTAAAGCTACCACAGAGTGCAGGACACCAGAGGAGGAAGAACAGGGGTATGCATTTCAAAATCTTGCAGATGGATGGTGGAGGTAGACCTCAGGAGGGCTGAGCAATAGTGGGAGCTGAACTCCCTATAATAGTGAGGTCGGGGTAGTCTCTGAGGTCTTGGGAAGTGAAGAGGAGCAGTTTCAGGCTGCCATTGCAGAAAAGGAGGAGCGGGCAGATGGAAGCACCATGGGTGTCATGTCAGTGTAATGAGCTGGAAAAATGCACTTTGCAGTGGTATTCTGGTGGAGGTTAGCGCGGTGAGACTGTGCTCCTTGAGGCCGGAGGAAAGCATGTTGCAGGAATCAAAGTGCAAGCTGACAGGGGCATGGGTTGGGAGTTTTAGCTGCTTTGGAAGCTTGTAAAAACCGTATGGAGCCATTAAAGCCTGAAGATCTAGAGAGTGATCTATGTTAAAGATGATACACAGGTTACAGATAAAGATTAAGGAAGCAGGGACAAAGTATGTGTTCTCCTGGCAGGTGCAGTAGGATCCTGGACAGATTAACCCCATCAACTCCTTTTCAGAATTGCATTTGCTGAAAGTGGTGTAGGTTTGCTGTTCTGTTGTTTCCTAGGCATAATGCTGGATTTTGCCCATTCTTCAGTAGTATTTGTTTCAGTTGGTAACTCTTAAAAATCAGATGAAATTGCATGGAGGACTCGTGACTGTTGACAAAGCAAGATAATAGCCTTATGTGTATTATTTCAGCTAATATGGCAAATCATATTTTGGACTAATACATTTTTTCATCCAACAATCTCTTATTATTTTAAAAACTCTGTGCTGAAAGTTTTTAACAGTTTCAATTATTATTATTTAATTATTATTATTATTATTTAACAGTTTCAATTATTATGTTTCTTCTTTTGGAGATATTTGTGGATGCATCTTCTTTATAAATGGGGAAAGGAGTAAGTTTTCCCAAGTAGTGAATTAACTGGGTGATAGAAGTCCTGATGTCTTGTTTGTTTGCCTATTAATGTGAACCTTTAAAGGTGAGTATTCTAGCGGATGCGGTAAGAAAAGGTTGTGAAGATGTAATTATAGGGGGGGAAAAATTTCATGATCATAACAGGAATAATTTTAAGTAAGAAAGCCCAGGCAGATGTATTAATACACAATAATTTACAGATTAATTCCTGTGATCAGAATCTGAACCGATGCTGTGAAATAATAGAATTGAACTCTGAGATTCAAGGGCAGCTCTTCACAATCCTCAATGAAACATCTCGAGAAGGTAAATCAGTGCCTTGCCTTATTACTAACACATTTCACACGTGTCATCTTTTCAAGCTCTGGCTCTTTCTGCAACTGTTCTCAATTTCTTAATGTATATATTTTCTTAGGTGGGCATTATGCAGGTGTGGAAACAATAAAAACTCGTCTCCTGCCATGGCTAGGGACTTGTTTTTCATGTGCTACTTCAGGAAGGCTCTTTGAAACCAACCTCTCTCTCACTCAGGTATGTAGGAAACTTATTTTAAGGGAATAAAATGGTGTGAATTTATAGCTGCAGGAGAGCTTTAATGACTTTCTGTTAATAATAGCTTCCCTCCCTGATTTTGGTTAATGAAATATGTCCGTAGTTGCTCATGGAGACAACTATGCTATTTCTCTGTCTCATCTCATGTGTCCTTTGAAAGGGAAATCGAAGAGGTTGTTAAAGTTACTTTTGGCCTTCTAGGGCTTATGCTGTTTCACAACAATGAATGACAATAAGGAGGAATTTGCTTTTAAGAGAAGCTATGTTCTTGTACAGCTTTCCTTTTCTAGGTAAAGAATTATGCTGCATTTGCAGAGACATCATAGAAGTATTTATGCCATATCTCTATTAGTAAAACCTAACACTATGTGAAAATACATGTGTAAGCTGAAGGTGTGTATAAACTCCATGTGTTTGTCTGAGCTCCTTTTATTTTTTTGAAGAAAAAGATCTTTGTTTAGTATCTCAGCATTGTAATATCCCCAGAAGGGGGGGAAAAAAAAGTGCTCATGTCCATCATGATACCACCATGCGCCTGATGTGATGTTTGGAGTTAGTATGTATTTGGTATTTACTGAAGGGTTTGTAGTACTTACAGTTCAGCAGAAAAGACAGATCTGCTGTGGCTTTGTGCTTTGAAACAAAAGAAGAGTGTTGGTTGATGCAAACTAGGGGAAAATATTGAAGATCTTGAGATTTGACAGTGATGCCTCCATGTTCTCTGACTTCTTATTTTTACACCTCTTCTGTCAAAATCTTTGACAATTAAAATAAGGACAAATGAAAAGTGATATCCCTTAAAAGTCAGATTCTAGTGTATTGCAGGAGTAGGGTTCTGCCAGAAAAACCCAAAATGTAAAATAATGATGTTATTAAATGACACTACACCTGGTGCACCAGCTATGGGTTTGTCATTGCATGTGACGTTCAAAATTTAATGTAACTGCTGCACAATTACTTATTTAATTCCAGTAGTATCAGGCAAATCTGTAGGTTGTTAAAAACAGAGCTGCATGTGTAGTAGTGTGCTTTCTGGAATGACAATAGTTGCCGCCTCTGTTCTAATAACTTTTTCTGTCATTTTGTGTACGTGAATTCCCCAAAACTTCACTTGAGTTGGTGATATAGTCAGTCAGAAGATGACTGACTGGAAAAAAATCCATGCAACACATCTTCAAGAACACTTCCTTCAGATGTTGTGTATACAGGTAGTAAATCTGCATATGCAGACCTTCCATATTCTCTATCATGAGGTATAAATGAAGTGAGTATTTTTCTTAATATAATTGAGCCTTTGTTTTGTGTGCCTGGGAGGTATTGCTTATGTCTCTAGAAGGTATGCAATTGCTTTTGTTTTCCGTTACTTTAGAAATTAGCTTTACTGAAATGTTTAGAAATACATCTGCTAATAATGCTATACTACATTGCTGAAGGATTCTGTAAGGTAGAACATTCAAGTAGTGTGATTTTGTGTTTCACTATAGGATTCAATAGAGAAAGAGAGGCAGCTGAGAGAGCTGGCCAGCAATCAGACTTTTCAACTGCAAGAGCTGCAGGAAGAACTGACTTCAACTCGTCTACAGCTCAGCCATGTGCAACAAGAGTAGGGGAATTAACTGTGATTCTTTTTGTTTGTTTTTTGTTTTTCAACAAGCCATATTTTTCTCTCGCCATCTAAATACTGATGGAGATTTGTAAAATGTTTCATTTCTGGCTTAAACTCAGAGCTTCAAAATACATCTAGACTCTGGATTGTCCATGTGTGCCCAAAGTGGGGTACAAATGATACAGTCATACCCACATTCATAAATTGTCTTGGTAGGTTTTGCTTCTGATAGAGGAGTTGGAAAACATGCCAGTATTCTAGATAAAAGGGGTTTGTATAATGCATGACCATTGCTGTGGAATTATAGTCAATGAACTGTTGCATGCTGAGCAAACCTTGATAAAAATCGAGTAGCTATAATGCAACACTTATTGACGGACCTACAACATGTCATAATTAGTTACGGTATGTAATCGGTATTTGAACATCTAAGAAGATCAAAACTCCCTGTGGTAAGATGGAGGAAGAAGGAGAGACAGATTTTCAGATAAGTGACTAGGACTGAACAATTTTTGTACAGTTGCATAAAACATATTTTGTGGAGCCTTGTAGTCTCAAAATGATTTAATTGCTTCAGAAACAAATTTGTGCAGTTAGTGCCAGTTCAGAAGTAGCTCCAAGTGACAGAGGCTTTCTCATTCATCCTATTAGCATGAGAACAATGAATGCTCACAGTCCTTTGGTCAGTACAATAAGTGATATAATTTAATGCTCTTACTAAGTGATTCCAAGAATATCAAGTTCTCAGAACTGCAAACTGTATTAGCTAGATTAGAGGAAAGAGGTTCAATAGAATATTTCATCCTGTATCCTAATTTTGCAGATATCTCCTGCTTTCATAGAATTGTAGAATCACAGAATGGTTTGGGTTGGAAGGGATAGTCAAAGTTCATCTAGTACAACGCCTCTGCTGTTGGAAGGGACATCTTCCACTAGATTAGGTTGCTCAAAAACCCATTCAGCCTGACCTTGAACACTTCTGGGGATGGTGCACTCACAACTTCTCAGGGCAACCTGTTCCAGCATCCCACCACCCTCATCATAAATAATTTCTTCTTTATATCCAATCTAAATCCTCTCTCTTTTAGTTTAAAACCATTACCCCTTGTCCTGTCAGTAGCGGGGGGGAAAAAAAAATTAAAGTCTTTCCTCTCATGGTTTAAGCCCAGCTGGTAACTAAACACCACGCAGCTGCTCACTCACTTCCCCGCCCCCCCTCAGTGCGATGGGGGAGAGAATTGGGGAGGAAAAAAAAAAAAAGTAAAACTCATGGGTTAAGTTTAATAGAACAGAAAGGAAGAAACTAATAATGATAATAACAACAATAATAAAATGTCAATAATAATAAAAGGACTGGAATATACAAAACAATGATGTACAATGCAATTGCTCACCACTTGCTGACCGATGCCCAGTTAGTTCCCAAGCAGTGATCCCTCCAGGCCAACTCCCCCCAGTTTATGCACTAGGCATGATATCTCATGGTATGGAATGTTCCTTTGGCCAGTTTGGCTCAGCTGCCCTGGCTGTGTCCCCTCCCAACTTCTTGTGCCCCTCCAGCCTTCTTGCTGGCTGGGCATCAGAAGCTGAAAAATCCTTGACTTAGTCTAAACACTACTTAGCAACAACTGAAAACATCAGTGTGTTATCAACATTCTTCTCACACTGAATCCAAAGCATAACACTGTACCAGCTACTAGAAAGAAAATTAACTCTATCCCAGCTGAAGCCAGGGCATCTCCCCATCTTTCTTGTAAGCCCCCTTTAAGTTTTGAAAGGCTGGAATAAGGTCTCCCTGAAGCCTCTTCTCCAAGCTAAACAATCCCAACTCTCTCAACCTTTCTTCATAGGAGAGGTGTTCCAACCCTCTGATCATTTTTGTGGCCCTCCTCTGGACCTGTTCTAACAGGTCCATGTCTTTCTTGTACTGGAGACCCCGGAGCTGGATGCAGTACTCCAGGTGGGGTCTCATGAAAGGGGAGTAGAGGGGGAGAATCACCTCCCTTGACCTGCTGGCCATGCTTCTTTTGATGTAGCCCAGGATACGGCTGGCTTTTTGGCTTGTAAATGCACATTGCCAGCTCATTTCTAGTTTTTCAACTACCACTATCTCCAAGTCCTTCTCCACAGGGCTGCTTTAATCCATTTTTTCCCCCAGTCTGTACTGATGCTGGTGATTGCCCCAACCCAGGTGTATCACCTTGCACTCGGCCTTGTTGAACTTCAAGAGATTCACATGGGCCCACTCCTCAAGCCTGCCCAAGGTCCCTCTGGATGGCATTTGTTCCCTCAAGAATATCAACTGCACCACTCAGCTTGGAGTCATCCACAAACTTGCCAAGAGTGCACTCAATCCCGCTGTCAATGTCGTTAATAAAGATATTGAACAGTACTAGCCACAATACAGACCCCTGAGGGACACTGCTTGTCACAGATCTCCGTTTAGATGTTGAGCTGTTGACTGCAACCCTGGGCACAGCCATCCAGCCAATTCCTTATCCATCAAATCCACATCTCTCCAATTTAGAATCAAGGATGTTGTGTGGGACCGTGTCAAAGGCCTTACAGAAGGCAAGGGAAATGACATCGGTTGCTCTTCCCTTATTCACCAATGCATATTAGTATCTCTCATGTCTCATTTTGGATGAGTGCAAGCATTCTAATTGTTCATTATCAAAAAAGTCTCTCAGTCAACTCTGAGTGAGTTAAAGATCAGTGCATCCCCCTGAAAAGAAGAGGACAAAAAAATCTTGTGATCTCGCAATATACATTAAATATCAAAAGTGACAATGTGGGACAGAGAAGGACCCCACAAAGTTTGGAAGAAGGGAGAGGTTTTTTGTTCTTGGTATTTCAAATGGTTTGCCAGAATTAGGTAATCTTGCAAAATAATTCCAGCCTGAAAGGTTTAATAAGCAAAGAAATTGTTTTCTGTTGTTATTTCTAACTATAGAGAAGGGTTGTGGGAGACTGGTGGATCTTATTAACGTATATACCTGAAGGGAGGGTGTAAAGAAGACAGAGCCAGGGTTGTTCCAGTGGTGCCCAGTGACAGCACCAGAGTCAGTGGGCACAGACTGAAACACAGGAGGTTCCTTCTGAACATCAGGAAACCCTTTTTTACTGTGAGGGTGACTGAGCAGTGGCACAGGTTGCCCAGGGAGGTTGTGAAGTTTCCATCCTTGGAAATATTAAAAAGCTGTTTGGACACATGCCTGGGCAAACGGCTCTAAATGGCTCTCTTGAGCAGGGGGAGTTGGACCAGAAGACCTCCAGAGGTCCCTCCCAAACTCAACCATTCAGGTATATATAAAGATTGGTTTTGGGGTGAGGCATTTCATCCTATGCTCCTGTGTGGAAAGAAAGAGATTATTTGATGAGCTGGAGAAAAGTGTTGGATGGTCAAGGTGAGGACAAGGAAAGTTATGCGCTGATACAGATTGGAGTGAGCATGTGGCAGTTTGCAGTACAAGAAAAAGTCATTTTGGGCTAGCTCCTGTAAGAAGTGGGAAATCAGTGGTAAAGCTTTTGTACAGTTTTGCGAGTTGCATTTCTCTGTGCAGTCAGGTCAGAGAGGTGTTTGCTGTGGTTTGCAAAGGTAGAAGTCTGGAAGATGGAGGGTTGGGAGGAGGTAATTCAAGCAGTGATGAAGTCATGCATGAAAGTTTCAGAACTGATCCTTTCAAGGTGGTGCAGTATGGAGTCATGATTGTGTAGTTATTGGCAGACGGGACAGGTGCAGGAGAAAGAGAATTCATGTGCCAAGATAGCCCATCTATGGACAGTGAAGTCACTCTGAATGCTGTAAGTTGTTGAAATAGATGGCGAAACTGGAACTGAGTCTTAATGAAAAATAATGGATCATAGCAAAATAATTCTGTTATTGCATAGTCAGATATGACTTTTTATAAGCTATTTGTGTGCTGATAGTCTGCACAAAAGCCCACTGTGATTGTTTTCATATGTTAAATTGGTATGGACTTGGTCTGCTTAAACAGTTAGTTTGTCATATTAAATTCTCTGGTAGAATCTCTGCCTTTACCATGAAGGTTATTTTATTAATTTTTCTTGCAGTCTGGCAAAAACCCAGTTGGCTCTTGAAGACACAAAGACCAAATCAGCCACTACTCTTTTGGCAGCAGAAGACGAAATTGTTCAGCTAAAAGCAGCGTAAGAAAAATTGAATCTTGGGGTATTTGTGGCAGAAGTCAGCATGCAGAGACACAGTCTGCCATTTACCTGAGCGGGTTCTGTTTATTTTGTACTGTCCTATGCTATAGGAAAAAATAGGTCTAGCTCCTTAACATCCGTAGCTTTGTTTCTTGGTGTTATATAGAGAGAATTAACATAAGTAGATCCATGTGAGAACTCTTATGGCTGAACTTCTATCCTTTTTTCTTTAGGATAGAAGAAGGATTACTTTGAAACTAGCAGCTTGATAGTATTTGAATCTTGTAGATGAAGTTAAATAGGAGAGAACCATATTCTGAATATAGCCGGAAACCATTGTTTACAATTTGCTATGATGCTCTTGGAAGTAGCGTGTGTGTTAAATAAGAGATACTTCAGTCTCTCTATCTTAAGATAAAGTTCTTTATATGGCTTTTTCTTTTAGACCATTTTTGCCAAATTCTTTTGCCTGTCTGCACAGAAGTAATGGCTATTGGTTATGCTGATGTCTCTGGTTTAAAAATGTTTTTTGAATTTCTAAGTGTGTTGGTCACACCTGGGAAGTTAATCTGGATCAGTAAGGGTGCAGCTGGGGGACCTACCCTTCCATGTCAATATAGGGGCCCTTAAAACTAATTTCCTTTTATGGCTTGACCTACAAGCAGTTCTAGAAGCAGTAATAATTCTTCACTCTTATGAAATGTAGCTCACGTCTTATTTGGGTGGTGGGGTTTTGGTGTTTTTTTGGTTGTTGTTTTTGTTGAGTTTTGGGTTTTTTTGTGTGTGCATGTGTTATATTATTGGAGATGAACACAAAGGTAGTTGAAATTAATTCCAACAGCATGTGAATTCTTGTGATAACTGACATTTCAACAACAGAAGTATAGTCATACTTGTTAAATAAATGCTTGCAGCCTTTCAGTTAAATAACGTTGCTGCTCTCAAAAATGGAGGAAACTTGACTTTGCTGCTTACGCTGTAGGAAAGGATATAACTGTCCATGAGTTTATCTTTCCTTTTAGGGCAACTGAGAGGATGAGTTACTCCTGATGAAGATAAGCAAACAAAAAAACCTTAGGCCACTAGAGTTTCTACTTCCAATATCAAGTTGAATATTACTTGTTCATATCTGGATATTTATCATTGCTTCTAAAATAATGTTAATTGTTAGATTTTATCCATGGACTTTCCTAGCAAGTGTTGATCACTTTGGATTTTAATTTTTTTGGATGGCTACGTGGAGTATAAAATCATATTCCCAAAAGATGGGCTCTTTTGATTTGTTGGGTGAAAAGTAGCTCATATAACTCCTTGATTCTTAGATATAACCTGACTGCTGTCTTCCTGATTAAAACTATTAGTAGGGAATAAAGGATCTCACAATTCCCATGTGTAGGTCTTAATGCAGACTGGACAGAAATTCATGTTGTATTGGTGTAAGCGATAACTGTGTAACGGTCACTTGGGAAGACACACACCATCACTCCAAATGTCCACCCCTTCCTTCTTCTGCCCCCAGCTTTATATGCTGAGCGTGACATCAAATGGTCTGGGATACCTCTTTGGTCAGTTGGGGTCAGCTGTCACGGCTGTGTCCCCTCCCAGCTTCTTGTGTCCCCCCAGCCTACGTGTTGGTGGGGGGGGGTGAGAAGCAGAAAAGGCCTTGGCTCTGTGTAAGCACTGCTCAGCAGTAACAAAAACATCTTGGCATTATCAACACTGTTTTCAGCACAAATCCAAAATGTAGCTCCATACAAACTACTGTGAAGAGAATTAACTCTATTCCAGCCAAAATCAGCACATTCTCCACCCTTTATTCTATACCATTTATGTCATGCTCAGGTCCCACACTATCCAATACAACCTCATTAACCACCCCCACCCCCACCCCCCTTCCCATCCTTTGATATAATACACAGATATCATTCCCTTAGTCTGTGAACCACCCCTATAAAATGTCTTCAAAATGTCCACAAACATCCACAAAATGTCCTTTGAGTTCATTTAGTCCGTAACTTTGGGCTCCATCTGTTATGGTGGTCACTCAGGACAGGAGAGGTGGTGTGTTGTGTGGAGTTACTGGGCACCAAAGCCAGCTCAGGTCAGGTCACTGCTGCACTTGCACTGCTTCTTGTAAGGCTTGTCCTCCATTGGTTCAGATTGTTCCTGCTATAGTAATTCCTGTAACATGCAATTCAAATCCTGGGTTACAACAATTCAAAGGTATTGCCATTACAATCTCCACCCCTGGTCCCTTTGGACCAGATCATGTTGCAATGAACTCCTCTCCTTGCCCCTGCTCTGGCTTGGACTTATCCACAGACTGCAGTCCCTTAGGAGTGTACATGCTCCAAGTGAAGCCTTCTCTATGAGCCACAGTCTCTTCAGGGGTATATCTGCTGCAGCATAGACTTATCCGCAGCCACAGTCACTTTGAGGTGCACCTGTTCCAGCCTTATCCATGGGCCACAATGCCTTCAGAGATAGACCTGCTCCAGCATGGCCTTACCCACAGCCACAGTCACTTCAGAAGTAAACCTGCTCCAGCATGGCCTTGCCCGTGGCTGCAGGCCCTCCAGGGGTGCACCTCCTCTGTTGTGGGCTTATCCATGGCCATGCGCTTTCAGCTGCTCCAGCATGACCTCATGTACAGCCACTGGTGCTTCAGGGTGTACCTGCTGCAGCGTGGACTCATCCACAGCCACAGATGCTTTGAGGTGTACCTTCTCCGGAGTGGACTTATCCTTGCGCCACAGTCCCTTCAGAGGTATACCTGCAGTGGCACAGACATAACCATGGCCACAGACACTTCAAGAGGTACCTGCTCTGGCGTGGGCTTATTCATGGCCACAGATGCTTCGGAGTGTCTTGCTCCCACGTGGACTCATCCACAGGTCACAGTCCCTTTGACTCGAGTTCACGCTGAAGTTCAAGCCTGTCCAGTACAGCAGCACAGAAACAGCAGCGATGCCCCGGCCGTCTGCCAGCCCAGGTGCATCGCCATTGCTGTTACCAAAATGTTCCCAGGCAGAGCAGAGTAAGATGATCAGCAGTACGGCACTACAGCAAGCAGCAAGAGCAAAAAGCAGCCACTGATGAGCACTAGACTCTAATTTACACTAAGGCAAGCATGCCCCGTGGCAAGCACAGGAGCCTGTCAATTAAAAGCTAAACAGCAATAACAGCTATAAATTCAATCTAGCACATTCCAATCAAATCTGTCGTCATCTAGAACCCTTTGAGCCCCACGCTGGGCGCCAAAAAGGACTGTCATGGGTTAACCTCAGCCGGCAGCTAAGCACCACCCAGCCACTCGCTCACTCCTCCCCGCAGTGGGATGGGGGAGAGAATCCGAAGGGTAAAAGTGAGAAAACTCGTGGGTTGAGATAAAGACAGTTTAATAGGGAAAGCAAAATCCGCATATGCAAGCAAAGCAAAACAAGGAATTCATTCACCACTTCCCATGGGCGGGCAGGTGTTCAGCCATCTCCAGGAAAGCAGGGCTCCATCACACCTAACGGTGACTTGGGAAGGCAAACGCCATCGCCCTCAATGTCCCCCTTTCCTTCTCCTTCCTCCAGCTTTATATGCTGGGCATGACGTCATATGGTCTGGAACATCCCTTTGGTCAGTTGGGGTCAGCTGTCCCGGCTGTGTCTCCCCCCGACTTCTTGTGCCCCCCCAGCCTGCTCGCTGGTGGGGTGGTGGGAGAAGCAGAAAAGGCCTTGGCTCTGTGTGAGCACTGCTCAGCAGCAACGAAAACAGCCCTGAATTACCAGCACTGTTTCCAGCACAAATCCAAAACATAGCTCCATACGAACGACTATGAAGAGAATTAACTCTATCCCAGCCGAAACCAGCACATGTTGCCATTTGTACTACTAACAGAAGAATAAACCATTCCTGTTTTCCTATGAATTCAAGAATTCCGTAATCTTGACATACTTATGGTTCATGTTAGCTCTCAGTTTAGTTGGCACTCTACATTTGCATCTTCTGCCTGGGTGTTCAATTTTTTATTGAACAAAAGTGATATTTTTCATGTTGTGTGAGTCATCTTTTCAAAATTTGAACCCTTTTAGTTGGGTGAAATCAGAATTGCCTAGTCTTCACCTGCCTGTCAAAACCAGAATCCTTCTAAAAGCAGAGAAAGTGAGGTCAGGACCAATCTGTGACACTTAGGGCAGGATTTTTTTTTACACAAGGAACAGTTAGTCAGGAGTGTTCTTTGCCCCTTTGTCTGTAAACTTGTTTTTTTGAGACTTTTAGAACAGCTGATCTCCTTCCTTTTGTCTATAGTCTGTCTGTCTCACATACTTAAATCAAAGCATGTTTTGCAAGACATCTTGGTCTCCTGGGCTGTTAGAACAAATGTGGTCTAGACTCAATATAATTAAATTCTATAGCCAGTATAAGCTTTTGTTATATCAAGATATTAATTATACCAGGATTTAGCTATTTGCTGCAGAATTCTGAAGGAAAATAAAAATTTTTTTAATTAATAACTATCAACATTTAAAAGCAATTGAAAGTTCTTCAGGGGAAGACAAAAAATAAAGTGTACTGAAACCTATTTTTATATACAGACAACAAAATCCTGTTAGTACTGTTATAAATGGAAGCTTACTACTAGCGTGCTTAGACTTGTGCCAAGGTCTAATCAAACTTAACATTGCCAGACGACTCACTTGGAAGTAAATGAGGTCAAGAGGACTTTTCTTTCTTGATCTGCTGTACGGAGGACCTGTTATATAGATTGCCAGGAAGAAATTTTGACAAACAGTTGTAATTAATAACAGCCAATATGGTAGCTTGAATCAGTTACCTCAAGACCTTGTAGTGTCACTGTTGCAGAGGGCTCTTAAAAACAGGTTAAACAGGCATTTGGCCAAAAATTACATAGGTGCAGTTGTTCTTGCCTTGAATTTCAAGGCAATCTGACTGAATGAGTTGGGCTTAGCCCAAGGGCTGGGGGAACTGTGGGGAAGTTTATTGTTAATGAATTGTTTGAAACTGGAGAGTAGCAGTGGGCTTATTTATCCAAACAGCATTAAGTAGATACTTGACACAAATTCTCAAGGCTATTGTATTTTCTCCTGAGAAACTGGTTGAAGATGCCTATTTTATTTTTAAATGGTTAGATGGTGGAGTGTAAAACACTAGTTATAGCCTTAAAATAAAAATGGGTTATAAAAACTTTTCTGATTTTTCTAAGAACTATATTTTGCCTTGTTGGTTCCCATTATATTTTTTGCAGCATCTACATCTCTTCAGCCTTAGCAGAAAGATGATAATAGTCTCTTCATTTCGGATTAATATTTAGCAGTATGAGTGAATGAATTGCTAAATGAGTGAATTCACTCATTAGAGTGAATGAACAATAAAACAGGGGAAACTGAATACTGCATAGATTTAATTAGCATGGAAAGGATTCGTGTTAAGGCTTACAAAAGTCAGCTTTGGTAATTGATAAATATGACTGTCTTAAAGTTGGTTTTTTTCCTTTTTTGTATTTAGTTTTTCTTACAAAGAAAGAAACATTCATTTTCAGTGGTGGCTTCTCTTATGTTTGTGACTTGCTATATGACTTGTGATGAACAATGAAAGGTGCAGGTATTTCTGCTGGTTTCAGTCTGTCATGTGCTGTCCTGTTTTGGTTTTTTGGGTTTTTTTGTGTGTGGTTTTTTTTTTCCCCTCTCCTGATAAAGGCAGGCCTATAATTAAGCATCTGTTTGTATTTGTAATCATTATCTGCTGTCATGATGAAAAGATGGAAGCTTTGTGGATCTCACAGCAGTGAGATAAAGACCATCAAAAATTGCTTTAAAACCTTCTGAAAAATGCCCATGTGAATAGGGTTAAATAACAAAAAGAAAATAATATAGAAGTGAAATGATTACTTTTTATTTATCCTTTCTGTTGGATAGTTATTAACACTGCATTGTCTGTCTGCATTGTCTATCGTGGCAATTTAAGGAAAGCCTGACTAGTGTCTTGTATATTATATAGGGTTTTTTTTCACCTTTTATTTTCTTGGTATATAATGATTTTCCCCCATTTCCATCTCTAGAACTCGTCTTTCCAAATCTACTTTCCTTTCCCAGTTGTTCTTTATATTAGAATTCTTTAACCCTCTTTTACTGCTACTCTGCTAGAAGTCCTTGCTGGAGGAGCTGACTAAAGACTTCCATGGGATTGTAGTAATATCTGCAGCTTTTCGTACCTGGGTTAGAAGGACAGGCTTTCCTCTTAGCAGATGTGCTGGCTTTATTACCTGTGGTCCTCTCAGTCAGCCTGCTCCTTAAAAAGTCAGAATGGGAAGCTTGTCAATTGATAGGTGTTACAGCTTTCATTGATTCAGATCCTCAAAAATCTCACCAGGGTCCTTCAGTAAAGAAAAGGAAGAACAGACTGAATGCCTCCAAAATAAATAGAAAGCATCCTTTTTTTTCATTTTTTATTTTCTTTCTTCTTTTTTTTTTTCTTTCGGAAAGAGGAATACAGTAAGACCTGTGTTAGGTAGGAAAGCAGAGATGTTGGGATACTTGCTACCGTTAAGTAAGAGTAAAGGACAGAAGATAAACTTGCTTAACTGGTTGTCTGCCAATGTTTAAGAAACACTGCTTCTCTTGGGGAGAGCAAGAGAGGAATCATTAGCTTTTGATATGACTTGAATAACATAATTGGTGATATCCTTTGACTGACTAATATATTCCAGCAAAGAAGAAAACCCAAGGACCTGGTATAAGAAAATACCTAGAGTCTTGAACTGTAGGAAAGAAAACTGAGCTGGTTTAGTTAACATCTTAAATATGAGAAGGAAACCAGTTTCTTTCTTAGACCTTATCATCTGAGCTAGTGCAAGGACACTAAATGTTAACCAGTGATCTCTCCTGTAACATAAAGTGTAGTGTATCCAATCTCCTGCCACAGTACACTTTTACATTTCAAAGCGTAGTTAAGAGTATGCTTTGGAGTAGGCTTTTTTTAAACTCTTGATTTCCCTGTATTTCAGCATAAGGAGCTTGCTCAATATTTCTCTTCTTTTTCTGTTCTTTTTGTTTGATGATGAGGATTAATTGATAGATGGTTTGCATTGGTAGAAGGACATCTTGTGACTGACTTTATTCTCTGTGGTTAAGTCTGAAGACTTCCTGTGCCCAAGAGAAGGATGCCCTGAGGAAGTTAGATCGTCTGAATGACTATGAGCAGCAGATTCAAATACTGCGGGATGAGATTTCTATCCTGGATGCCCAGAAGTCTGTTCTTCAGAGCAGGTAGAGGCATTATTCAGAGGGGTCACTGAATCAGAGAAATTGTTCATGTTTGGTAGCATGAATTCCCTGCTCATTTGAAATTGAAGTATAAAGAAAAACTAAGTTTTTGTACTTTGTTATGAAGGAATATAAACTCTTTAACTGATTTCTCCTACTGCCCAAATGTTTTAATTTCAGGCAGCTGTGTTAAGTTTCTGGCAAAACAGCAAAGGCAGCAGCTTTACAAAATACATTGAGAGCAACTGTACAGGGTAAAAAGAGATGATTGGGTTTTTTGTTTATAAGTCCTCTTTGAATACTGCATCATTACAGGGCAGAACTTGTTGTTATATTCTCACTTGTTTGACTTTACAACTCTTCAGCAGCACTGAAAGAGGAACAAATCTCCAAAGTATTACTAGTTAACATATTGTTAACAGAACAAAGTGCTTGGCTGTACACATTTTAGGAATTACTTTAATTTTATTGTTTAGGTTCTAGCCCATAAAATGTATTGACACAAATGCCTTCATATTAGACTAACCAGCTGCAGGTTTACTTCTTTAATTATGTTGGCTCAAAATCTCACCTTACCCCAGTAATAATTAAATTGACACAAAACTCTGTGCACTAGGCAAAAGCATCTGACGATGGTGAAGCGACCTCATGCTTCTTCACATGTCTGTCATAGGTTTGTACGGAGCCGCTCTCCTTCCCCAAGGCACAGTGAGAGCAAGTCACCTAGTCCACTTCCCCTGAGGAGCTGCTCACCTGGCCGAGCCAGGCGTACAAATGCTTCACGTCGTGCCTGCCTGGTAGCTCGCTTCGGTGACATTTATGCTCAAGAACGCTTGGATGCAGAGACCGATTTGAGGTCATACATCAATGACATGGAGAGGGTGCAGAGGATAATATACATTGCAGCTGTGGTAAGAAAAAAATGGTATTTCTTGTTTTACAGAAAGGCCAGAAGTGTTTTATAAAATATTATGGCTGGATTGGATTAAATTGTGTGTAAATCAGCATTTCTGTGAAGTATGGAGAAGAAAACTTCTCTACTTTTTTCCCTTTTGATTTTCCTTTCTTTGCCTCACATTTTTACATTGAACTCTCAGTTTAGTGTTCTTTTCTGACTGTCCTGTCCCAACGTTAGAACAGAGTCAGTGATCTACAGTACAGATGCTAAAAGGGGTGCATAAGAAGACTGAATAACTCTGAAAGGTAGATGATTCCTGCACTAAACAACACCGCCTCATTTAGATTAATTCTTTTTGGAATACTATATTTTAGAAAGCTAAAAATATCTCCAAATCATGCTTCCCTCTTGCCTGTAGCTATGTGCTTCTCTAGCTTTATTGGAAGGCTTGAAATTACCTAGATACCTCGTATTTACTATAAGCTCAGTCAGAAGAAATTTTTTTTGTTCTTCTGTCCTTAATCTTCTTTTCTAGAAAATTGATGTAGTACATACCTGCATCAGAGAGGCAGTGTGCCTCTTAATGTGTGTGATCCCAAGCACACTTAACTTACTGAAGTTTTTTTCGCACAACTGTCATTCAGTTTACACTCTCCAAGTCAGCCTTTCTTCCCAACAGACAAGAGGTGTTCCTGTCTGACATGTTAGACTGTGGCATATAAAATCTATTATTGAATTCTGCTCTTGATATCTTTGAATGTGATTCCAATGATCATGGGTGTGTGATAGAATCCTACATAAAAATAGAAAGTTAGGTGGGAAGCTTTTCATTCCCATCTTCTGCAAATAAATCACACTTGATTTAATCAGAGAAGTCTTCCCAGTTGAGTACTATTTTTAACTTTCACTTTTACAGCAGTGTTTTATATTCCTCCTTACAATGATGATACTGGGTTAAGTTCATCCTCTTAGATAATTGATAAAAAATGAATCTCATTCTCCTGGATTTAACTAGATGTTCTTTGTGTTTGCAGGAGTCTTTTCATGCAGCAAAGACAGCCTACAGGCAGTTCAAAATACGTGTAAGAGACACTCTGGCTCTAGGTCACTCGGGGCCCGAGTCACTTGAAGACGCTGTCCTGGATTATATAGTTCGCCATGAGGATTTGTATGACGTTCAAGCCAGTGTCAATGTAAGCCAAGGGCAGTGAGGAAGTGATGTGTTGATCTATTTCAGTAGCTAATAAATTCGGAATGTGTAAACTAGAAATGCACTGTTACCTGAAGAAGGAAAAAAGTTTATTGCATGGATGTTATGTCTTGCAGCAATTTATTTTCCAAAATAATATTTTGGTATGGCCCAGTAATCACTTGTTTTATTTGTCTGTGACTAGAATGTCTCTGTCTGAATAATATTTTTGGCAAGATATAGTGTAACTCTCTTAATCAAATAAATGTAAGCTAAATTTCATATTTTTCTTAAATTCTGTGCTCTACTGAGAAACTACACCTCCTTCCTAAGATTGATGTCAACGATGTAGGTCATACTTTATTTCTAAAATAACAGTGCATTCTTTCTGAAGTTAATATTTTCTGGAATAGCCTAAGACAATATTGCTGGGAGCTTCTTATAATGATTTTTAAATGTAGAAAGCTGAGAGGCATATTTAGGAGGGATTTCCATACTTGCCCCTACATAAAAGTGTTAATGAGCTCAAATTACTCAATTGCTTTTTTTTCAGGAAGTAATTCGCTCCATGAACATCAACCCAAAGATTTCATTTCCACCAGAAATTGATTTCATTGTGATCAGCACTTTGATTCGAGAGTTGTGCCGTGTGGCTTTTTCAATGCAGACACTCGTTCCTCCTCTTGATGTTGCCTTTGGTATTGATGGAGAACTTTTCAGTGAGACCAAGTAAGAACTCTTACA
The DNA here is from genome assembly GCF_000737465.1 of Haliaeetus leucocephalus. Lineage (NCBI taxonomy): Eukaryota > Metazoa > Chordata > Aves > Accipitriformes > Accipitridae > Haliaeetus > Haliaeetus leucocephalus. Next base: position 6,978,960 of record NW_010972875.1, read on the forward strand.
GATTCTTACCACTAAAAAAATCCATCAGGTTGTATAGTCTACTTCTTTCCTAATTAATATAAAGGCTTAAGATTGATGCTAAACTTTAATATGGGGCAAATATTCCTGGTCTGTAGTGAATTGGGTATGTCTTTAAGGTTTATGATGGTGTATAAATGCCAGGATGTAGACCAGTGTTAACAGCTTTTTTTAATGAACAGAACAATTTTCTGGATAAACCTCAGTTGCTAGAGCATATTTAATTTATCCATTAAGAGGAAAATTATCATCAGCTTTCCTTTCCCTGTTTAGTCTCTGTCTGCCTCCAGTGTTTATAAAATGTGTGCACCTTTGTTCCTCCTTTCTGGCCCATTTTGTAAAAGTCATGTTTACTGAGATCTGGCAGTTGGTGTCTGATACCAGGATCATCAGTACGTGTGCTGTGACCTCCAGGCTGTGGCTGCTGTATGACTTATGGATCTTGATACACTCCCATCTCTTCTGGTTTAGAGCTGAGCAAAAAGAAAAATGGCTTTTAAAAATGGGAATTTTGTTTAAAAATGCATACCATAACATAGTTTTTCTTTTTTTCCATAGGGTCAGGGCTGGCTGCTTTGTTAGCTGGCAGAGAACTGTAGGGTACTTCCATGCCTTCAAGAAAACTAATGGGATTGATAGCTCCAAAAAATTGCTCTCAAAAGCAAGAAAAGCCACACCAATAAGGAGGTTTCTAATAATAATTTAAAATAGAATGGAACCCAGATGGGGAAGAGCTTGAGAAGCCAAGGAGATAAATAGAGAAGATAAAAGTAGCTCTTCAACAGGAGAGTGCAAAGTCATACATGAGTACTTAATGATCCTGGCCAAATACTGGGCAGTTAGCTATTTGACACCCAAAGCTATTGGCTGTATTAAGAAGGCAGCAATGCTATGGTATAGTCTTGGACGCTTTCTCCACCTACTTCATGTGTGTAGCCTTCAAAAACCGGGTGTAATGTGTTTATACATGCTGCTGGAGAAGACATATATACACACACATTTATCCATCTATCTAGATAAATATGTGGCATATATATGTTTACATTTATAGCATATGTATGTGGTACACAGAGATGGAGCAAAATTTGTAGAAAGGGCTGGCCAAACCTCATTGTACCCTATACCTTTCTCCATGCAGAGCTTCATGCCTCTATTTACAGCATTGTTTTATATAAATTGCTATTGTATATACATTACTAATGTATAGATGAATGATTGTTTTTTTATTTCAGTTATTTGGTATTTGTTTTGAGTTTGAATCCACAAAACCAGACATGTATTATTCAGCTCATATTGCAGACTTAGGGAGGTAATATATATTTGGTATGTTAATACAGGCCTTCAAAATATGTTTTCTTAGCTAAAAAGTCATTGTTTCATTATCAGTATCTGAGGATCTTGCTAATAAAATTGCTTCTTATGTCTCATAAGATACTAGGATGTAACTTTATAGTTGAGATAGAGTATTTCTGTAATATCCTTTACAGGGGTCGTGTTTTAGCAAGATATTTCAGGAAGATGGGATAGTTATGCCTGCCAAAATGCTGCTCAGGAGATTTAATCTGTCAGAGGACTCAAGGACCCTGGCTTGTGTGGGGCTTATGCAAGAATATGGTCTTAGCGGCCTTCTGAAGTGTGAGATGGCTTTACTGGAGCATCTCTCAGTATAAGTAGACAGTATATTCTGCTAAGTCTGTCTTACAGATGTATTTCTTTTACAGGTTCACTTAAAAAATACTTTTGTGATACAGAAATGTTGTCAAGAAAGATGTTTATGAGCTATAGCTAGTATTCTGCTTTTTATCAGTATTTATGACTTGAAGGATCATATTTATCTTTTGGCACTTATAGACAGACATTTCTTGTACTCTGTATTTCAACAGATACCATCGTAGTTTCGAGTCTGATTTCACAGCTGCCTTGGTGGCCTATCATGTATGGCCTGCTCTGATGGAAAATGATGTTGTAATTGTGAAGGGAGAGGCAGTCACAAAAAGAGGAGCTCTGGTATGTACTTTTATTAAGAAACATGTTAAGGGAAGTAATTAGATTTGAACACTGTTTTGAAATTTGAAAAAGATAAATTCTTGATTGTTCCCTATATGGCTGGAGTTGTGTATATCAAATATCAGTTAGGTTTTAGTGCCTCATCCAGTTTTTAGGATTAATAGTTCCATTTGCCTTAATGTATTCATTATGCAGATGTATGATTGTTGGCAGAGTCTGTTCTAAGGAGAAAGTTTACTGTGTTTACTCTCTGTCCTCAAGTCATGTCTCCAGCATGGCAAGTCTGCTTGCTGAGTCTGTCTTTATTAAATGCTCTCTCCCAAAAGAGGTTTGTCAAACTCTTCTCTTGTAGTGGTCTCACAGAAGTAGAAGTAGAAGCAGAAGCCGCAGCCGTAGCACCAGTCCTCTTCTAGCTCATCATGTAAGCCCCAGCTGAATGCTTGTAGTATAAACAGCATCGAGTATTTTAAACTCAGAATGTAAGCAACCTTTTAAAATGCTGATGTGGGAATAAATGCCTTTGCTGGGTCTGGAATGAGGTGAAGCTGAACTGACAGATAGTTATTGCCTGGTATAATTATCAGTGGAGGTACTGTATGAGAAGTGGATCATAGTTAAATTCTCAGAAGTGTCAACTGTGGATCTCAGAATGCTTTCCCCCTACTCCCCCTTGCTTCAGTACCCTTCTGAATAACTAATCGCATCATCTGGAAGTGTTATAGTCATCTCGCAGTACATACACAGCACATGGTCCCTGCCTCCTGGAATTAGTAATCTAAATTTACCCTCTAATGCCTCAGAGGAGCAGCAAATCAGTGTAGGGTAGGCAGGAGGTGGTACTAATGAGATATGTGAAACCTTAGCAGAGTCCTGCATATGGTATAGTTACACATTTTAAATTATTTCTGTAAAATCATGTATATTTTTCTAATTGTTAGCCCATCTTATTAAATTGACATAGGTGCCCTCAACTTAAAATATGAATATTGAAAATGTGAGAGGCTTTGGGTAAGACTCACTTTTTTGTGTGTGTGCAGGGTATGAAGGAAAAATTAGAAGGTTGTTGAATTTGACTTTGTAGCAGTGGAGCTGCACTGATTGGCATGTGCAAATTTTCTGGATGTTGATAGGTCCCCAGGTGCCTTTCTTGGGTACAGTTCTTTAGCACACCTGAGTTTCCTTTTCTGTTTGTCTTGCAGTTGTCTCGAAGCCGCAGTCCTTCACCACTGAGGAGCGGAAGCCCAAGTAAGTGGGCATATTAGTTCATAATAACTCATGGTTTTCATATTAAGCCCTTGAACAACTGAGCAAAGAGACAAAATAACATGCTGAAGGTCTTTGACTCTAAAATACTTGTCCAAGTCTTATTTTTAAAATGGGTAGCCCCTTTCTTTTCTGTGTGTGGAAAAAGGCTGAAATTTCTGACTTGGAGGAGAGCTTGTTTTTCACTCTACTCAGAACACTGTCATGAGTTCTGCCTGCTAGTTGCCTTTGTTGTGGCCAGTTCTATAGTAAGTAAAACTTCTCTTCCCTATTCAAGAAACAGTTGGCTGCAAGCCTGCTGGCTCCATGCCTTTCAAAATCCAAAGAGATAGCTAAGTGGAGATGGTGAAGTGAGGGATTTCAAACAGTATGAATGTGTGCCCATCTTGAAGACAAGCAAATTTAGAGGCTTAGAAGAAAATAGTTGTACTGAAATGTGTCTTTTTCTTCAACAGGGCATTAACTGGATATGTTCCTGTGACGCAGTACATCCGGATCCAACAACTTCGCTGGTGCCTTTTCTCTTAAGAATACCTCAAATCTTGCAATAATGTGAATGGCAATTGTCACTCCAAATGGAGTTCGTGTTCAGTGGGGGTTTTAGAATTATAGAAGGCTAATTTATAATTTTAGAAACTACTTCAACCCTTCTGATTTAAAAAAAAAAAAAAGTGCATGCAATACAGAATCATACTCATTTGGCAAAATTTGCAGAGCACTGAGGAACCCATGCTGTAATCCTGCAGAGGGAGATAGAATTATGGCATCTAGAATGTTTTCGAGAGATACTAAACGATGCAGTTTATCGTGATAGGATATTTAATATAACCTAAATGGTGAATGTTGCAGAATGTTGAGGTTAGCTGTTACTTGAAAACTATTTCATTAATTGGTGCTTATTTACAATTTTAGAAAATAGCGATAATCTTAGGATGTGCCAGTCTCACACAGCATCCTTTTAAATACATCGTTGAGGTAAACTGAATTTTCTAACTACAATGCAAAAGTTGCAAGATCATAAACTACTAGTACTCCAGCAATCCCCAGGACTTTATTGACAGCTACTTATGAAAGCATGGGTGTGTGCTTTAGCAAGGCAGTAACAGTCCTTGTTAAAGTCTTTGTTACTTAGAAAATATCATAAAAAATTGTAGTTTGGAACTTAAGGTATTTTGAAAGTGTGCTGCTGACTATTTGTAGGCTTGAAATATTTGCTTGAGGTGGCCTATGCGGTATCACTTTTAATGGGCTTTCATACCAGACTGATAGATTAGTAATTCTTGTGAACACTGTGAAAAAAACTGTCCACCTGTCCAGTTATCTCTTACTGTGGGTGTTCATTACATTTTACGTGTAAAAATCAGAGACCTGAAGAGATTTTATTCTGGCACTTTAAATAGTTTGTTCCCCTTGTAAATGTTTATTTTAATAGCAGCATTTTTGGTTTTGAAAGAACTGATACTGTCATTCTCTCAGAACCTCATCTGCAGGGCCAGCCTTGAATACAAGCCACACAAGTGACTGCCTGGGGCCTTGTGCTTTTACATAGAAACATAGGATTTGTCATAATGGAGCTGATGTGTAATTCACCATCTCCACTGTCTCATTCTGGTCAATACCTGATGCTTCAAAGGTATGTGGAGCTTTCCCCAAATTAATCTCCACAGTTTTGGAATATAAACAATCAGGAGGAAAAATTCTTTTCTGCTTCCTCTTTTAATCAGCCTATGCCCTGGAACATGACATTTCATTAATACTACTCTAATAACATGAGCAAAAGTATTTTTATTAGTTCTGAAACTATTTAGTCCTTAAAATTAAGTTACAGGAGCAGATTTTGTGATCCCTTTCCAGGGATCTTATGCAGATTTACACATCCATGCGCTTTCTCTCTGCTTCTTGTGTGGCTTAAGACTTTGGCACAAGGCTCTTTGGCACAGGATCAGATTTCAGCAGACTTTAGTGCTGGTCCGCATGAGCCATGGATCAGCTGTGACTCTAGTTCTACAGATGTATTTTCATTGGAATTTGGCCAATTAGTAACCGATGAGAACAAAATGAGGTCCTGTACACAGAGAGACATTCACAGAGCCATTCTGAATGAACTGAGGGGACACAAAGGCGTATGCACGTATGTGGTGTACTTTCTTGCATCTAAGAAAGTCACAAGAGAAAATACAAAGCAATATATTTCCTCTTCTAAGAGCCTGATTGTTGGTCACAGCTATGGATCTGAGCTTGAAGTAAACCTGCATATTTCTGCACTGATCTCATGACTAAAACCACCCCAGTTCTGGAAAAACCGAGCACCTGCGACTTGTGTGGCAACAGAAGACAATTAGATATCCCGAGTATGGTTTTGAGCAGAAAAATGAAGGATTTCTCAAAATCTTGTAATTACCTAAGGGCGAAGGAGATGTAGGTGTTTTAGAAACTGGGTGTTGCATTTTTGTCTTCTGCATGTAATTACCAAGCCATGTCTATGTTATGATTTTGAGTTGAAGTAAGTTTCCATACTGACTGTGAGAAAACTAAGACTACATCAAAGAAGTATGTTTTTCTTGACAAGCATGAGAGGCAGGGTAGTTCCAGACTTTCACACACCTGTGATGCCACTAGGAACTAGTATTCCCAAAGAGCTAAAATTGCCATAAAAGACAAATTCACAGTGCTTAGTAGACCATCTCATCTTACTCCCCCAGCAGGTACCTAGAGAACTAGTTAGTCTCAAAGTGAAAGAGAAAACTAATGAAATGACAGCCAATGACTTGTTTTGGTGGTGAGAAAGCACCTCTAGGATATTTTTTTTGCATAATGTTTCAGAGCAGAGTAAACCATTTTCAGCAAAATAGGAAGTCAGTCCACAGCATGGTAACGCTTAATTAGTTAAACAAACCTTACTCTACTCAGTTGTACTCTGCAGCCCATAGTTTTTTTATAGGAATACACTGTTTTGTTCTGGTTGCCTGTGCAGCTTATTTGTAGCCAATTAAATCTATAGATTGGTTAGAAGATTGCTTTTGGTGTCAAGGTAGACACTAACAGCTCCTGTGCTTCTTTTGATCTACGTGACAACAGTGCAGAGAATGCATACCAATAAAGATTATATGGAATTAACCAGCAAATGCAAAATAACCTATATAAAGGGACTTCTGTAATTGCTTGTAAGACTCTATGAAAGAACGGATCATGAATGTGAAACTGATGATATTTTAATAAGAGTTTTTAAAATCTTAAGTAAGATTTTTAAAATTTTCTTTTTTTTCTTCACTAAATCACAAGCCTGGATAATGCCATGCTTGTAGATACAGCAAAGTAGAAACATTAAGGGTGAATTCTAATAGGTGACAAATAAAAAAAAGCCAGTAAGGCTTCTATTGCAAGGTAGTTTTAGAACAGTATGATCATGATAAAAGTGTTAATACCAGGAAAAGAAGGCTAGATTTTGAGCTAATTTAAGCTCTTTGCAGATGGACTGATGAAAGTGAGGCTGCACAGAATGTAAAAAAGCACCACCTTTAGGCCAAGGTGTTCATGTAGAACAGCACACGTTTGTGAGGGATTTAGAGATTGCTGGAGAATTTCTCCTGCATATCAGCTCCTTGAAAGCTGATTATGTCTGTCTCAATTCAAAGGCTGTCCCACAGTCAGTCTGAACATGTAGATGTTTTATCATCTATTTCTGGGAAAATACAATGTCATCAAAGTATCTTCAGTCTTCCTTCTTCAATGTTTGCAGCTCAATAACATGGAGACCCATGCAGAGCTAGCAGATACTAAGGGTAAATGGCTCAGCTAAATTTGCTACTACACAATGAAGATTTAAATTCAGAACTTACCTTAGACAGATTCTCCCAGCATCCTGATAGGAGAAAGAAAGTTGGTAGCAGGAGGTCGGTGGAGTCCTCCCATCTAATATCGCTGGCAGTGAACTGTGGTGCTGATTCAGCCTTGTAGGAGGCTCAAGATGAGTGGTAAGTTAAAGCAAAAATACTCTACAACCTGAAGAAAGTAAACGTGAAGGCCAAAAATTATCAAAATGCTCCCTGGAAAACATACGGCTGTACATCCTCCAGGATTTGAGTCTTTTAACTTTACTTTTATATTGCATATATGTACTGCAAAAGTTTGTCATCCTGTAAAAGTGCCATCAGAATTAAATACTGTCTTTCAGTTTTCTGTAACCTTTGTCAGCCGTTTTTGATTGGTGTTAATTACACAGTGATTTTCTTATTGTGGCGTTAATAGTCTAGCTATGTATTAAATAAATGAAAATCTGTTCATTATGGCTTGCAGCTACACTAGCATGTGTTCAGACTGAATGTTTTAAGTTTCAAGACTACTGTATTTCTTTTAGTCATGCAGCATACTAAGCAAGTATACTAAAGAAATGTACTTTCACTTTATGCCAGTTTTGGATAGTTTAAAACAACACATGTAAGCAAATCTGTCACAGGCTCTTGCTGATATACAGGTGTGTTGTTTATGTGGAAGCTGTACCTTTCACTCTGTGGACAGAGCACAAACCAAGCACTTGGTGTCATTTTACTGTTAGCAGACAAAGGCATGAACGCAAGTGAAGTGGGTGGTGTATTTATACTTTCTTATGGCTTTGAGAAGGGAACACTTCTGCCTTGCAGAAACACAGTTCTCAAAGTAATGTTACCTGCTTGAAAATAAAATGTCAGCATGAAGATGCTGTCTGCCACTGTCAGTACTGCTTCCTGTGAAACTGTTTTTTCCTAAAGGGCTTTGGCCTGCAATCAAAGGTGTTTGTTTTAAAAGAAAAAAAATTATAAAGAGAGATCATTTTAGGCTAATTCCTTCTCCTCACAGTAGCTGGCATTTAGCCTTTTACATTAGAGGAATATAATCTATCATAAGGAGATATGACACTTACCTTTGTAAACTGCATTCAGGACCTTCAGTGAAAACCTGTCTCTGTTGATGACACATGTACCCCTAAAACAGCATGGACAAGACAAACATTAATTATTTGGAAGCATCATCCTCTATTCACAGAAACCATTTTGCCCTATGAACTTTACACAGTTTGCACTTTTTATGGCTCATTTTAGTTAATAAAATGCAGATTTTTTTTTTTAAAGAAGTGACAAGTATTTTTCAAGTTTTGTCTATTTTCTGGTAAAGTGATTCTCGGGCACTTCATTAATGGAATAAATAAGGCAAAATGTTGCAGTTTAGAAAAATCACACAAAGTTTATTGTATAAAATGACTACACTATTTTTTTTTAAATACTAGAATATGCAGTTATCATGTTAAATAGCTTACAACAAAGATTTATCAGAATCTCTTGTGACCCATGTAAAATTCAGAAAATCTGAAGGGCTATTTTATCAATTTTTTTCTCTGTTTCTTAGGGCTAAGCTTTATGACTGCTTTCAGGGTAACTTGTTCATATTGTAATACTGCATTTAGTGCATGTTGTATAGACAGATTTCCTTTTCCCAAGCCTTTATGCATGCTTTATGGTTTTATGTGTCAATCAGAAATTCATTGTTTTATTCTTTAAAAGCACTTTACATGCTGCAAGTAAGTGAATGATTTCTATTCAGGCTGAGGTGAGTTGCTTACATGACGGCATGTGAAGTATTAGCTGGTTCAGTGCAAAGTCCTCCCCAAGGCACAGTGTTGCTGCCTTCAACCTTATTGTGAACATCACACCTTTGCTCAGAAAAGGAAACTCGATTATTTCTACATGCTTCAGTAATTTGGGCAGGAATCTACCCAAGTAAAACCAGACACAAGTAGAGCTGTGCCGGTCCTTTAATATAGAAATACAATTAGTATTTTCATTTCCAGTCAGTGTATGGTGTATTGGTCAACCTGAAGAGCTTGTGGTTTAACTGAAGTACTGTCTTCAAACTCTTCAGCTATTAAATCAATGAAATGCATATGAAATTTTGAATTTAACCATTTTCAGTTGATTAATACCTGTTAGTACCATATGTTTTTCTAACCCAGACTGGAATTTCAGGAATGACTAACTGCAATCTAAATAACATGTCCATTTCAATTAGTTTGAATAAACAGCGTGTTTTAAACTAGTACCTCAAAACTGTATTGTAAATTGGTTATTTAGTTAGAGAATTAATAAAATACCAAGCGTAAGCTCTTTGTATCTTACACTAACAGTACCTGACCTGCTCTGAATTTAGCTTAAACCAAATTAAACCAGATCTCAATTGCTGCTATTGCAAATGGACATCGGACGCCAAGTGTCAAGGTGACATCTGTTCTCTGTAAACTTGTAGTCTTTTTTGTTGATCCTGCTGTAACTATACTGGCATAATTTATCGAGAGTTGTGATAGATTGTCCATCACAGGAATTTTAAACTTGTGAGTGTGTGTTTGTTGTACACTACATGTATAACAGTCCAGGGAAAGAGTCTAGAGCCTCATACAGGAAGACAAAATAGATAGGTGTGGCAGTTTCTTCTCATTTTATAATACTGGTATTATAAAAATAAATAGTAATTTTATAATACTGGCAAGAGCGTACATATGATAAATGAAAGTAATATTTTACAGTTTTTTTCCTGATGCTTGCCTTCATTGGTGATGCTGAACCAACAGCATCACGGAAGATCAGCCCAAGATTCATTCTTGAGCATGTCTTGAACCACTGAGTGCAGGCTGCAGAAGGAAACTTGCTGCGAATACAGGATCCTATTTAATTCCTGTTTCTGGCAAATATCTATCTGATGGCTCCAGAACTCACCACCTTTGTCAGGGATCTAGAAAAAAAAAACTGTGCTGGGATTTACTTTCATTTGCTTACAGAGAAGTAGGTTGACTGGGGAGCCCAGATGGATTTACAGCCTGCTGTAATTTTGGTGGGAGAGCCCTTAAAGCCTCTGAGGAGTCACAGCAGGCAGATCTAGGATCTAGCATGGCAGTAGGAGGAGAAGCCTTGCAGAAAAGGCTGGAGTCTGAAGCAAGTAGCCGGTTTCTGTTTAACACCTGCTTTGTGTAAAAGGAAGCGGATCTTCACCAAGGAGCCCTGCACATGGAGCTTACTGGAAGAAAGGGCCTTGCTCTCCCACACTTCTTCCACTGCTCGTGGAAGAAACAGATGAAACCTTGTTGGTTTTCCTCTGTAAGATGGATGACATTTTAGGTGTAAAAAGGTTTCCAGTGCTCTCTGGTGTATGAAGTGCTGTTTGTGTTTTGGCTCTGCAGAGACTGAAGGAAAAAGCCATTAAAAAGGTAAAGAGGCACAAAATCAGATAAATGGACCGAAAATGTCGATAGGAGAAGCAGGGTTGAGATGCGACTGACAAGCGTGTGTGTGTAGCGCACGTGCAGCAGTCCCAAGGACTCCTGGCGTGTGCTTGCCCAGCCAGGCTGGTCTTGCAGGGTGAGGCAGAGTAGCAGGGCTCTGCCTGCAGGCAGTGGGAGCTGGGCTGGCCCCTCTCCCTCCTGCCCACCGGACCCTCCTGGCAGGACGCAGGACAGGACCTGGGATCTCCTGGGGCAAACCCAGACAGGGCCCTGGAGCCACGGTTTGTAGGAAGAGCACCTCGGAGCAGGGCAAAAACCTTATCACAGCGCCCGGAAGAGGCTAGTGGGCATTTTAGATGAACGTTTACGCGTTAACCCGAGGGAGCCAACCGAAAAAAAAGAAAAATCTACATCTATTTTTCTTGAGGAGATGTTTGTGTGAAGAAAGGCTCCAAGCTCCTTTGCCTGCTATAAGACATGAAGCAGAGTATTTCCCACGAGATGGCACTATTGCCTTATGCACAGAAAAAAGCAGTTTTGGTTGGTTTTTTTTTTTTTAGCTTCAACTGCAGTTTTAAAAGCTGATTGCCAAAGTGAGGTTTGCGAATAAAAGTATAGATGTTGCAGATCCAGCAGTATCAACAGCTGTCAACTGGAGAATTAGCTTGCCGATTGATCTGTTAAAGGTTGCTGCCTGATAAGGATGTGAAAAATCCTGACATACGGGTGATGAGATGGATCACTATCAATCCATTATTGGAGAAACTGGTTTGGATTTAGGTTTTTTGGGGGTGAATTTTTCAAAATTAATGTGGCTCTCTACAGTGAATGGTATTTACCTGGTCATATTCTGACTGATCTCCTCAAAGAACTTTTACTTTAAAAAAAAAAACCCAAACTGAAAATCACATTGAAAATTAACTACTTTTAACGTTTGTCCATTTTTTATTATTTCTAGGTCTTATCTAGTTCAAGAAAATGTCAGCTTGCAAAATTGTTATACTTTGAGTGATTGTTCAGTTGTGATGGCTGGCTGGCAAGTTGCTCCACTATTCCCTTTGTCTGTGACTGAAAAGAGGTGTTTTCCTAATAAATTCTGCAAAGTCTCTGAATCAGAAACATACTCCCTGCCTTTAGCTGCACCTTCTGTTGATTTTATAATCAAAGACAGGGTCAGTTGCATCTCCTGAACCATCAGGGTAGAGCTGGAAGGAGCCCTGCTGTCACAGCAACTGCTTTGGATAATCATGTTCTTAATCTTATCAATTGCTGTTTTAAAAACAAGTTTGTTTTGCGCCGTGCTCTATCTCTTATTATAAAGTTGCTCCAGATTTCGCTTCTCCAATGCTTGGAAATTTTCTTCTGATTCCCAGCCCAAATTTATTCACTTCTAGGCTATATCTCTTTGTTCTTCTGCCAGTATCATTCTTTATTGTCAGAAGTCCTTGTTCCCTCCTTTGGTATTTGCCCTGCTGATGAGAGTAATCATCTCTTTGCTTAGTTTTTGTTTCTCTAGGCTAAAAAAGCCAAATCTTTCCATCTCCTCTGAAGAGAGAGGCTCTTAATTCCCTTGATTATCCTGTTTGGGTGGCCCTGGGTATATTTCTGTTTCAATCCATCTTTCTTGAGCACAAATGGCCAGAAATGGTGTGCAGTGTTCAGGATAAGGCCTTACAAGAGCTTAGTATCATACATTTATCAATTTCATTGTACCATTGTAACATCTCAGTGGGAAGTGGCTCAATATCTGTCATCAATTAATAAGCTTTATTATCCTCAGTTGTTTTAAACTGATGATTCTTTTTCCCCTAGAACATGAATTCATCCACACACTTTTTTATGGGCTCTTGATTTTTCATCTCTAAATGCCTTTCATATGGGTGGCACATTTATTTTAGAAATTCTGAACTTTGGACATCCATTTGCACGCATACCATGACAGTAGTGTCTGTGGATGCCATAATGCATCATGGTGTGTTCCTGTCTTACTAAAAACTACCTCAGGGTGATGCCTTGTGTTAAGTTGCCTGAGCAGAGTTTAACAACCAACCTTACAGAGTTTTAGTAGCAATAAAAGAAATTGCCTGGAGCTTGATGTTAAAAAGAAAAATATCTTATTTAGCTCTATTTATACCCACTTTGCCAAGGGAAGGAATAAATGCTAAGAGTGTCACTATAAAACTTGTTGAAATATAGGGTACAATTCAAGGAACAGAAGTTCTCTGTCAGTATTAACAGAATGAAATACTAGGAATTCCTCATGAAAAGAATGTAATTTGTGTACCTGACGGTTTGCAGCAAGAGCTTAAAATAAAATTGAAATATTTTATAAGTCATCTAACTCCTTACCTTTTGATTGATCAATGACATGGCTCTTATTTCTTGAGAAATGCTTTTTTTTTCTCAGTCATATTTGTCCATCTCTTAAATTTGCCGAGGGCCATCATAGCCATCTCCACAATCTGTGTATGTCCCTTGTCACAGGCAAAAGACCCCTGTGAATGTATTTTCTGTGATGCTTCTGGATTTGTGCTGTTTCTCTGTAAGTCCTGGGCCATCCAGAGCTTTGAAGTCTGTTCCCTTGGTTGGATGGGACTTTCCCCAGGCTAGGGATGATTTGGTGTCATCACTTCATGTCTGAACTATGCAATCAGTAATAGCCAAGCAGGCAACATGTATGGGGTTCTGTCACTGAAATATCCTGTTAATGTATCTAAGTCTCTGTGCACCCACAGGATGTGATCATTGTCCCCATGGTTCTTCCTCCACATTTCATCTACCGTACAGCTCCTTGCCTCTTGTGGACTAAAATCTTTGGGGCAGGGACAGTTTTTTACCTCTGCTTGTGCAGCAGGGACGGGTTTTGCAGGCGATGTGTCTGCACAGCAGATGCAGCCTTACCGTTATCGCTGCTCGGTGCAATATGCTCCCCTGGTCCTGTGAGATGGCTGTGGACCCATCCACCTTCCCATTGCATGGCATCAATCGCTATCCGTGCCTGAGTATTGTGCAGTTCGAACAGCTCCGTCATCTAGTATAAATAAAAACAACCCAGGGAGCTGGATGAGTGCTTACATGCCCAAATTCCTATGAGCAATAAAGGCAGGGAGGGAGGATTAGAGGCAATATGATCAAAAGGCAGATTGCCTCTACAAAGAGAGCCTCCCTAAGTCACCCCTGAAACTTAAGTGGGCCTTGAAGTGTTCCTGCAGGTAATCTTACACTTTTCTTGTATTTTTGAACAGGCTTAACGGTAGCCTTCGCATATCTCCCTCAAGCACGGAGTGCACGCAGGGAACAAAGCTGCTTGGGAGACTCAGCTGAGCCAAGGACAGGAGGTTTTTCACAAGGCAAGCTCTTCCCCCCAGCTGCTACCTAGGAGACTTCTCAGAACCTGAATAGATGGGGTGTTCTTATAATTATTTTTTCTTTTTGACCTGGCCTTGTAATAATATCAGATAAATGAAGACTTCAACGAATGGTGAAAGTTGCCTAAGAGAAATTGCTTTTGGCAACTGTTCCTTCTAATTAAAACGAAAGCCTGAAAAGCCTCAGTCTTTGGGAACAATTAATAAAATGCCAGCACTAGATAAGACACAGATAATTCTTTGTGCCTATTAACTGTTTCCTACAATTAGCACATGTGTGTTCAGCCAAATGCAGCCTGACCCTGGTGTGGTAGGAAGGAGAGGTTCTGATGAAAATGAGGGCAGCACCTGTTGCTTGCCCTACTGAACAGGTCAGTGCTTTCCCACCTTCCTGCTAGCAATGATAAGAATAATTAATAGAAAGTTTCAATACTGAAAGACTCCCAAACTGTCCCCAGGACCCTGCAGTGGGCATCAAGGGACTTTGTTCTGGTTGCTTAGATGCAGCAGCTACAACATCTCTGTAAGCATTTGGGTGGATGGCCAGACAGAAACAAAGAGAAAGGAAAGAGAAATTCTCTCCCCCTGGGGTGCAAGGTACCGATTTCCCCACCAGGGGCTTAAATGCTGATCCGGAGCGGTCAAAGACACAGGTGTGCAGGGCCTCTAGATCTGCTTATTTCTCAGCCTGTCAAATAATTAGCAATCATGATGCCAAAGTCCTGAGGAAGTCTGTCTTTTCTGTCCCCTGAAGTGGCAGGCTCAAGCCCAGGATGCTCCTGTGTCAGCAGTGTGGGGACGGGGCACGCTTAAACCCCGGAGAGCTGGCAGCTGGTGGAGGTCCTGGGGGTGGCTCTGCACCCTGGGGTTTGGCCCAGGTGCCTCAGAGGCTGTGCCTGTCCTCTGTCCCAGCTTGGGAGGCCAAAACCATGTTGAGAAAGCGCTGAGCAGGAGCAGCAGACGAGACCCATGTGTGCACATGCGTGCAGGCAGCAGGTGAAACCCCCAGGAAGAAACACAGCCAGAGGCTTCGGGAGGCACCGCTGGATTTACGGCAGCCTGGCAGTAGGGGATGTGACCCCAAAACCTGAGAGGCACGGCTGTGGGGGGCAGGCGCGCAGGCAGGCGCCTCGAGGAAGGCTCTGGAGGACAGCCGTGGATCCGCACACGGGGAGGGGATGCACCGGAGCCTGCGGGACCCAGATGAGGCAGAGGCAGGCAAAGAAGGGAAGTTTTGAGCCTATTATCTTCATATGGAGAATGCGTGAGCCAGGGGAGTGGGAGAGCTGAGGATGCACATGTGCATGCATGAAAGGGAGAGAGGCAGGGAGCAGCCAGCCTGCTCATCTCAGAAAGAGCAGAGGCAGGGGGTTCAGGCAATGCCTTCTAAGTAAAACCAACCATAAGTAACATTTCAGACAGCACGGAGTGAGAGTTGAAGATGACAGATCGATGTCATCATCCAGGCTGGGGGTGCAGACCTCACGCCCTACCGCTAAAGCATGGATATGTAAGCCAGTGAGTACTTAAGAAAATAAAAGCACAGTACAAGCTAAAGGGGATGGTTGGCATATCCATTCCAAACAGGGCAAAACGCTACTGCACATAGGGGCATCTCTGTGTAGGACAGGGACCACCCTCTGGGGATTGCAGCCCCATGAGAAGACCTGAGCTAGACCTGAAGGAGCTCAGGTGCCACGAGACATCTTGCCTTGCCATCCGGGTTGCAGCCCAGGCAGATTTCCTCAACCGAGGCTCAGAGATATGTAGAAAAACTGCAATCAAGCAAGACATGTATAGCAAAGTATTCCCAGAACTTGCTTTAGCCACTGCCACAACCTAATGGTTTCAGAAATGACTGTGGAGTAGCTATGCTGCTCGTCCACTGCTGGGCTTTGGTTCAAGGGAGGGATTTATTCTGGCTGTACTATAGCTCAGGGTGCAAGCAGAAACCTGTTTTTCCTCTGCTTTTTCTGCAGGAATGAGGGTCTGGGCCCAAGGCTGCTCTCTGACTAGGCTCATTCCCAGAATAACTCCTCTCCCAGCCTCCTCTGCCCCCCAAGAAAAAAAATTCTTAATCAAATATATAAACACTGGCAGCTTTCAGGTTTGTGTTTCTGTCTAAGCCTAATTTAAATGAAGGGCAGACATTTTATGGGCTTTTCCAAGTGAACCTACAGGGGCTTATTTGCTCGAGTCTGACTTTCTGACAGCTTTCTACAAGCCTAATCAAAACCAGACTTACTCTCATATGCAGCAGAATAATATATATTCGCGCAGCTACAAAGAACCAGGCTAAATGTAGTAAGTAATAAACCACTACTATGGCAGCAATCATTCAATCATGCATATTTACCACGCTTGGATTTTGGAACAAGGGATGCATTTGTTTTGTTCCCATTGTACGAGGAAAGTTGTGGTGGTGAGGAGCCGAGTAAACATCTAGAAAATGCCCCACATGTGTGACTTGGAGGTTGTAGCTACAACACAGAGGATGCCTCTTTGCTCCTTTACCCACAGGTGGAAATGCTGAGCTGATGTCTCTTGAGGTGAGGTACACCCAGGTCCCCTAGGGGAAGCTGCCCGGGGGGAGGGCACTCCCTTTGAGCTGGACAGTACAAACTCTAGGACCAAGCTGGATTTAAGGGAGATTTGTCTTTATCATCTTTGCAGTTTGCCATTCTTCAATACATAGACCATATTTCTGAAATGTTCCCAAGACTTCCTTTATTTAGACAAATTCTGGATGGCATAGTTAGGGTAGGGAATACTGCGGAGACATGAAATACTTAAAATGTCTTGACAGAGAGTTAAACACTGACCTCTAAAAGAAGACTTTTTTCTATTTCTAATTATCCTACAGTGTTCCCATCACATAAAATTACCTCTCTCTGTACAAGGATGTGCTCATGCTCAGTTCCTGACATCTGGAAGAAATTTCTCCTTATCTGGCATGTGCATTTTCAAGTGAAATGTGGAAAGAGGTGCTGAACTGATAAAGCAGGGCTGTACCTTTGGGCTGGACCAGGTGGTGAGGTGCTATGAAGGAGAAGGCATTCTGCCCAAAACAAGGAGGAAGGGCAAGGAAATCTGTAGGACTGGGCCAGTCTTGAGGAATGGTAAAATCCTGTGCCCATCTGGGAGTCATCGGGCTGTTGAACCTTCCTTCGCCTTCTAACAAAGACGCTAAGTTTGTCTGAAGCTGGAGAGACTTCAAGCAGCTTTGAATTGTGAGTTTTGCTGCCTAATTGAGATTCCAGTGTTTCCAGTTTCTCTGTTAAACTGTGGCTGAAAATCTTACCTGTTAGAAGACAGCCAGCACTGGCCACAGCATGTATAGTATGGTCCACCTGGTTTCCTTAAACCATTTGCCTTTCAATAAAGATCAGCTATGCCATGCTGAAGCCACAATTTAGCACTTGCTGTATTGCCTTAGTGATTTTAGGGTTGATATTGATTGCTTTTGCCTAAAACCCCCACATTATTTGCAACTACCTGTTGCAATTTGTCTAGAGGAGAGATTTCAGCTCATGGGCTGAGATTCCTTCAACCATTGTGCTTGTCTAAAGGGTCACTTTCGATACAGGGCTTTGGGATCCCCTCTCTGCTTTCTCCTAGTGATTTGGAAGGACGTGTCTGATCCTAGAGAAAAGTTGTCTTGTCTGATTCTTTCAAAACCAGCCTGGGCTCCAGCAGACCAATCTGTTCTTATTTCTTGTCCAATAAACATGCGCCTGTTCATTACTGTTGTGCAGAACACATCAAATTGGGCTGTTGGGATTTGGTGGTATTTGAGGTCCATCTGGCACAGCACACAACAGAATGTCTCCCATGGAGACCAGTAACAGGACCAAGACGTGGAGTTGCACCATCTCCTACATGGTCATGTTTGATCACCATAGAGTGTTTTGGGTGGGTGTAAAACTGATAACAAATTCATTTTGGTTTGTTGGTTTTCTAGTGACTTGCACTAAGTGGAGGGTGAAGATGAACTTCATCTGTATGGATTAGACTGGGATTTTTTTTCCTGGACACTCTTTCAGACACTTTTTTCAGATCTGCAATTTTGATTCAGGGTCTGTTTAATTGGGATTTTTTTTTTTTGGGGGTGGGGTGGGGTGGTTATTCTTTTTGTTTGTGCTTTTTACTTTGTACAAAGCCAGCACACAGACAAATGCCATTAACTGCATGGGCCAGATACTTTGTTTGAAGTCATTATTTTTCACTGCTCTCTGCAGAGCACTATCACTGAATTTCTTTTAATATGTTGTAGTGATTTGATATGTTTTACAGATTTGGTGTCTCTCAGCACAATGTATTATAGTATAACTTGCTTTTAGAAGGATGGAGGACTATAGACAAAACATTATCTTGCTTTAAAAGTATGGAAGTGTCTTTTATTTTTGTTTTTATGAGTGATATACAGTTTTGGCATAAGAACACCCACGCAGTATAAATCAAATTCTTTTAGATACTTACACTTTTCATCATTTTTTGAAAATGTGGATGTGTTGACATTTTATGAAATCACCTTTAAAGTCTTTTTGGATGGACCACTTATGCTATATCTTTTTTTACATTTTCATTTTAATCTTTCAGCCTGTCCGGTTTTATAGGTGTCATGGTGACTCTTGGAAACAGGAATTTCTGTTTCTTTTTGTTGCTGTTATAAACAAAGTGATAGTAGTAGCTGACTGAAAAACATCAGAACTTGGTAGGGGTTTTTTTTACCTCTCTGTGGAAGATGAAATAATTGGAACCCTCTGGATGGCTTTTTAGCAAGACTGCTTTTCACTCTGGACAGTAAAAAAGACTCAGACAAAAGCAATAATATTACTCTGTTATTGCATAAACTTTTAGGGGGTTTAATGGTGGCTGCAGCACTGGATTGGAATAAAATGCAAACTCCTTCCTAAGAAATAATTATTAAAACTGTAGTGTTCAGTTATGCATGAATTCGATCAACATTTGAAGGGTGTCACCAGGGTCTGATTTGTAGCCTGGCTTCTGGTGCCTTCCCATCACTTGAGAGGCTGGGGCAGTACAGACAGCAGAAGACATTTTTACACTGAATTTTGTATCATGCAGGTTCATGGAGTGCAAAAAGCCTTGTTTAATAAAAGGAAAGCCATTTTCCAGGAATGTTGAAAGAGTGGCATTCAATATATCAAGGGTTTCAGTTGCAAAAAGTTAGCTGGGTAGGATATCCATAAAAATGGGTGCACAGGAGAATGTTCTGCTTGTATGTGCACCTGGCTACACAGAGGACCACACTGACTCGTGCCCTTCCTTTCTATGAGAGGAAAGAAAAAGGTGCATAGCAGGTATTTTCGTACAGAAAATCAACAAGACAACTTTTAAATAGCTGTTTTTCAATGAAAAACAAATAATTTTGCCTGTGCACTTGTATTAATGATGAGTATTCAGGCTCTGCGTACACTTGAGGAAGTGGCTTTTCTGGAAATGGAATGCCTTGTCTAATGGTGGCATAGCAGAACATACAGTGGTAAGATTAAATTAGATCACATTAAAAAAGCAGATCTGCGTAATTTGGAGAGAGCAGGTTCATTAGTGAAGGAGGGAGGCATAATAATTCACAAGATCAAGTTGATAAAACCAGCAACCTCCTGGACTGGATTTAGCCATTCCCTTATCCAGTTACTTCTCACGGGAAACCCTGATGCTGCAGAAGAGAGTGCAGCCACACGAATGAAGTGTGAGTAAGTTTGCCCCTTGCCAGCAATAGCAATCATTTCTTTGTCTCATTTGAAAGCGATTTTGAGATCCTGTCTGGGTAGTTTTTTCCTTCTTGTGTAAATAATCTCCTTTCCCATGGTACCAAACCTGAGTCAGAATATCAAAATCCAAGCTCTGTTTTCTTGCAGATGATGCTGGCAGCCTTTACCAGCACCTCTGATTATTTGTGGTGAGGTAAATACTGCTTGGGTGCTATGCGTCACCCACAAATCACAGCCTGGTGATGACCTAATAGGTGAACTGTCTAACCGTGCCTTTCATAAAGGGTTGGTTAGTGAACAGTAACAGTAAGAAGGTTTTCTTCCGGACACAGAGCATCAAGGTATGTGTTTTTTGGACTTTTTATTTAGACATACCCCAGACATGCTCCTTGCTCCTTGGCAGTCACTGCATTCCTCAGATAACTTTGTGATAATGATAATATCAGCAAAATTGTAGTTACTGGTGGGGCACAGCAGCTTCCAAGTATATGACAATTTCCTGCTTGAAAAGAAAGAGATTCAAGCTTGTTTTTTCTTTATTGTCTTACTAGGAGGATTGTCTTACATGTCTTTAAAAGAAGGAAACCAGAAGGTGATACACACACAGACTGTATTTTTGCTACCTGTCTCTGATTGCCAGCAGATAACAGCAAGATGTAGGTTTCACTACTGCTATGCTATTTTTTATTAAACCTGGATACTATGCCAAAGTTTTCTTTTTCTTTCTTTCTTTTTTGTAAAGTAAGGTATACGTAGGGGAAAACTGAAGTTTTCTGCCGAGTTATTTCTTGCCAAGCTTTTTCAGCTGCAGGATATAATGAAGGCCAAACTCCTTGGAACTTATTAGGACTGTCAGTATAATCAAGGGGAATTGCATGGTGATAAAGTTACAAATCTATGCCATAGTGCCCATATGTAATGGGTGCCTGTAGACATATATATGTTTATTATGCCAGGGCGCTATGGCATAGCTCCATATTTTTCTTCAAATGCAATTTTTCTTGATTGCCATATACTTGTGTACATACATAAACACACAGGAGAGAGAGGACAAGAAATATCTCCTCCCCTACGTTGTCTAATTCTTTGAAGACAACATCTGCTCATAACGACATGGTCATTGACAAACAGATGTTCCAAAGCTGGGTTTAACTGTAGCATAAATCGAGATTTCAACAATTCCTTTATATTTCGATATGGCACTTTCAAAACACCATGTATTTTGAACTTAGGAAAGACAGAAATATAAATGCTTTCATTTTATCTCATACTTTAGCCCCAGTAGTGGGTTTTTTTTAATGAGCTCTCTCTGCCTTGGCTGGTGTGTGCAATGCACCAGTGTCCTTACAGTAGTTCCCATCAGGATTTGTAAGAAGGTTTTTGTTTACCAGAAGTTCTTAGGAGGAAGACATGGCTTTTACTCAAATAAAAAATGTAACAACACTCACAGCCAAACCAGCTTTTATGAAAATAGTTTTAAAGGTCCTGCTTACAGCAAAACATGTCAGGAAATATGTGTTTGGGTCGGAAAGTCCAGCCTATGTTGTTTTGTCTGACACCACGGGAGGGGAGAGAAGGGGACAAGGCTAAATGTAAAGGGGTTGCAGGAGGATGTTGCCTGCATTACATCATCTTCCCTTTCCCACTGGGAATCTTTTTGTGGGGATGGTGCAAGCAGCAGGTTTCAGGCTGTGAAAGGGGACAGGCCCCTGACTGTGGCTTTTTGCCACCGAGCTGGGCTCTGAGCCTTGCCCGGCATCAGCCAGCTAAGTCCTGGCTCCCTGTCTTCCTTGGCTTGCCTGCTGTGTGCTTTGAGGGAAAACTCCTGCCCACCGCTCGCCTGGTGCTGGGGTGACATGCGGGACGGGCACATGGACAGGCAGAGGACAGCTAAGGGACAAGCATGTCTGGTGCTCCCACGAACCTGTGTTTCAGCCCAGGAGCTCTCTGGGCTGCTCCACAGAGCTGAGATTAGCTCGGAAGTGCATTATCCTGCATAATTCCCAACGGGCTTCAACAGGATCCGGATGGGGAGCAGCTCCTACTGCGGCACAGTCTGCCAGCCAAGGATTTGCTCTGGCCCAAGGAGACCATGCATTGTACGAGGTCTTGGACTCCACTGTAGAAATGAATTAGGGCCAAAAGACTCCCCTTTTTTTAACGTGAGGTGTGGAGTGCTCTTGGGTTTTGAGGTTTGACTCAGAAAGTAACCCCTGGCAAGACAGGCGGTTTAATTATAAAGCTGTTAGAGTTTTCCAGAGTTACAAAGCCATATAGGACACTGCAGTTCTGTACTGTTTTGGGTTTGTGTGATGGGGTTTTGGTAGCAGGGGAGGGGGCTGCAGAGGTGGCTCCTGTGAGAAGCTGCTGGAAGCTTCCCCGGCTCCAAGTCGGACCTGCCGCTGGCCCAGGCCGAGCCCATCGGCGATGGTGGTAGCGCTTCTGGGAGAACAGATTTAAGAAGGGGAACCTGCAGTGAGTAGGGGGATTGGGATGTGAGAGGAACGCCTCTGCAGACACCGAGGTCAGTGAGGAAGGAGGGGAGGAGGTGCGCAGGAGGAGGGGATGCCCCCCCAGCCCGTGGTGAGACGGCAGGCTGTCCCCCCCAGCCCATGGAGGGGAGCGGGGGAGCAGATGCCCACCTGCAGCCTGGGAAGGGACCCACGCTGGAGCAGTTTGTGAAGGACTGTCTCCCGTGGGAGGGACCCCACGGTGGAGCAGGGGACGGGTGAGGAGTCCTCCTGCCCCTGAGGAGGAAGGAGCAGCAGAGACAGCGTGTGACAAACTGACCCCAATCCCCATTCCCTGTCCCCCTGCACTGCTCGGGGCGAGAAGGTAGAGAAAATCGGGAGTAAAGTTAAGCTTGGGATGAAGGGAAGGGTGGGGGAAGGTGTTCAAGATTTGGTTTTACTTCCCATTATCCTTGCTTTGATTTGATTTGTAGTAAATTGAATTGATTTTGTTTTTGCCTCAAGCTGAGCCCGTCTTTTGCCCGCGACCATAACTGGTGAGTGATCCCTTCCAGTCCTTGTCTTGACCCACGAACTTTTCTTTATATTTTCTCCTCCTCATCCCACTGGGGCCAGCAGGGGAGGAGTGAGTGAGTGGCTGCGTGGTGCTTTGTTACCGGCTGGGCTTAAACCAGGACAACTGTATAGCTACACAGTACACATGGTAGGATTCAGCTGGGTGAGCTCCAAAGCAACATTTTGTCTCTTATTGATAATTATTTGTCATAGACAGATGAAGGAACAGCCCCCCCCCCCCCACCCCCAACAAACCCCGGTTAGCTTTTCAAGCTGGGAGATAATTTGTCCATAGTTAAACAGAAGATATTTATAGAGGCATTAGCTGGTTGTACAAAATACTTCAGAAGTTTGTTTAGAAGTGATTGAAATCAGCTGTTTCTGAACTGAAAAACCAGTCACACAAGCTAATTCTACAACCCTTGGTCTGTCTGTTGTCTGTTAATGTAGTGCTTTCTTCTTCCAACAGCATTACCAATTCAGGGCAGTAACATCAGTCTCCTGCCTTTCATTGGTGGGTATTAATAATTCAAGGATTAAAGTCATCATTGAAGAGGGGCAATTTCAGTGGGTTTTAATGAGAAACTGCTCCAGCTCTTATATTAAAATATATTTAAAATATTGCCATGTTTGAGAAGCCAAGCACGCAACCATCAGGAAAACTAGTGTAGCCCCCAGCCAAAGCCCCCTTTTCCAGCAGTTGTAAACCTAGCCAAAAGTGAGTGATATGGGAGTTAACGGAGGGCCCTTCCCTGGCAGAGTCCCGCGGGTCAAAATCTGCTACTGCAGTAAGCTGCAATTAAGAAAATGATTGGGTCGGATTGAACCAGGCTGTTCTGCCCCCATCCAGCCCCGCTGGCTGCTCCATACAAGCTCTGATTGCTTTTGTTCTGACAGCCCTTCTTCTACCCCTTAGCAAGTTGTGGGTCCAAGTACAATGGAGTGTTTTGTACAAGCTGAATGAGTAGAGCAAAAAAATGTCATTAGCGTAATGAACTGAACCTGTCTCATGTGAAAAGGAGCTTTCCAGATGATGCACTTCCCACTGAAGGCAGCTATGCTCCACTGGTGCCCTTCCTCTAGGCCATTTCTGGAGTATATTGCTAAACAGAAGCATTGCTTTGACTCCTATAAAATACAAAAACAGATCACTGATTTCAGGGAATTAATCACTAGGTTGATAAGCATCAACTTGGTGATATTTTGGGTTTTTTTGTTTGTTTGTTTGTTTGTTTTTCTTCTTACATATAAGTAATTACCATTAGTTAAATAGCATGGTTAACTTGCCAATATTTAAATACCCTAGGATAACCCCTCTTACAACATCCTCATCTATACGATACCAGTGACACCTCCACAGCTCAACCAGGCCTCTGCAACCCTGTTTAAAACCTGAGCAGCTCAGAGCTGTGCTCTTCCTTGGCATAGTCCCTGGTGGGAACATCACAGCCTTGACCTCTAATGGGGGTGTCCTATGCTTTGATGTCTCCCGGTGGTGGCTGTACTCCTGGGCACTTACTTCCTTGATGAATAGTGTGCAAAATGCTTTCATAATAAAAAATGCCAAAGATGCCTTTAAAATATTTTGATGCAAGGCGCCTGAACATGGGGTAAAAGGAAAACCTCTCCATATTTAATCTCAAAGTCAGAAGTTTATTGCTGATGTTTACACAGATGCCATAGAGCTGGAGCCACTGCACATCTGGGGAGTAGGCGGCTAAATCTCCCTTTCAGTTTTTTACTGGAAACACAGTCAGGGGAGGTTGCCTGACAGCATGAATAAATCAACATGTTGTCCACAGGAAACAAGGAGATAGCTGGAATGAAGCATAAATAATGTAATACTAACATGGGGAGATTATTTCATACCTTTTTTCAGAGGACTGTAGTGAATGGTTTGCTGGAAAATTTCTTAGAGAGCTGCTCTAAGTGCACAGTTATGAATGATCTTTTCACCTCCATGCAAAAGGCTGGATTACCAGGATTCCACATGGCCGCAGACAGAGAAGCAGAGGAAGATGCATGAGACAGAAGACAACATGGAAAGATCTTTTGATATGTTTTGTCCTATCTTTGGTTAGGGGAGTGAAGGAACAAAGACTTTTTGGTTTCAGCAACATGAAAAAAATTATTTTGTCTTTTCCATAAAACTTTCCAGATTATAAGAATGAAGAGATATGCCATTTTTCCGTCATCTGCTTTTCCCCATAAAAAAAGTTCCCATGTTTTATCTTTGACAAGACCAGAGTTGCTAAAACTTGCTTAGTCAGAACACTTAAAAACCTATTCCTTCTCAGTACTTTTCTTCTCTGAGCAAAAGCTCTCTCTCCCCTCTACTTGCTTGCGCTTGGACATTAAAGGAGAGGTACCAGCCCAAGGGCAGTGTTATCAGGAAGGCTGTGCTGACAATGGAAAACTCAGCTATTGTTAACAGAACAGGCGGTCTGATGTAGCCAGAAGTGCCACTGAGGGGGTGTCTCAGCAGTCACAGTCATGGCTGGGTGCAGTTTTGCCTTGTGCTCACACTGGTACCTACTTCATGGTGGAGTTACACTGCTCACAACCTTGAAGTCTGTAGAACATCTTCTGGAAGCACTGACTTGCCAGGTACATCAGGAAGGCTCATAGAAGCCCAGGAACATGGCGACTGGAGAGCACAAGCTCCTGTTGTTTCCTAAGAAGCTCCAGCAGGTCCTGGGAAATCAAACCATTCAAGTGATCAGATCTTGGTCTTTGCTGAGCCAGAATTGATCCTAGTGTTACCACTTTGCAAATCCATTGCAAGCCAGCTGCACAGAGATGCTAGTCGGAGAGTTAAATCACTGAGAAATGCTATTGCAGGAAGTTACAACTCAGATTTGGATTCCAATGACTTCCCTTTGGATTGTGGGCATATTGTTAGGCTTCTGAGGCAAAATAATTAGGGCAAAAAGAAATTGTGAATTTTATGAATCACTAAGTTGTAAAAGCCTATTAAAATGCAAAACGTAAGCACAGACCAAGAGAGAATGCATGAAAGACCCTGGGACAGGTACAGCATCAATTCATGAGAACTTCATCAGCTGTCAGAGTCTCTATTTCCCAATTTCCCAAGCAATTTCTGTGTTTCAGGCTTTTTTCCTGAAGTAACCCATGCTTGCAAGAAAACACCCGAGGAACAATTGCCAGGAGCAATTTCTAGTTCTACAAATAGTGTCAAGAGAAGGAGGCACCATTTCTTCTCAAGCCCACCTACTCCTTTGAGAAACGTATTGGTTCCTTTCCTCCTACAAAAGCACCTTCAGCTCTTACCCATGCTGTCTGGCTGCTTCTGCTCATGCCAAAGCCTTTATGTGACTCTAAAATCAGAGTGCTCCAGCTTTTCCAAACAGGTTGCAATTTGTCCCTTAGTACTCCTGAAGACAAAGAACCCTAGCAGGGGAAGAGACTCTGCACTGAATGTAAGACTGCCCCAGAAAAGCTGTGCCAAGTGTAATTTGTGCTCAGATGCTTCTCATGGGTGGCACAATTATTTATCTGCGGGGTCTTAGGTTTTATTGTACCAGTCCACCATTCCTTCATGGTTTTTTTGTGTTCTTGTGTCATAATACTGCCCCCAAACCGTATGTAGTAGCATCTGTGTCCAATATTAGAAGTTTTGAGATACAGGAAAACCAAGACAGGAGAGGTCATGAGGGATTCTTAAAATTCTAGAAAAGTTTCATTGCATTCAGGTGACCAGAGAAACGCTCTCCCATTTTCACTAAGTGTGTGCAGTTTTTCCAGGATCCTGTAAAAGCCCCAAATGAACTTTTTGTCATGGCAGAACAATACAAAGCTCTGCACATCTGTAAAGCTGGAAATTTGGCTGGTTCTGCACAGTCTTATTTTGCTTTTGTTGGTAGAAATACCCTCCTTGGTGTTTATGCTTCTCTGAATGTTTTTTTTTTTCAAGCAAGCAACAAGTTAGAATTTAGATGCAACAAAGATGGTTAGAGAGGTCTGTCAGCTATTCCAGAATGATCTCTGTGTCCTACAATCTGTTGCAACCACAGCCTTTTCTGTTGACTCAGACCCTGTGCTATACGCTTTCCCCTATATTCCGGATCTATTTGTCATGGCTTGCTTTTAAAATCCAGCATGGAAAGACAAGTGGGTCCACTACAGCACCTAGGGTAGCATCTGTATGTAGTACACGACACAATTCCTTCACAGTGATTTTGCTTACTTCTCTGTGGCCAGCCCTGGATGATCTCTGACGTCTTTGTTCTTTGCCAACTGATGGCCAAAGGCTCTTGGAACAATTTTTAATGGCTTGTAAGATGACTTCGTCCTTTGCAATTACCAAATGATGAGACGGTTGTTTACTGATCCTCTGCCCTCTGCATCAGTCTTTGCTGGACTGGTGCTCTATGGTTGATAATAACTGAGATAAGGACAATTCCTAAACAAAAAGTATCTTCAAGTTATGTTGAAGGCATTCATTTAAGATCCACCCCATGCTATACTGAGCCAAACTGAATCTAAACTCAGGGATCTTCTACCCTGGAATATTCTTTCTTCTTTTTTCTTTAGTGTTTTTTAAAGTTGACATCTTCAAGATGGAAACATGGTTCTGTTCATCTTCCCAGCAATTTATGTGGGCTGGATAATAAACTGAGAGAAATAAACCTCTTAGCAAACGGTCCTCTTAAACTAGCAGATGTTTTCCTTATTTGAGCTGACAAAATCTGATCTCTACTTCCTGGATCTCTGTAGGTTACAAAAAGGTTGTGAAATTCCTGCCATAGCAAAGTTCTCTGGTGGATCCATTTCATTACCGAAGTGGTGGCTTTTGACAGGGGTCATTAACTTTATTTTTTTAGTGGATCTAATGCCTCTTAGCTCCATAATCTCATCAGCAGCTCACCTCTGGCATATGTGCAGAGAAGCCCAGCAGACAGGCAGGCTGGGGTAGAATTTGTAATGAAGACAGAAGCAGGGAGGCCAGGAGAGAGACATGAACTCAGGGGTAGAGCAAGGAGGTGGTGAGCATTGAGCCTGAAGGCCAGGGTGTTAGACTAAGGCTAAACAAAACCTCAGTCAGTGGGGTCAGGAAAGTCTGATGCACAAAGGCATTTGGGCTGAAGCACAAAGAGGGAATATCAGAGCAAAGAGACAGGGTCTCGGCAGACAGAAAGCTCTCAAGAAGGTTCATTTCGCCATTGCTGACTGTGAGATGTTTTGCAGAGATTTCTCCTTGTATGAAGGTAGAGGGATAGCTGCTTGAGGAATCAGTAACTCCAGCAAGACTTATGTTAGCAACTTCCATATAGACATAAAAGCTCCTGGCCTCTTCTGTTTCTTGGAAGGTCTGTTCCTCAATAGTTAGGTTTTCGGTCATGCCACTGATTTGCCTTGCTCCTTGAGCATGGAAAGCTACAATGCGTACCTGCCTTATTGCTTTCTCTGGTGAAATCCCCTTATTTTTAAAGAGCTTACAAAGCTCATTGGCTTGAACATGAGAGCGTTCCCACAACAGATGACTATTTCTTCTTTTCTTACAGTCCCAATCACGTTTTCTAGCACCTGTCCCAGAAATCTCTCTGGTGGCTTTACCCCAGGGTCACACACCAGTGACTCTGTGACTGTGCCTGCATTATGGCTGCTCCCTTTCTCTCTCTCTCTCTCTGCTTCTTTTGCTGATGTGACATCCCAGTAATGCCAAGCCCCTACATTCATGTTTCAAATTTTGGTGTAGCCTCTCCTGTGTCCTTACATGGGCAGAAGGACACTTGCTGAGGCTTCAGGTGACCTCTATTAACTACTTGGTTCCAGAAAGTGAAACAGTGCTTTCTGTCTTAATGACAAGAGGCTATAACTGCCTTCAACTTCATGATAAGATGCTGTCATGATATGAAGATACATGAACATGGAGCTGCTCAACAGCATCTATGCATCTGCATCATTGAGGTTTTTTATGATTATGTGAGCATCCTCAGTTACGTGTTTGGGGAAAAGCTGAAGAACACAACAGCCACACCTGATGAAACCAAGGCCAGTCTGGTCTCCCTCTGTAACCGTGCTCCAAGCAGTTGCCTAAGGAAAGAGCGTGGAACAGGAATGAATCTTCTCCTGTACACTCTCACAGCTTCTGGGATCTGCTGTCCCAGGTGAGACAAGGCTTTGGGGAATCAGACCCTTCAGGCCCAAGGAAGGCAAAATTCAGGGAATCTCCTACTAGCCCTGGTATTTCAATATTACTGATTTCTCAACCATGGTATAAGCTGGCATCCTACAGGCTGTTCAGTGACCCTGAATTCATGTCATTACTGAGTTAAAGTCAGACTCTGAATTGTGTTCTGGGCTAACAACAGTATTTGTGGTTTGGTATGGTTTATATGAGTTAGTGACCATAATCCTGATGATGAATTGTTTTTTGGTGGTTTCTACGCTTGTGTTGACAATACTGCTCTTTCCCAAGAAATGAACAATAACTACACTTTATATTAATTTGCTTTGAGGTATTAGGCCACAGCTAATAATTCTGCCCTCCCTAGGCTTTTGTTTTCTTTAGAAAACAGTTTAAAGATTTCTTGGTACTCTTGTTCTGGTTTTGGCCAGACTCCAGCAAAACAAAGTCTAGAAGTCACACTCTAATTAAAACAGTCCTTACTGAGAGCTATCAAGCTATGAAGCATATCTGTGTTTTCAACTCTGAACTTCCTTCCTGAGGACATTATATGTTTTAATGAAAAAGAACATGATTTCTTCAGCAGTTTTTTTTCTCTTCATGAACCACAAAGATAAGGTCTGTCGCATATGTTGTGTATCAGAGAAGCACTCAAATGGTTAAAAGAAAACCAGAACATTTCAGTCAGCCTGCTTCATTTTGACGATTTCTTTATTTCTTTAGCAAAGGGGGGAAAATAACTGACATTAGCTGCAGGCCCTGCCAAAACAGACATTTGTTTTCCATTAGCTGCACATATCCCTTCTTAAGGGCTTACTATGAATTGAGGCACAGCTCTGGGCATAGATCTGGTTTATGTAAGGCATTTTTGACAAGGATAAGTAAACTTCACACTCAGAAGTTTACTGTCTCTTCCTCTAATTCTATATGGATTATCTCTCTGCTTAATACCCAAGGGCTCTGAGTCTGTCCCACCTGGAAAGAGGTGTCCCAGAATAGGAGGGAGTGATGGAGTTAGGTGGCACTGGGTCTTCAGAGGTCCTACAACAATCGAATTTAAGAATCATATGCTATTTTAAAACTTGGTGTCATTCTCTAGGCTTAAAAGATGCTCTGTCTGGGCTCAGGTGGGTGCTGTAGAGAAAGGCATAATTCCTCAGCTGATCGGCTTAGCAACCTACAGCAAGTGGAAGAAAAAAATGTTCCAGACGTTTTTTATTTTTAGCTGAAGCGTGAACTGGAAGCAATCCTTTGGTCAGTCTCCTACCAGCAACCTAATGCGTGCTTAAGTAGTAACTTCTTTTGAAATCAGGTTTTCACATGTTCCAGGTGCAAGAAGCTGCTCATGTCCACAGGGATGCCAGAGGGCTTCAGAAGTAGTTAGTATTTATACTTTTAGATTGAAAAAACCTTTGTAAGTAAAAGTCACCACAGACTTCGGTGGCTACATTTTCTATGGTGCTGAGCAACACAAGTGCCATGAGAGGTCACTGCCTCTGAAAAATCGGGTCATTGATTCTTTGGATAGCACGAAACCCAATATAGACAGCAAGAAGAGAAAGTGAAATGCAGTCATCACTACCACAACACTTGAATGAAAGTTAGTTGCTGGAAAGCTGAAGCTCAGAAATACCTCATCAGCTCCCAGGCTGTATCCTGTTCCCCATCATGAAGAGCTGGAGTAAACAGATAGGGTTTCTAGCCTTTTCTGAGGTCAGTGGGCTTTGATGCCCTTCGACCAAAGAAGGAGGGAGACTTGCATAGCTGAGAAATCCATGCAAGCTGTGCCCTGCCAGCAGATGCCTCCTGAGAAAGCCCATGGGAGGCTCCTGCTGCTGGCTGGAAGGAGGGCAGAGGAAAGCGGACAGGCAGTGAGGTAGAGCAGTTCAAGGTAGACAACGTGCTTGGCAGGGCATCTGGCTTTAATCAATCCCCCAGCTGGTGGTTAGTAGCTGAGGTCAGCTCTACCAGCCATGCCTGGCAGGGTGAGTGGAGGAAAATGTGCTGTTTCTGTCTGTGGGGTCTCTACAGAGGTTTTGGTCTTGGGTTGGAAGGGTGAACATCTGAAAATAAGGGGTGAGACTGTGGCTGAAGGGAGACAGGGCATCGTTACAGAAGTATACTATGCAGAAAAAGTTGGAGGAGATGTGCATAGCCAGAAATGCCCTGCGCACTTCAGGAGAGGCTCCGCTGTGAGAAGACACATTGGCTTGTGGGCAGCCCTCGAGAATCCCTATTCACAGAGTATGAAGAAAATGCATTGATTGAAACAGGTGTTAATTATTTTCCAGTCTTGCAGAAGAGACACCAGGAAGACATAAATGACCTCTGTGATGAAACAAGAGATGAAACGGGAAAATCTTTACCCAGAAAAGATAAAACTTCAGCAAGCTGTAGGTCAGGTTTCATTTTGGCTGGTATAGTATGATATGGGCAATGCTGCCCAGATGGGGTTTTTTGCTGTTTAAAATTTTGATGAGGCTGATATTTGACATGCTCATGCTGCATGTGGTATAGAGAATGGGGTAAGGTAATGAAATCACTGGGACAGAACAGTGGCTCCCAAAGCAAGGGAGATTCCACCTCAGATGGTATTTTGATGACTCCTCATTGTTTGTTGGACTGTTTTTAATCGATTATTTTAAATGATCATCACTGTGCAAACGAATAAGAAAATCCTTCCCTCACCAATCTTAGAACCTGGAATTAAATGGGACGATAGTATTTTCCTAACTGGAATTCTATCCTTTTTTTTTTCTTTCTCTATCATAATGTCCATTATACTCATCAGAAAAGATTCAGGCTGTGAGATCAGTCATGAGTCATATCTGAAGCATGTAACTAAAATATAACAACTAAAATATGACAATCTTTTTTCTTCTGTAGGATGGGTGAGATTGAGAGGAGGACATACTCCTGTTTATATTTGGTTTTGGTTAAATGACTGGAAAAAATAGGATATTGATCCCATCTCATGAGTGGCCTTAACCATTTACATGGGCCCCACTTACTCTGACACACATCAAGGGCCTGTCTGCTGTGACCTGTGCTGTTTCTCTGATTTGGCTGCTCTGGCAAGGGACTTCTCAATCTCCTGTTCCCAGAAATAGAGTTCACAACTAGAGTTGCCCTGGATGTGCTGGAGTGATCTCTAGTGTCTCAGTACAGGGAATAGATTCTGGAAGCACACAACCAAACTAACCTTTGCAGGGAACCTAGTCCCATGAAAAACTGTGGAGGACATGTAAGCAAATTGCAGTTCTCATGACTATGGAGAAGGAAGATATTTCAGAGGCAAACTTGGACAAGTATAATTTGACATAAATGCCTTGGATATGCCTAGCTGTTCAAAGGCAGTTGAAAAGATGTTTGCTAAACAATGGCAAATGCTTCTTTGGGGATCCAAATAGGAACAAATCCCCTTTCTTTTAAGGAAAGGGACTATTTAAAGGAATATTCTGTTTTCTGTAGTGTTTGGTTAAGCTGTAATCAGCTATATAATTATTGCCAAAATAGGCAATAGATACAAATTCTCTAGGATCTGAGTACTTTTAGCTTAAGGAATTTTATTTCATCTTTCAATGGGATTTTTTGGCAAATTACATTTTCCTCCTATATTCAGTAGCAAAGACTTTCTGCTTTCCAGGGCAGTAACTCACATAAGATGGTCCAAATGAGATCATGAAGTTTTTAATCTGTGCCTTTTATTTTTTATTTTTCTAGGCACATATGTTCCCTTTCCTAATTCTGAATAAGTTATGCCAGCTCATTTTCTGGCCAAAATGAAGGGAATGAAGCTTATTTCAAGACTTTCACTAGGGTTTTTTTAAGCTTAAACCTTGCATTGAGGCTGCAGAAAAATGTGTATTGTATCATTTAAATGTATGTGGAGACTTCGTTTGTACAAACTTGGGCTTAAATCAAGTGTTATTTTAACTCAGCTGGTGCTCAGTTGCATCTGTTTGCTCATGAGATGCAGTTTCACCAGTGCCCTAGCACTTCATCCTGAGAGCACCAGAGCAGGTATCTTAGAGGCCATGTCTGGTGTTTGCTTTTTAAGCCACCTTCATGGGCATGTCCCAGGCTGTCACTGCTGTGTGGGGGAACGGTGCCATGGCCAGCTCATCAGCCCTGTCCTGTCCCCCTGCCACCATGGCTGGCATGACACACGGCAAGGATTTTGTGGGTGATGTGCTCCTAGAGACTGATGCTGCCAGTGGGAGACATGGCACTATGATTGGTTTGTCCGAGTCTATGCTGGGGTCTCCTAAACCTGAAGAAGAGGTGCAAGATTTTTAGTGGGTCCCACTGGAGCACAGTCCTGCCCTCTGGCCACCCAAGCAGGATGGAGGCAAACCCAGGGGACACTGCTAGGATCAGGTCTTGTTCCCAAGCTCATACTAACCTCTCTTCCCAACATGAACCCTTTTGCTTAAAGACACAGCACTTGTAATCTGTGCATGGGGCTCAGGCTGCATACAGAAACTACCTGTGCCTGCCTGTAAGCCCACCTTGATGCTATCAAGTCAGAGTGGTTGGTCTCTGTTAGACAACAAAGCTAGCTCTCTTCTCTGCTTTCCCCACGGAGGAGGGCAGTAAACTGCCTGTTTCCTCCTGCACATGTCTGGGGAATGGGGCAGAGGAGCAGATACCCAGGACCTCCCTTCTGCAGCAGAACAGAGTGAAGATGGCTGCTGTCCAGAAGGAAAATGGAAATGGGGACCCTTGGGGTGTCTGCGGAGCAGTGTGCCTGGCACAGGGTCAGCGTACCCAGCAGCTTGTGGGTGCAGTGGGGTTGCTAGCTACCGAGCACTATGCAGCCTCCTGATGGTCCCTCTTTATCGCTACAGCTCTGCCAAGCAGCCATCTGGGCACAATGAGCATCTTGCTGCCTGATTTCACCGGCTCCTAGGGGTCCCTGACAGATGGATTTACCTTTAGCAGATGAGTGAGGGAATATCTATGATGTTATCAGCCTCTGTTGAGGGCTATCACCACCCCAAGGAAATCCCTTGGCAATAGTGGATCTGGGTAGTGAGGAAGCTGCTGGATGTGGAGGCTGAGAGGGCATCCTGACAGTGATTTATTTTTCCTTTGCTTTTGCTTTTGTGGGGTGGGCTGTCACAGGCACAATTATACACGTTGTGGTGACGGAGACTTTCAAGGAGGTGTGTGGTGAGCCCCAGGGTACTGGTGCTCATTTCTGTGAGCTGTAAATTCTGCAGAGCACCTTTGGGCTGAGGCACTGTGGAGTTACTTTTTGGTCCTCATTGCCTTTAAAGGCCAGATCACGACACAGCCTACCCTCTGGGTTATCTGCCTTAGACTTGTCTCATGTGGACGTCCTCGAAGCCTGACAGACTCAGAAGGATTCCAGGTGGCCCCACCAGTGTGGGAGAGGTCTGTCTAAATGAGTGTACCCCTGGTAAGGGATGGGGCTGTACCCCATTTCTCTTCTCCAGCAGAGAAAGTGCAGCTTGCTGTGAGCTTATCTGCCCAGCTGTATAGACATCACTGCAGTGTTTAAATTTGCGTCTAATCTGAGCTAGCTCCAGCATTGCTCTAACTAAGAAGCCTGCGCCTTGCATCCCGGCTCCAGCACGTGGTCCCGGCTCCAGCACGTGGGCCCAACTGTTCACCATGAGCCCTGGCCCCAGCGAGGGCTGGCCCATGTCCTATGCTCGTTTGCTTCCCGGTCTCTGAGGCAGGCAGTCTCCGCAGCGCCGGGAAGAGTGGGCTGGCTGGCTGGGCTTGCGTCTCGTCTTGCCAGCAGCCTTTATGCAAGGCCCCCATGGCTGCTTTAATTTGGCAGTGTAAAAAGGGGTTTGCAGCTGTCACCAGTTAGGTATTTCTGTATTTTAAAACATGTATCTGTTCTCTAGGGTGAGTACCCTGTGCTTAGATGTGTTATACCCTTACCGCCTCCAGACCACAGGTGTTCGAATCATCCGCATTCAGCCGCTGCGTGGGCAGCAGATCCACACAGCCAAGGGCCACCAGGTAGCTTGTGTAGGAAGCAGGCAGCCTCTGAGAGGCTGGGGAATGACCTGGGAGGAGACAATGGGATATGGTTTGGGATTCAGAAGAGCTGGGATCTGGCCCCTAACCCTTCGGCTGCAAAGCCCCTTCTCTCTTCTCTCAGTTGGTCTCACCTGCAAGGATGTTGGGCAGGCTGTGCAGGCATGTGCATGTCCTTCCTGGCACAGAACTCTTGGTGGGAAGCCTGACTCCAAGAGCTGTCTTTGTGTCCCTGGAAAGGGTACATGAGCACACGCTTTCCGAGCAGGGTGTTGAAAGTATAGACAGGTCCCAGTGCAGTGGGACTTCTCCTGTCTTTGTCACCAAGAAGTGGGAAGCACAGGAGGGAGTGATTGCTGTGTCTGAAGACGGTTTTGGTAAGCAGCAGCCCAGAACACCTGCCCAATGGGACAATGACAAAGAGAATAGGGAGAAAGAGGCAGCTAAGGGAAATTGATGGAGAAAGAGGAGACATTTGGCAAGAAATGAAAAGAGAATTCAAGAATCTTAAGGCCAGAGGCAGATGGACTGGTGCAAAAAGTCCTGGAGACCAGAGAACTCTGCTAATCTATAGATGCGAATCTGCAGATGGTGCTGTGCATGATACATTCC
Organism: Haliaeetus leucocephalus; assembly: GCF_000737465.1. NCBI lineage: Eukaryota > Metazoa > Chordata > Aves > Accipitriformes > Accipitridae > Haliaeetus > Haliaeetus leucocephalus. Next base: position 7,014,407 of record NW_010972875.1, read on the forward strand.
TCAGAGAAGCAGCATCTCTTGGGACTGTGGCTGTGGGCAGTATGAGGTGTGGTGGAGGCTAACCAAACTGTCTTTTTGTAGCTGTTCGAGTGGGCAGAGCTCCCTGCTTGCCTCGCACAGTGATTCTTTTGTCATCCTCCATGTAAGCCTTGAGCCAACCTCTGTGGCAGTGCCACCTGGCACTAAGGGGCTGAAGGTGCATGTGATAGACACCCTGCAGAAACCTAGGCTGCTGCCTTCTCAAAGGCTGGGACTGTTGGAAAGGAATGACTGAGAAACCATCATCAGAAAGTGAGCACTGTTCCCAGTTGCATGGGTGGGGTCCCTTCTCCCATGGATATCTCTGCCATTGAACAGAGAGAAGGAGACGCCTGCATGTACGAGTCACCTGTCACCCATGCATATGGTCTGCGTGTGTGAAATGCTGTGTGTTAATCATCTGCAGGGTCAGATGAAGGTACAGAGTACAGGGAATTGTTATTCTTGAAACAAGTATGGGTCTGCACTGGGAACTGTGCTAGGAATTTGTGTTACAGCCAAACAAGGTGCTGTCTGTAAGGAAATAAACTGGGAAATTCCTGGCTTATTCCTGTTGAGATGAGGTCGGACAAAAAATGAGCGTGCTTGCAGGAATCAAGGAAGATCCGAAGGAAGGAAATGGCATGTGAAACATTTGAAGCTTTGCAATAGTTAAGACTAGTACTGAAGCTGAGGCCCTCACAGGATTGAAGAAGCTTTGGGTTTTGGAGGTTCCCCAGAAAGAACAGATAAAATACTTCCAGGCAAAATAAAAACTTTTTTTGTGAAGAAACAGTTGGATAGATGGGAAGTGCAGTTGCCACACGTCTGGCCTAGAATAGCAAGATGAACTGATGAGGCGATCAGCAGCCTGACTGCCACGGACAGGAAGCTTTTTTGCAAAATATGATCAAGTTGGCTCTGGCCAACTTGGAGCTTGTCAGCCAATGTGAGCAAAGACTGAAAGAGCTAAAATGTCAGCTCCACACCTAAAGAGTCAAAGACCAAAGTAGAAATCCTCTATGTGGACATGGAATTCAGCCAGTTAAAGGACTTGGGTACGACACGAAACTTTTATAAGTTTCCTACTCTATTTATAGCCTTCCATGCTGCAGAGGAAAGAATTCAGATGGTTGCAGCTCATAACTCCTTAACAGGTTTATTTAACTTCAGTGCTAGAGCTGAAATAAACGTGTAGGAGGATGGAGATTTTCTGAGCAATGAATGTGGCTCGTAGAAGGAGCCTACAGGAGATCATGGCTCTGCAGAGGTCACCTCAGCTCTCCAGAGACAGAAATTTTCCAGAACCAGAACAGGCTTTTGAGCTCACCACTCCAGGAGAGGCTGCCTGGGGGGATCTCCCAGGGTTGAAAGGCACAGAAAAGTCTCGGGGACTCAAGGTGACTCCTTGTTCAGTTTGATTTCAGAAAAGTCAGCATGAACTTTTTTTGTGCTTTCTGAAACAACATCTCCTTTATGCAGGAAATCACCAAATTCTGAGTCTTCATTCCAGTTAGGAAGGAAAACTGAAAAGATTTTTTGAATTTCTGACAAACTGGAAATCTCATTCCTCATGCTACAAGACTGCCCTTAAAGTACAAACCAAACTCTTGTTTTGTCCTTTAAAATTAATGGCTGCAACAGAACTGGGATTTTTCCTGTTTGGTATTCCAGACATGGATGATTTTGCTTGGTGTGCCATAGTTACTATAGCAGTCCTTTACTTACAGCAATGAGCATCACAGTTGTCCATTATTTACCTGTCACTGCTGAGGTAATCTTGTGAACTGCCATTCCTCCACAGGTGTATTAATACTTGCATCTTATGGCATTGTTTTATCATTGATGATTTTTAAAAACATTTTTTCTGAAATGATGGAAAAGGAATATAATAACAAGTGACAGCTGCTGTAGTTCTGGGACGAAGTCCCTACACCCGGTTTTCAACACCTGAGAGAACTGATGACTGAAGGTGACACCTCACCTCCAAATGCTGCTTGTTATCAACTAGCCCCTTTAACTTGAATTTTTTCTAGCAGTGAGCAACATTGCAAGGATGGGGATTTTGATCCAGCAAGCAGCTGAGCACCTTGGGAACTCACTCAGCCCACAGCTATGCACCACAAAGATCTAATTAACATAGCGATGAGGCTATAAAAGGCAGCTGCCAGCTAGGGTACAAAGGAAGAGGGTAGTCTGGGGGAGGTTATGTGTGTTGGTGTGGTTCTTACATCTTCTGGAGGAAAAGGGTGTTCTGGATTGAGAAGCTATGAGATAAGGTATGCAAGGGAGCATGGATAACATGCGGGTTGCCTTGTTAGGAGTAAGTATGGTGCTTAAACCCATTTCTAAGAGAGAAAAGGAGTGATTAGTCTGAGGTAGAGAGTAGCTGAGTGCCCTGGGAGGTGAGGACTTGATAGCATCCTGTTGTGGGACGGGAGGCTAATCCCAGATCTGGTCATGGATGTAAGTATCTCTGGAGTTCTGAGAGCTCCAGATGTTATTGTCCTGTGCTGTGGGAACACTTGGAGAAAAACTAAAGAGAGGAATTACTAAGGGTGTTGCTGGTGAGTAGAGTGTGAAGAAGCGTTAGGGACGTCGTGCTGTGAAGCTCTGGCCTGTTCATCTCTCCAGTGCTTACGGTGGTGGCAGCAATCAGGAGGCAAAGAGGTATTGTCACCCTGTCCTGTTCAGCCCAGTGATAATAAAGAATTGATAGTGGCTTTCTCCATTGTGCTGCAACTGAAATAGCATTTAGAGGAAAAAAACGAGTGAACAATCTATTAGTCTTTAGGAATCACTGCAGTTGTTAATTAAGGTGGGGGAAAGTGGAAGAGAATTGGTTTTGCCTCATAGACTCAGCATAGGGCTAAAACAGAGTACCAAGACAATCCATGTGTTGTACTTGCCTTGGCATCCAGTAGGTCCTTACACTGGCAGCTGAGCTTGCTGTTAAAATTTGAGACCAAAAGGCAAACAGCTACACTTGGGGGTCAATATGAAGAGAAACTTGGAAGCATTATGTAATACGGAGGATCACCTACATCCAGGAACTGTAATTGATTGCAAAGCCAAGAACAGCAATACAAAATAAGAACATCTGCTGAATGATATGAATACAGCAGGCTTATGATCTTCTGATAACACCTGTGCAGCAACTGGTCAGGAGTTGCTGATTTACAGCTGGAGGACTGTGTATATTTTTACCATGTCTAACTAACAATGGCAGTGAGACCTCTTGCTAAGCTGTGGCACCGTTCCCAGGGCAATAGTCTAGATGGGGACTTGTGGTTTTTTTGTTTTGTTTTGTGTTTGTTTCTTCAAACCTCCTGAGTTTTTTGCTGTCTAGTCAGGTTCTGGGACTTCTTCCTTGCTTCCTATTGCATCCTTGGACTACTACCATCTCCATTTCCTGCATCCTTTCATTATTTCTTTCTTCATTCTGTGCTCCTACCGCAATCCAAGGTATGCTCCCTGCTCTACGAAGCTTCCTAAAATGTTGGGTAAAAACAGGCTGAAAGGGTATGTGTGCAAGTTAAGAAGTGTTGGAAACTTCAGGAAGTGTTGTCACTGCCTGCATGATCCTTGCTTGGAGGAACTCTCTGACACCAGACAGAGATCTCATGCCCAGCCAGGGCACCTGACCCAAACTGGCCAACAGTGTATTCCATACCATGTGACGTCCCATCTAGTTTAGGAACTGGGAAGTGGGGGGGCAGGGATTCGCGGCTTGGGGACTGGCTGGGTGTCGGTCGGCGGGTGGTGAGCAATTGCCCTGCGCATCATTTGTACATTTCAATCCTTTTATTACTACTGTTGTCATTTTATTAGTGTTATCATTATCATTATTAGTTTCTTCTTTTCTGTTCTATTAAACCGTTCTTATCTCAACCCATGAGTTTTACTTCTTTTCCTGATTTTCTCCCCCATCCCACTGGATGGGGGGGGAGTGAGTGAGCGGCTGCGTGGTGCTTGGTTGCTGGCTGGGGTTAAACCACGACGGGTGGGATGAGACTTCTCTGACTCTTCATGCTCTCAAACAAGGCGAAGCCTGCTGATAGTGCCCTGTTCGCTTAGGGTCTGCAAGCCCTGAGATCATGAACAGGATGGTCTGACTTGCTTATGGGACCTGGGGGTACTTCTGCACTATATGCAGCATCTGTTACAAGTCAAAATGGAAATATGGAGCCAGCTGACAAAATCTGACACAGGACCTTTGATCCTCAGGAGGCTGTCCTGGAAGCCTGTGCGTAGCTCTCTGGCTCTGTGCTTGGTTGTATGAAAAGGGACATACAGGCCCTTGGCAAAAACTTAGCCCTTAAAGAAAAATTAAAATCAGTGAAAAGTAACTAGTTATTTTTATGATACTGGGTGTGCATACCTAATTTTTTTTTGAAATCACAAAAAAGCAGAAAACTCCAGGATCCCATTGAAGCTTCTGTTGTAATAATAATTATTCTTCTGTTTTCCTTTCCTATTTTTGGCACAGATCATATGGATTTCCATAGCATCTGGCATGCAGTTTTCAGTGAAATAAGAACTATAAAGGGCCTTATTTCCCTTAGGAACTCACATGCTAATTAAACCTGTACTACTACAGCTGATCTGAGCCAGATGAAATCAAAGCTTTGAGTCCATACACCTTAACTTTGAATGGCTTCAATTCTCAGGGACTGGATCAATTTGAAGGCTTCAGAAACCAGCTGTATCTCCTTGGAAGCTATAAAAGGTGAAAAAAAAAATGATTTGTACCTGCTGAACAAGCCATAAACTGAATTGTAGTTTGCCAGCCGTCAACCATTTTTGAAGCTGGCTTCAAAGCACTGTATTGTACATTCACTCCCCTCCTTGCTCCTTTTTAAGAGCTGTGCATTACAAGTTTATCCTCCTTACTATTGTCAATAGCAATACTATGTTCCGATCATCATGCTCTTTAGGATGTATTGTGCCTTTAAGTTCTCATTCTTCTTAGTTACATACAACTGGCAGCAGAAATATTTCTGGATGCTGCTAGGCAAGGCATTATGTTTTATCTAGTAGTACTTAGCATCCTTCTTTAAGTGGGTTCATAATGTCTCACAAGCCTGGGGCTTTGAGTTTTGAACTGTAATTCTAGCAGGTAGTCTGTATAACTCTTTGGAGAAATAAAGCCTCTATAAGTGAAGTTCGATTAGCAACTGTTCCACAGTCACCACTAGCCACACCTGGACACCATTTGATCCTGAATAGCAGATGTGCTCATTGCATTGTGCCACAGCTGTAATCCAGTACTGGTGCAGAATGACCAGCTGAATCGCGATCCAGATTCTTCTCATCAGGATGACAAGAATGAAATACTTTGGATGAGTTGCTTAGGGCAGCATTGCCCAAGCAAACTGTGGTGTTTTGTCGAGCTGAAAAAGCCTAAACACTTCTCTGTTGGGATACCATAAGTCTTGCTGCTGCTCTTCCACTGTGTAGGTAGGAAAGGTTCATGGGATCTTCTCTGCGCTTGCAGGTGACTTTGGAAAGCCTTAAGAGGAATGATATTTGGAACACATGCATGGTGTATTTTCTGAATATTGTCCCTTTTGGAAGGACAAGATAGGCAGAAATGTTAAGCTGTCATAGTGTGGAATAATGGAGCTGTATTTTAATTTGTTATTAAAAGGTAACAGGAAGAAAAAGTAAACAGAGGCCTTATTCCTTAGGAAGGATAGCTTACACTGTGTGTAACAAAATGCACTGAAATGTGGTCCTGTTTAGGGACATCTGCAGAAGTCTGACTTCAGCACAAGCTGTACATAAACCAGGCTGGAAATAGACCCTCAGTCATCTCAATCTTTTTCTGTATGGAAGTGCACCACAGCTCTGTGCTTTTGAATTGCTTTTAAGAAATGGTTAGAGGTTTGAAAATTAACTCCTCCATCCTCTGTCCTGCTCCTTATTTGCATGAAGCCGAGAAGTTCTTTCACTTCCGTGCATTTATTTTCCTATCTGTAAAATTGTAATCATGAATACCTGTACCTTCTACATTGTACTTATGTTCTGATGTGTAGAAAATCATTGTATTCCCGAGGCCTGAGCTAATGATACTGAAAGTCCATATTGGTCAATGTCTCGTCCCTGGATCTAGCCAGTACAAATGATCTACAGGAAAGTGTATGAAATGCTGATGTGCATTATTAAATCCCATTTTGGTCTTTAGATGTAGCTTAAATCTTGAAATGGAGAATGTAATAGTTATAGCCATTAACTATTTTACACTAAATATGTAACTAAAGGAAGTTCTGGCTATTCATATAAATACCCAGCTTCTTGAATCTTGCCGATTGATTGGCCACAAGTTTGGCAGCTGACTTATGCAATGTATGAACAAAGTGCTCTTTTTTTTTTTTTTTTAACACCTTCCATACTTTAACTTGACTGAAATGCCATCTTGTGCTTTTATTCACATATGTTCTTTTGCAACCCTCAGTTAAGTTATCTAAAAGTGTACAAGAAGACTTTTGATGCTATATCCAAGGCAATATGCTAGACTCCACATTGCAAACCTGCAAAGATACTGTGCTTGGGGTTGTTCTTTTCTGGGAATATAGGGGAAAGAGGATAGGAGGGTTTGAGGCATACCTAGTGCCAAAACTTGTCTTGGAGGTATACAGCTGGACTATATACTGGACCTGCTTTAATACTGATCTGTAACTGTTTTGCTGCTTCTGCTTCCTAAGGGTCAATCACACTTAGAAATGACAGGAAATATCTCATGGGGCTTTGCTGGCAAGCAAAGCTTAATCCTGTGTTTTGTCTCTTTAATCTTAGCAGACGCTGGCAGAGAGAAGGGGTGGCCATAATCTGTCAAAGTCTTGACAAGGCTCTCTCCCTGTCTGTACAGCCAATGACATTCAGATGGGATGTCAAACTGCATGCAGGTCCCATGGAGATTTTGTGACTAATGATGTTAATAAGCATGCCATGCAAATTTAATCTGAAACAGCTTTCTCAACTACTCATTACCGCTTAATAGTGCTGAAGTCGTCATATTCTATGAAATAATTGATCTTCTGACAGTATGGCTTTTGTTGCATCTTCCCGTGTTAGATTCTGGGATTATTCCTGGCTTTGCAAAAGACAAGGTAATATTTCTTAAGCTGCAAGCATCTCTAAGTGAGCTCTGGTTCCCTGGGGAGTGGTTCTCTTCAAGCTGTCTGCCTGGGTTTCCCCCTCTTGGAAACTGGAGATGTCTGCTTAGTCCCTTTCCATTCCCACCTTCCCTGCGGCTTCTGGCTAGGGCATGGCTCTGATATCTGTGAAGAGCTGCTGGATCTCATCATAGGACATGGCCTTTGTAAGCAAATGAAGAACGCTTTCATTTTGAGTATTTGGAAAAGTAAATTGTAACGTGACTAACTTAATGGAAAAGTTACTTCTGACATAGAGTTCTCTTAGACTCCTGCAAACATCTTGTACAAATCTCATCAAAAGCTGGAATTATGGATCTCAGTTCACTTTCCTGGGTCAAAGCAGAATCATAGTATTCTTTTGCTTAGTCACAAGAGTCAAAACAAAGCACTCCAAACAGGGTATGGTAAGAAGAAAACAAAGTTATTAACTTGTCAATGTCTTCATTGATCAATTGCTGCAAAGAGGAGAAACTAAACTGATGAACCACACAGATAAATTATGCAATGTTATGAAACAGATGTTGAGGGACTGATTAAATGCACATATCCTTTGTACTTAGAAATTATTTCTGGAAGTTCCCAACCCTAGTCATGGCATATGGCAGCTTAAGCATCATGTGTCTGAGATCTAAATATAGTGAGCCAGAATCTCTGCTGCTGGATCAGTATCCAGAGATGAAAAATGGCAGAGGACCTGCTGTGCATTAGGATACTCCCTTCTGCCTGCTCCTTCTATCCAGTGCTTTGTGGATTACTTATTTAATGACATTTAATCATTAATTACTTGATTGTTTGAAAGCCTGTTTATATTGATGATTACAGCTGCCTGTTTATTTAGCCAACCCATAAACTTATCTGGGTTTCAGATGTAGCTTGTTAAGTTTTAACATGTGGTTGCCCTGCATGAGGAGTCACTAACACTCTTGTCTGTGAAATTGCACCATCGGTCAAGGACTGTGCAATTTTGTTCTGCAGGAGGAAAAGTTCCCTGGAGTGAGCTGACTGTTTTCCAACAGACTCCCCACTCCCAGTAAGAAGCAGAGACACAGCTCCTGCTGGGAACCCCACTGGTTCAGGTGTACTTTCATGATAGACCCCAGCATCCCTAATATGAGGCACTCCAGGAACAGCAGGTTAAGTCAGACTAAAACTGATTTTAGCTGTCTAGGGTCTTCCAAGACATAATTTTTGCCCCTAAGTAAGGACAGGGTGGGGAGAAGCCATTCAGCTGTGAGTTCAATGGCCTTGCAATTACAGCACTGAGGGGTCATTCCTGAATCAGGTCATAGGCTTCTTCCCACTAGAAAGGTGACAAATAGGGGACCTTAGTACTCCCATTTAATACAAACTATAGAGAAGGAATTTTATGTAACATTTTCTGTGGAGTAAGATATTTGTGACTAAACAAAAAGTGGTTTTGCATGGTATCTCTGGGTAAGGGATTGATCATCTAGGCTCCCCCATGGCTTAGAGGGTTATGGACAAAATCCCCACACAGCTGAAGCGCTACAGGCCAGCTGGTAGGTCTCTAAGACAAGATGTTGAGAGGTACTTATGACTGTATACAATATGCTATGGTTAATATGGAATGAAGGAAAAAAAAAAATCCCTTGCCACTCTGAATGTGTGGTCTCTTGTGGTATAAAACTAAAGAGATACTGCACTCTTGCTTCTCACTTCTGAAGGCAATGAATATTTGAACAGCTTTGGTTTCCACTTTGGCTGAAGGGGTGGAATCACCTCCTACTAAAGTAGCTCTAGGTGCAGCTGGATGTCTGCCTGAAGCAGGAGAATTTCCACTAAAGTGCATCCTCTGTTTTGAATCTACAGTCACTGGAATTCTTGCATAAATGGTTATTGTTCAGGAGAAAGGCGACGTAAAAAACCTTATTCTTATACAAGCAATACTACTGAGTACTCTAACTGGATAATTAATAGGTGGTTTTCATGTTTTTTTGGTTGGTTTGTTGGGGTTTTTTTTTTTTAGATCTTCTAGTCAGGCAAAGGCTGAGCCATAATAAATTCAAGGACAAAAGCAAGAAATAACCTTGGGAAGGAATAAACCCTTGCAATGATACAAGCTAGGTATTGACTGGTTGCGGAGCAAGTTGAGCATGACCAGTAGTGAGCCCTGGCAGCAGCAAAGGGCAACAGCATCCTGGGCTGCATTAACAGGGGCGTAGCCTGATCCAGGCAAGTGATTATCCCCCCTGTTCAGCACTTGTTTGATCAAATCTGGAGACTGCATCTAGGTTTGTTTTTTCCCTCCACCTCCCTCAGCCAACACAGAAAAGATGTTAATAAGCTGGAACAAGTCCAGGGGAGAGCCACCAAGCTGGTCATGCAGGAGCACCTGCCCTGTGAGAAGTGGCTGATGGACTAGGGCTTGTTTAGCCAGGAGGGGAGAGAGTTTCAGAGGGAGCCAACTGCAGCCCCACAGTACCTGTGAGGAGGTTATCTGAATGGATATATGGAACTCCATGAGGACAGTTAAAGGACTGGAGCGGGCAGGCTCCATCCTTGGGGGTTTTGAAGACCTGACTGGGTCAAGCCCTGAGCAGTCTGGTCTGATCTCACAGCTGGCTCTGCTTGAGGAGGAGGCTGGACTAGAGACCTCCTGTGGTCCCTTCCAACTAGGGCTGTGCCATGATCATATGGTCAACCTGTCTTTTATGCTGACATCAGTAACACCTCAATTGCATCTGGCTACTTTGCCAGATCTTTGAATGATGGACCTAAGTCCTTAAGATGTGGCATATGCCCATGCTTGGGTTGATGGCAGTACTGTATCAGGTGACAAATATGAAGCCCAGCTAGACAGCCCCTAAGAAGAAATCAGTACTCTTGCAGTTAAAGAGTTCTGAGAATTTTCTTACAGACTATAGATATATTAAAAAAAAAAAAAAAATCCCCCTAAATTGGAGGCAAGTAAACTGCAGTGAATGGGGAGCAGCTAGGGTATACCCCTGATAGAAAGGATAACATTTTTTCCCTTTGATGTGAAAAGCTCTGTGTGATCAAAGTCATACCACTTAAATGGTTTAAATGTGCAAGAAAAAAATCAAATAAAACCTTAACTTAGAGAAGAAAAAGCTTCAGTTTTCTGAAAGGCAAAAGCTGCTGTTAAACTAGCTGCAATGACAGCAATCCTGTTGTTTGTCATGAGTTATGTTGTAATACAGTCAAGAAAGAAGATAACCTCAGTGTAGTGTCGAGTTTATTTTATTAATATGGCTTAGCATGGCTTTCATATCTGACATATGACTGGTATATTCAACTACCCTGTGGCAAGGTTTTCTGGAAAGAGAAAGGGCCAGGAGTTAAGATTGGTTGTTTAGGCTGTAATGTTTACAGTCCCAGAAGATGCTGATGCCTTCATGGAACTAGTATTTAATATTGTGGACTCCATAGGTGCGTCATACACATAGTTACCCTTACTTCAAAAAACACGAATAAGGAACTATCATAAAGCAGTGATGATTCTGGCTCTGGGCGTTTCATGAATTTGATGAAGGTACTTAGAGATTGCATACAATCTCTCTTCCCAAATGGTCATGTAGCAAAATGTTTGGAAACAAGATATATAAAAGCAGCTGATGTCCTGGTGGCAACTCAGCTTCTGAATTTACCTGGCTTTTTTCTCTTAGAAAGTAACATAGCATAGTAAACCTTCAGCAGCTTTTGAGTGTGCCTATTTTTTTCACATCTCTGGTGGGGCTTGTTTTGACCTCAGTTCAGTGTAATTAACTTGAATTCCTGTGCTTCACCTGAAAGTATTAGTTTCTGTGCTGTCTATGCTGACTTGAATTTTAGTCTTTATAGTTTTCTTGTTCTTGCTTGTAATTTAAACCAAAGGCGTCTTTGTAACCTAGTACATCTGCGAGGGCTCTGTTGCTTGCTTGACATTCATATGGGCTTTTAGGCTGTCATCAAATATACTGTGGATGCTTTCCCAAGTTTTATAAATGCTTTTTTTTTGCTTGATTGTACTAACATCAGTACTATGGACACATAAAATCTCATTCTCATTCACTGTATTTCCTTGCCAGAGGCAAGAAAAAGTTGTTTGCAGAACAATTGCCTGTCTCATGTATGAAGTATCCTTCTCTGGTTTTCTTCTGTGTATCCCAAGTTTGTCTTTGCAAGTTGTTTTTCCTTCATTTGAAGGGTTTGTTTTAAAACAAAATGCACACATGATCCCAACCTTCAGCCAATTCATGTACGTATTTCACATGCTTTCCTTAAGTTACCTGACACCTTGTCTGTGTTTGGGATATGGCTGTGAACAAGTTCCTGGCTTTTACCAATCTAATGCTCTTGTTCTAGGCAGGGCAAGTTGCCCTAAATTTCATTCAATCTCCTGCATATTTTCTATCAAATGCTGCTCTACCACTAACTAGTTTGTCTTCAGGAATAGCAATTGCATGTGTAGTGACCTTGCATGTTTTGGACAAGTAACAGGATCTGTCAGCACGTCCCTGTTTACAGTTCCTGATGCTGTCAGTGGGCTGAGATCACTTTTGGAACATTCCTGAGTGTTTCCAGCCCAGTGCTTACAGACTGGCTGCTGTGGTGGTCATTGTCCATGGCAGTTGATACTGTGTTCTTTTCACCTGATGCTGTTGCGACTTAGTAATTTTCACATCACCATCGGAAACACAGCTAGCTGTTGAATATATCTTTTTCCCTCTCCATCTGTCTGGGGTCAGGAATCTGATTTTACTACTCTTTCTTCATCTTTGGTTTATTTCTTCTCCAATACTCTGACTTTCGAACTTCACTTACCTGCAGGAAGCTGTTCTCCTCTGCCATTGTGCTCAGGATTCAAGGGTTAAAAGCAGAGAGGCAACATCAGGCATTCAGATTGTATTTCTTCCTCTCCATGTACTTTAAGGCCTTCCTTCACATGCTCATATGTAGTCCAGATCACTAGCTAGTCAGACACTTAGAAAAGTGGTAGGGGAGTCCAAGATGTTCCAAGGCTTTGGCAGGCACAGGTGAGTCTGCCCTGGGATTGCTCATTCAAATTTCAGGCATTGTCTGCTTCCGCTCAACAGTGCCGCTAGCGGGCACGTGAAGTTGTCTAAGGGGCTGAGTGAAGGCCATGCAGTACCTGACAGAGGAAAATACCTGCGTACAGCTGTCTTGCTGTTCCTCCCTCAAAAGCCCTTAAACACACACAGGGAGCTGCTGCCCTGCAGAGCAGCTAGTGCAGGGATCGGAGAGGGTCAGTCCCCCCTCCTGTCTCTTGTGTGGGTAGAAGAGCAGATCCTTAGGTATCCTTCAGGTCAAGGACAGGAGACAATAGCTTTTTTGTTTGAATATATTCCGTCCCCAAGGAATAACAAATAGCCCTTGGCCTTAATGAATTTGCAGTTCCTACTGTAAAGGAGTTATTCAAAACAGTGCTGGAAAACTCTGGGGCAAACTACAGGCCAATAAACAGGACTGAGTAATATGGTAACACTGAAAGGAAAGGACCAGTGGGTTACAACTATGGACTTTGTTTCACCCTTCTCTGTGCTCTTCCCTCCTGCCTGCAGACTACTCAGTGCCAGTGAGGTTGCAATAACAATAAAAAGGATACTGTTTATTTCAAACCTAGCTTAGACCAATAAACAAGGAAATGGGTGGAATCTGATCTGCCTGGCTTTGGTCCTTAGCATTTGCACTACTTCATCGGCTTTAGTTGTTAGGACTGAAGGGGGGGGACAGGAACCAGGCAGCCCCCTCCTCTTAGCTGGTGGGGAAGCCCTTGCACAGACGCATCGTGTCTCCCAGCATGGATCTACAGAGGTACCTGTCTTCTGCTCCCCTGGCAGCATGCGGGCTTGAGACGCCTCCTGAGGGTGCCTTGGCTCTTCTGATGAAGAGATCTGGCTCTTGGTTCACAGTGTGGGGAACTGTAAAATATTGCACATATCTTCCCTGACAGGAGCCAGTCCACGTGATGGTGAGGCTATTGCTTGTCTCTGGTGTATTGGTCCACTGGTCAGAGCACAGGTTTCCTGCTTTGGCTGACCCTGAAGTGAATCAAGTCTATCTGTCTCCCATCCTAGCTGGGTGCCCTGATCACCAAGACGTGGTGAAGTGCAGCTCAGGTGTCTGTCTGCAAGGAGGTTTAGGCAGAAGATAAATGTCTCTTTCTTCAAGTCAAACAGCTAATGGATTTAGTCGCCTCCACAATTATGCAGTGATTTTTAGACAGATCAGACTGTCATTTAGGATGTCAACAGAGGTAACTAAAATCTATCCTGTCATAATTGTTATTCAGGTATCCTGAATCCTTCACCATAAGCTTAAAATTGTGGGTACTACTGTTACTTTTGGCAGCAATTCATCTAGCATTTAATTTTGTCAGCTATATTTTGAGTTTGATGTAGTTGTTAAGTTGCTACTGCTTCCTCTGGATTGGTGAATTTAAATTATAGGCGGCCTCAAAGCTTCACTGCAAAGACAAGGAATGAATCCTGTGCTTAAAGAGCAAATAGTAACTAGTAACAGACTGCATTCAGTGTTGAAGTCCTGACCAAATGTCATGCATAAGAACTGAGATGTATCCTGTATAATTAACCTTAATTTGAAACTTTACCAGCTTCATCATTAGCAAGGAAAGTTCAGTACATATTCTTAAGCTCTAAAGCTATTCTCGCCAGTGAAAAATGTGGTTATACTACCAGAGAGAAGCATCATAAAGAAGTAGTATGATAAACTACATAACTCAGCCACCTCCCATGTCCCTGCTGTGACCAGACCATTAATGATAACTACCTAATTCTATGAAAGGGGATTTACTTGTCAGCAAACAATCCTGTGTATATGGTAAAGACCAGAAATTTAAAATACAAATGTAGGGCTACTTTATCTAGTTCTCTTTCTATCTGTCCCACAAACCTCTAATTCCTGCTGCTAAGGCAGCAAAAGTTTGCATGAATAGAAACCAAATAAGAACCTTGGCATTTGTCCTACTGCAATAAAAATGTAGAGACTAACCCTCTGACACTTGTTCTAGTCCACCACGATTGTTTTTCCTATGAGTTCTTTTGTGGCAAGAGAGAACTACACATGCTTAGAACTGAAGCCTGTTTTAATAAATCTTCAGGTAATAGTGTATCATTCCTTTAAGTCCTCAAGTAGAGAATTGGCTGGCTTGCAGCTACCTGGTCCTCTTCCATCTCCCTGCTCAGCACAGCTGAGTGTCTGGCCCTGTTTATTCTGCTTCTCCTTGTTTCCGTGCTATTCTGAGTATGTGGAGGAGCTCTTCACTATGTGGGGTTTTTTCCATTTACAGTTGAATCTACCTGCATTTGTATTGTGTCAGAGCTGCAAGCATGATTTAGTCTTGTAATGTATTCAGAGCACTTGCATCACCCTGGATCCTTCAGTGACAGCCACTAACTCTTGCCCCATTACTTATCACTTGCTGAGTTCCTTCAGTAAACATAATAAATGGCATCAGTCAGTCCCGCAGCTTGCTACGGTCTTACACACTGGAGCTTTAGCAGTGGCCCAAAGGGCAGTAAGCTGCTCATGTCCAAAATGGCCTGCTGGCTGGTCCCCCAAGTAGTGTGCACCAGGGACAGTGACAGCCTGAGAGAGAGATTTAAGAGAGGCTGAGCCTCTTTCTGGGTCTGAACTCAGACAGGACCAGGAGCTTCTGGTAGCAAGCTGTCGCTGATGAGACCATACATGTAAGACTCCATAGACATTTCTGTCCAAGTTAGGGACGTAAAGGTGTCTTTGTCAGGCTCACACATTGTTCTTTTGTGCTTTTGTGGCATGGGTCATTGTACAGCCTTAGGGTTTCTCTCAACAACAGGTATTCAGATACATATTTGATCATAAACTTCTCTGCTGAGATCTTTAACTGAGACTTACTGATTTCCTTCTGACAAATAATTCTTTGAAATTAGAAACCAGAAATATTTCCAACAATAGCGTCTCCCCACCATTAGAAAACCTAAATGGCTGAGCTGTTTTTTCATGGTTAAAAACATTTATATGAGTCCTCCCAGCCACACTGAGTGATTAAATTGCTAAGACAGATGCCTGCTCAGCAGTTTGCCAAGTAAGATACAACCTGCAGGTAGCATGCAAATTTTTCATTTTGTTAGATTTCTAATCACTTCCACATCTTCCTCTGAACTTTCTGCACAGATTCACTCTGTGCCCAGTAGAAACTCTTGGTCGGGTTGCTGCAGGAGCCTGTGACAGTCTGCAGAACCGAAATATTAAGGCATAGCTTCCAATATAAGTTGTAATTTGTGGTAACTTATTTCTGGCTTAACTAGCAGGATCTGTGGTGCCAAGCTTCCTTTTTAATGATGTGAACAATACAGACTTCAAGGTAATTTCAAGCAAATTAATTGATTATTAAAATAAACCTCTTCAAATGGAAGAAGCCTGTGGGACAAAAACCAGCTTAGAGTCTGTTTGTACTCTCTTCAAATTGCCACCAGATGACAGTGTTCCATCAGATTTTAAAATTGTGACTTCAGTTTTTGTTGCCACTGAGAGACGGTGCTGCTGCATTTTATTCCTCGCTATGTTGTCAATCATTTGGTAACAGAAATTTCAGTTAAGATTTTTTTCAAATTTCCACTACAACCCCCTTCTATCACACCTCGGTTTATTTTAAAAGAATGATCAACCTAAGAATGTTTTAAAAGCAAACTTGAACAAAACTGATTGCCTTGAAGCTCCACAGACATGAAAAAGGAATACTCTTTCTGCTCAGCCAAAACTCAGGCTAGGACTCCAGGGTAATCTGAATGTGTTCCTGTATAAAATGTTTCTCAAGTCTAGAGTCTTAATGCTGCATTTCTAAGCCTGAGATCTATAATCTAGATTAGTTCATTGAAAATGCATGATTTTATAGTGCTGTTTCAGCCAGAAATTCAACATAATAACTGTCCAAATAATTACAGCATTATAGATACTATTGGTATCAATCTTGATAGCAGGCTGTCTTGAAGATGACTGTCATAGGAAGAAAGAATGATGCCTCTAGATGCTTCTTGAAGTTATTGAGAAATCCAGCAGGAGATGCCCAAATGACCTGCAGATGCAAATGCTGGTCCTGCCCTATAGAAGGAGACATCTGAGCCTTCTGAATGGTATAAACACAAATATTTATACACACACTAGTGTTACTTGAAATTATCAGTCAACAAGCAGAATATTTGTACCAAGTTGGGAACCAGCGTAGATGCTGCTGGTTTTGTCTTGGGGCAGGAGCATGGATTAGACCAGAATTATTGTCTGTCACCTGCGGGCTTGTGGTCAATGAAGTATCAGAGGTGGTCCATGTAAACACTGCCATGAATTGAATGCTTCAGTCATAGTCAGCCATTACAGAGATGCAGATTTACGAGCTGTGTTAAAATATTTGTATTAACTGCATTTGTAATCTTATTTACAGGAATGCAAACGTGACTCTAAAATAGCTCTTTAGTGTTAATTACACAATTATCTCTCCTGATAGATATTAAGCAATAACATATTCCAATCAGTTTATCAATTGATTAAATCAATTAATCAATTTATGTTCCCCCAATCCAAAAGGTCAGTCAATTCCCTTAAAAAATTGAGCAATGTCTTAGATGACCTCTAGAATTTTCTTCCATTTTTATTTGTCATTATGACAATTGACTGAGCAGGAAACAAGTATGAAGTAAAACATTAACAGCAAGAATTACTGGAAAGCCAAGATGCTAGGAACTCAAGTTAACCATACACATGAGTACTTGTACTAACGTGAAGATGAAACATCATTGCTATGATTTTTACTCTCTATAGAGCACACATGCTTTTATTTTTCTGACCACCAGTCTAAAATAACATACTGAAAACGTACAGTAAGCCCATTATGAAATGGCTAAAAATTGAGTCATAAATTGTAGCGTAAACCCTTGGCACTGTAAGTGTTGCTTACCTTTCCAAAGGGGTGGATTACTGGCTTTAATTTTTTATGTCCCTTCCATACTGACCTATCAGCTGATGTGTACTGAAATTTACAGAGACAGGCTTGATATATATATGGGTAACTATGGAATGAAATACTCAATTGCCTTGGCATCTTCCTTTCTTTTTAGAGACCTAATTTATAGAAGGTTCCTATTTCAGCTGAAAAGGCAATGAATATGTTTGAATGTTTTTCAGAGAATCAAATAGCTTAAAGTCAATCATAAATGAGCCAAAAAAGGCTAACATGAAGGCTGTGTATAAAGCATGTTTTTATTAACAGAGCTCTCTACCCCTTAGAGTACAAACCATCTAATGATGCCTGCAATATCAATTCACAGTGTCAAGGAAAAGGGGTTGGAATAGCATTCGGGCATACATTTACTTCTTATAATCCCATCTTTAACAACCACCTAAACTAAAAATAATTCAGTCCAGTAAATGAGTCATGAACACTAGAGGAAATGGATGACTTTTCCACAGTGAAAGTAAGCTCTCCAGTGAGGGCATATCTACTTTTCTCCAAGCATCTTTTCCCCTTTATTTTACCTACAGCAAATTCTCCAATGACAAACTTACTTACAGATGGTTGAAGCTCTCCAGGGGCAAACCAGCCTGAAGCACTAAAGACAAACTCTCTGAGAATAGATGGCTAAGATATATCAGGAGGTCTGGGAGGAACACTTTGTCTCAGCTGGCGGGAGCTGTCTACCTAGAGTTCAGCTCTCAGGGGTGTGCACATGGTAGCAGTGGACATGGTCTCTTGTTACCTTTTGCATTGGTTTTAATGCAAGGTAAACTGTTTTAAACCACTGCAAAAAAAAGACTTAGCAGCCATCTCAGCAGCCCTCTGCACCCTTATCTTCCAGCCTTTCTCCCTCATAGGCTTTCATATTCTGTTGTAAGAAGCTATCACTATGCAATGGTAAAAATTCATTGTTTGGCTGTTTTAGTTCCCTATACCTGTCGTGGCTGCTGCTTGTGTGTCCTACATTTTTATCTAACCTAATCCTGCTGTCCTTTTTACCCTCTTTAAGCCCTTTTTGCTCTCCAAAATGCGTCATCGAGTTGGTCCTTGCTGTTACAAACAGCTTTAATTTGGTACAAGAAAAGACTGATCAGACAGCATCAGTATCCACCTCCAGAAACTTCAGTAACAAAATCTGGGGAGCAGTTTTAGACCTAAACCAACTAATTCTGAACCATAAAAGTGAAAAAATCTTTATCCTTGGGTGAAGAAAGTGAACAAAACACAGATTTCTGCTGTTATAGCAAATCAGTTGTTCCTACCTGCCTTCCTGCCTCTCTCTGCTTTGAGCTGCCACCACCATTTGCTGAGTTGGAAAGGATGGGCAGCTTTCTCTGGCTCTCCCAGAGAGACTTACTAGCTTGATGAGATCTGACCTCAGGCAGCAGGAGATCTTACAGTTAAAGGGCTACAATAATTTATATTGGGATTTCCAAAATTAACTCTCCAGGCAGACAAAAGACAGTTGAAGGCACTAATTCATGTGTGATTTGGTATAATTAAAACATCTTCCTTGCTTTCCAGTTTGTCTTTCTTTATGGCCAGTGTTTATGCCATGCCTCAGCTGAAGGATCTTAAATATCCTTTGCCATGCTTGAATTAATTTTGGTAGGTGTGTGTCCCTCTAGGCACAAAAACCTCTTCAGTTTCCTGTTTATCTATAGTTCTCACCATTTAGAAATCAGGATTGAAATTAAAACCTTTATAGGATGACTGGTGACTGTTATCCTGCTGCTGCATGAAGTCAGTTCCCTGGAATATAGCCAGCCAGTATTTTTGGCAGTTTTCCTGGAGCAGCAAGAGGACTTGCTGACCCTGACATCTGGTGCACCTTATGAAATCCAAGCAATTAATCGTGATCCAAGGTAGAATCTCTCTAGACTGGCTAAGAACGTCTGTTTAGCAGAAACCTTGTGGTATTCATTAAGACCCTTCCAGATAATTTCCAGCAGGTAATTCTCCTAGCCTTGAACAGCATTAGGTAATATGTTATCCAGAGCCCATTCTAACATTCATCTGTGTTTTTTGGAAGGTAAACCAGGGATTATTTACCAGGGGATATGACTGACTGAAAACAAGACTTAAGATAGAAAACAATCTTTGTGCTATTGTCCGAGATGCCCTTAAGGTTAAAAGTCTCGAGGAACGGGGTGGATCTTAGTAGGGTTGCCCTGCTGAAAAATGGCTCTTGCCCCTCATTGTTAGCCAGTCACACTGGGTATATGGTCACCAGTCTGCTGGGAATGGGCCACAGACATCTTTTTAGCAAAGTTATTTCTTAAACTCTGGTGGTAGCAGGTTTTGTTCTTGCTACAGATGAGCAAAGAAAAGCAAGTGCAAATTTTATGTCCCTGAGTGTGAATCTGCTTCTCTACTCTAATGGAGGAAGGGGAACAAGCTGTTCAGGTAGATGTACCATGCTCCAACAAACCACTTACTTTGAATGGACATGGCATGTTTTGGGTCACTCTCTGCTTTTTGTTTGCACTGACAGAGTTGTACAGAAGGGGCAGAGACAAATGTTTGAAATGCCTAGAGTCCTGTTTCCATACAGTGAGAATCGTGACCTGGTTTCACTGGCAGGAACTTGCTAATACCGACCGTGATGCTTCCTTCGACATGCCGCGAGGCAGGTATCTTTCCTTCCCACACATCATGGTATTTAGTAATGTATGATTCTCCGTATCCTGATAAATATGTTGTTAGTTCTAATGTAACTGCAACATTGAGATACGTGTCTTTGTCATCCTGGTCTACCACATTGCCTATAAATAAACAGGAACCCACAGGACAAATTTAGCCCCAGCATAAGCAGATACAACCCAGGTGAAGTTAAAGTTTATCTTATTTACACCACAACTGAATTATAGTACACCAGGGGCAGACCCACTGCAAATGGTATCATGTTGCAAGATGAGGTTGAAATTTATAAATGTGTAATATCATTTTAATTACCTTACACTGGGATTGGGGTTAATTTTTTGTTGTTTGGCCAGTGTTTACAGGAATTTACTAAAAGGCATAACATGTTGACTTTTTATCTGACCATGAGACATTTGAGTCCTAATCCGGCAGCTCCCTAATGCCCAGATGATGTAAATACAAACTTTTAAATAATACCTGGGTACTTAAAAAGTGGAATCAGGACTAAATGGAATTGATTATTCCACAGTTTGTGCTTCAACTAACTGTCAATACCCAACAAATAAGCATAACTTGCTCTGGTCAGGTTTGGAGATCTTGCAGTGCAGGTGCTTGCTTAACGCAATTGCTACGCTGGGAATCATGACATCTGAGTTAATGTGTGCAAAAGCAACTCATCATGCAAAGAAAATTCCCAGTTTGTAATAAAGCATGGATTTTCCAGCATCTGAGGTTAAATTGTTCTCAGTAGGATACTAAAGGAAAAAAAAATGCTTGGAAAAAGTGTTTAAATTTCCTGTCCATTTCAAATAGGTGTCATTTCACAGTCCCAAAGTTAATGGAAGGCATATTTCTTGGCACTGTGGTTTTAGCAGTCAGGTGGGCTTTTAACCTTCATTCTCTTGCAGAGAGTGAGCTGATGCTTTAGGGAAGGGCCATGCATAAAAGCCTGAACACATTCACATCCCATTCAGCCGAACAAGAGCTAAGGGTACCCAAAACTTGGAAGAACCTTGCCCTGTACTCTTGGTTACATAGTTTAGAACAAAACAGTGTCCTTTTTCATCCACGCCCTCTTTGTATGGATGAAAATGCTTAACATTTCTCTCCTATTATCAATTCCAGGCTGTAGTGGTCATTTGTTAATTTGTTTACAAGTGATTTGGTTGGATGTAATACTAGTACAGTCATAGAAGACCACAGAAGTAGTCAATACTGTTTTGAAAATGGGAGAAGACAGTTCTCATTTTCCTGTTTGTATGTAAGGTACTTCAGTCACAACTTGGTGTGTAAATTAATTGCTTGCTGTCAAGAATTAGGATAGCCACACTGACTGGAGAAGAGTTTTATAATTGTCTATGAAGATGTTCAAGCCCAAGTTGATAACTGTGATTCTCACTGAAAGGAAGTTGAACTAGAGGGGCTGCAGGTTTGGCAGCTAATGCTTTTTTTCTTTTGAAGAAAAGCTCTGATTTTGAAAATGTCTCTTTAACACCAGGGACTTCGGGGGAGTGACTCCTGCTTTGCACTGGTACAAAGCAGAGCAGAATCAGGCCCTGTATGAAAAAACAAAACAGGATGTTCCCTCCAGTATAACTGCAGGACTCATTATGTGTTCTGTAGTTAAGTGGTGTTGCAGACATTCATGTGATACAGATAATACATCTTTGTCAGGGTGACAGGTCTCTTTTGGAAGGAAGATTTCTTCTCCTGCACACTATAAAGTACTGTATGTTCTGCATTTAATGTGCACAACACTGCCTGAATTCTTAAGTTTTCTAATTCCCTCTGCACCATCTGTACATCTTGTTGGAGGATGGGATGCTAATGAGAACTCTCCTGTGCCTTACATGTGCCAAATTGGTGCCTTTAAATCATCACCTCTTTATAAAGAAGGTGATTCTTGGTGCTCTGTCCTATTACAAGCCTCACATCAGCATTGCTCCTCTGAAAAACCTTTCTAAATACTGTTGGGAGTCTGTCAGGCACTCCAGAGTTGTGTATGGGTGGAAAGTTTTCTCAGATTATAAAAGAATTATAATGCAAACAGAATATTGTCTTAGGGAAAAAAACCCTAATATGCATTTGTCGTGTATTTGTGTGTTAAGACAAAGAAAAATAAAACCAATGTTAGTTATGTGCAAAACTATGTGCCAGCACCAGAAATGGGAGAAACTAAGGAGATTGTTTAAAGGATAACCTTTATTTATACCTCTGTGTCTTGTAAATATTTTGCCTTAACAATTCTGTTGACTATGGGGGGCTGCTTATGAGTAAGAAAACCAGAATCTATCTTTAATTCTGTCTAAAAATACTTAGTTGTGAGTAGTAACTGCTGAGTAATAAAAGAGCGAATTACTTCTCTATTTTGTTTTGTGAAGGAAGCTCAACAGTGTGAAGCTGGTAGAAAAGGGCAGGGAGAGAGGAATGGGAGAGAGAAAGACAGAGGTCCATCCCCGTCAAGGTCATCAAGGGGTATGGGACAGAGGCACATGGAGACACGAGTGTATGTAAAGCTGGGCTATAGTTTCTTATGGTTAGCTCAGGGAATTCAAAGTCACCATTCATCTTACTACTTGGCAGTCGTGTACATAATGAAGGCCATCTTTCTGGGAGTGTTCAGTCTCACAGTCACTTTTGTCTTTCAATCTTTCTTTATCCATAGTGCTTTTTTTCTGACAGAAGGGATAACTTTTGGCTATATCTGTTTCTGTAGGAGAACTACAGCTTCAGTCTGACTTTTTAAAAATCCATAGAATATAAAGCATTTTACGGAGCAGGTCAATACTGAGGCAGAAGCACAAGCATGTGGATGAGATGGCTGTGCAGCTGCTAGTACCTTGTGTGACCAGAGGCAGGCAGGCAATGCGCAGGAACACAGCTGGCTGAGCCTCCTGGCATGTTACAAGCAGATGAGTGATATTCAGGGAAGAAAAGGGCTCATGCATGAAGAAGCTAGACTAAAATACATCTACATTACCATTTTAGCCTCAGAGTATGCAAACTTCATCTCTTTAGGGAGTAGGAACGGGAAGGCGTGCACTGTGGGAGCACTTCTTGTGCTGCAGCCACTGGCGGCTGTCCTGCTAGACATGCAGGTGGACTGCTAGAGCTTCTCTGAGGTGGTCCCCTGCCTTGAACTGCGGGTTGTATGGGTGTCATATCCTCAGCACCAGCTATTTTTCTTTACAGACCTGCTCCTGTAGTGCAACGTTACTTACTCATGTATGCATAGTCCCAGTAAAGTCACTGGGTCCAAACCATGAGAGACGTGTGAAATACAGGATGTTAAGTCTTAAAGATGAAGAATTTCTTTGTGGTCATTTCCACATTCCCCGTGCAACTTTTGTTGATAGAGTAAATTAATCCAAGAACTTCAAGTGGGCTGCATTTCAATAGTTCATTTTTTAAAATGTCTGGGCATTTACTGAGCTTTAAGAACCCAAGGAATAATTAACTATGCTATTTTAAAGTGACCAGATGCTGCCTTAAGATGTGCTTCCAGGAGAAAGGAAAATCCCCTCAACTTCTTTGCAACACTCGCACTTTATTTGGAAGGCCTAGAACTCACACAGAGCCAGTTCTGGGAAGGATTTGTGTCTTCCTCTTAACCATCCAGCAGCAGCTGAGGAAAAGTTCTCCAGAGCAATAGCACAGCTTTTTAAGTAGGATGCTTGCAGTGACTTGCTGCAGCTGCTCTTAAAGGTGAGGGGGGAAGCCTGCAAGCCATCTTAGAGCTTGCATTTGGAAAGAAAGCATTCATAAAGCCTGTAGAATGACCCCTTGCATCTTCTGGATTTGGTACTGTGCCCTGTGGGTCTTCAGTACCTGTTGCAGCAGATGCATTCTTCAGGGGGGAGCCTGGGGGCTCCAAGGGTTGTCCTATACAATTTGCTTTTTTGAAGGCCTCATCCTGCCAAAAATTCCTGAGAGGAAGTAACTTGATTCTAAACATGCTGTTAGTTATGAAGTAAAAAACCCCACAGTTGCATGCCACTAGGTGTCAGACAAACTACATGGTTCAGCTGGAGAGGAAGCTCTAGCTGAGGGGTTTTGTTCACTGTTTATGCACTTGCATAACACTTTGGACAGGGCCCAAGGAAAACAATTAGACATTTGAGTTTATTTTTGTTTGCATGAAATAGTAAATATGCTGTTGGGTCAGACTCTCCTCTCATTTCCCCCAGGGCAAAACGGAAATAAACTTTTGTCAAGAGTTATGCCACCCTGGAAAACAGCAATTGCTTTTAGTCTCATCAGCAGATCCTTCTCATCTAGAGTGCTGTGGTTTTGTATTCTTTGGATAAAGCTGGTCTCTGAGTTTTAGGCAACTAGTGGAATTCTTGTGGAAGGTGAGTGGGTTGGTTCTGCTTCAGCAGAAATGAAAGCCATGCAGTAAACATCAGATACGATGTTTTTCTGTATAGGAACATCCTCAATTCTTAGTTCACTAGGATAAAATTGGTGCAGATTGGAAGTCTTTATTATGAAGAATAATGCCTAACTCCTACAGAATAACAATGAAATATATGCAGATTCACCTAAAATTGTTTCCCAATCTCCACAACACAGTTCAGCCTTAAGAGGAGAATTTGTCCTTTGTGGCTACTGTTCTGCTGCTTCACTGGTGCAGCTGCAGAGTTCGGTTTGTATAGCTGGCTGCAATTCAACACATAAATGAGTTGTCAAAATTATGTTTATGTGTTTTATATAACATGAATAGGCAGGTCACTGTTTTGCACATAAATATGTATGTATCTGAATACTTTACAGGCTAAAATCCCCTCTGGAAACAGCACAAAAGTTCACGCTCAATGTATTGATTTTTATATGCTAATGCGTGCACCTCCCTCTGGGACAAAAGCACATTCCAAAGGAAAAAAGTGCATGGCTTGTCAAACATGAAGATTTCTGAAGCAGTTCCATATTTCTAAACTCTTGATTCTTACTAGGGACATGTGCAGTATTCAGTATTTAAGGATCAGACTGTGACCTTTGACAGGAACATTGCCAGGAAAACTAAAGGGATATTAGGCCAGAAAGAAAGAGTCTGAGGCATAAGAGTATAGAGACGCTCAATTTACTCAGTGTCTTGAATTTCTATCTAAATGATTGTGCTTCCTTGTTATTTGTGAATCGCTGCATGTATGTCCCAGTAGCAATATTAAAAGGTGGAACATGAGTGGAATACAGGCTGTTTTTAAAAAGCAAGTATATATTTCCACTCTGAATTGATAATTGCTAATAAAAATAACATTAACACATGAAAGTCAAATGTAAATATTCTTAAAATAATTTTAAGATCCTAAGTAGTTTCAGATATTATATCATGGGCATCAGATATTCAGACATCGATTGATGCAAAATTATTTTTGAAAGGTTTTCATAATTTGCTTTCTATTTCTGAACTTTTGAAAAGAGTACTCTTCACCATGAGGTTTAGAGATTTAAATTTTGTTACAAAACCTGAGATTCTTAGATGCTGCATAACGCCAGAGTCAGGAAAATCTTTAAATCGTGTAGACTTGTGACATAATTATGAGGCAGCAACAGTATGTATTAGGGGCCCTTATCCTTCAGTTGGAGGGTGCAATTTTGAGGTAGCCCTATAAAACAGCTGATGTAGCATCATAAATTGCCTTCCCATTCAGAAATAGAATAACTGGTGCTGGGGAGAAGTGTGAAGGCAGAGGAGGCTGTCTCGCACCTTCCCCGCCATGGCCTCTGATGTGCATCTCCGACACCTCTGCAGGGACCCTTCTCTCCCCCAGGAGCCTGGAGACAGCTATTGACTGGCTGTAATTTAGCACAGGAGAATAAATAGCACCTCAAAAGCATGGCCTGGGACTGGTGATTCTCACTAAGTCTGAATTTCAGGTAATCACAGACTAAATCTGAACTGCATTGAAACCTTCTTGGAGTTAATTCCCCAGTGACTCCTCCTTGGGATTTCTTTTCATCAGTGAAGAGCTGAGGTCAGGGCACAGCCAACCTCAGGGTAGTCTCAGGTTTAATCCCTCCCTGAAAACTCTGTGTATGCGGCACTGTGTGGTATTTACACTGAAATACTGACTCATACAGTGACATTTGTAGTTGCTTTTTAGGGCAGAAGAGTTGTCTTTAAGCTTCTGTCCCTCATTTTGAAGTTTTTTTTCTCATGTACTCTGCTACCCTGTGACTCATGCACAAAAAGAGCTGGGATACACAATCTTTTCCTATTCCACAATGCACAGCTTTTCAATAGCTAGAAGTGGCTGCCGAATAGTTACCTCTTCTACTGCACAGAGGTGAAAGACATTATTAACCTGTGCATCACACCCAATGAAACTGGAGTCACCTGATGTGTCACTCTAAGTTACATCTTAAAAATAAAACCTGGTTCTGGTCAGTTGAATAAAAGGAATTTATTTAGCTGTAGATGGATACATTGCGAAGCCTAGGGACTCTTAGAGAAAGCCCTCAAGTTGTGAGCAAGTTTTGGGTGGAATGAAATTTTCAGTACAGAATGCTGTCTGATTAGCAACTGTAAGTAATAATAATACAATACAGAAACTGCAGTCTTCTGACTCCTGTGATCTCCAGATAGGCTCAGTCTTTTCTGCCTGAAGTTGCTGTATGAAAAGAAACCTCACTGATGATTTAGAGTGACTGCGTGATTCATTCATTGCTTCTTTTTTATGTCTTGCCTACATTATTACTTTCTTAATATCATTTTAATAAAAATGTCATTGTAGCCCCTCTGTTACAACATTTTCCTGGAAGATTTCTTCCCATTGTTGTTTAGATTTTTTAATGAGAAACCTGCTCTAGTCTTGCAGCAATATATTTAGAAATCCAGTTTTACACAGGGGCATTTGGGGAGGGAATTTGCAATCAAATTTTATGCAGCTAATTGGGGTGCTCAGAAACGCATACTGGAGATGCATCTCACTTTCCATTTGCCCATTCACACCTTATGCATTTTGAGTTTTGCCCAGTTTAGATACCTAAAACCTGCAATGTGAATGTCTCCTTTTCAGAACCACAAATGTAGTATATGGCAAAGATACAGGGAGATGTTCTATGTGGCTTAAATATGAAAGCTTCAAAACCTAGAGGTTTTTTGCTTTATACTTGAAAAAAAAAAAATCAATTCAAGCTTAACCTGTGTAACTGTAGCTTCCGTGACAGGGTGGAATTGCTTCTATTCCTACGAGCCCTGATTTGCCTCTGAAGATTTTTGCTATTTAATGATGGTGTGGGAAACAAAGAAGATTTTCTTCTTTTGTGCCACAATACCCATTAAATCCTAACCAGCAGCAGTGTTCTGGGTAGGGTATAAACTGTTGCATTTGGACTTCCTTTGCAGTAAAACAGATGTTTCTTCTTGGGAGTTTTTAATCTGTGAGGACAGTGCTCTGAACCTTTTATTAAGATCTAGATCCAGTTGGCAGATGATTATGTGAGGTCTCATTGTGAAAACCATCTTGTAGAAGTTAAATGGCACATTTCTAGTGTGCGGGTGTGTGCATACTTGTATAAAGACACACATATATGTGCATTTTTTTTTATTTGTACATAAAATCTCTTGTTTCTCTTAGTTAGCTCTTAATTGTGCAAAACTGACCTGACTAAACCAGAAATTGTTTCATGTATTACTATCCATAAGAAAATTTTGGAAGCTAGAGGAAGCTTTTGGGTGACATTTTTACTTGTTAAGAAGGTCTATTGAGGATATCTAGGAAGAACATATTCCAGCTCTTGAGTTGCAAATTGGATTCTTGCCGTGATTTGTCATCTTAAGGACAGCATGGATGAAGAACAGTAGAAATGTATTTTGAGTCCTTAAGTCGCCTGAATGGAATTTGAATGTATTGAGTAAGCACAACTAGTTAAAAGATGTCAGTAAGAGGGTGATCTCTTTCAAGATGAGGACACATTTTACATATTGTGCCTCTTTTTCCAAACCAACTTTAAGACCTCAAAGTCCCGTAGACAGAAAGTAACCACAACATTTTGTAATTTTCAGGAAAGTGTTGCTGGAATAACAAGCGCACCTAAATCTAAAACTAGAAATGGTTGTCAATCTCCTCCATCATGTTTAGTAGGAGTCTAAGACTCAGTAGTTGCAAGACTACCCCTGAATCCTATGAAGCTACTTTTAAGAGAGCCAGCTTCTTGAGGACTGTTCCCTAAATCTTTCTGCACCATAATATGTGCTCATGGTAGAGGTGCTTCTGTGGGAACAAATAAATTCTTAACTATACTCATATGTCATACTACATGATGTACTGCCCAGAGACCATGTACATGTCTCGTTTAGCACTAAACTTACTCTTCTGCATCCTCAGATGTAGTAGATGTACAATAGCCAGCGACTGAATACAGACTCCTTATTGCTGTTAGTCTTGCTAAGTGTAAATATGAAAAATGGAGAAATAGTGCAAAGCCCTGAGATCCATGCCCCAGCTTCCTGTGAAGATGCTAATTAAAGGGATGTCAGATTTAAAAAAAGCATGCAAAATCAGTCCAGGAAAATAACGCTGCCAGTAGCTGTTCCTGTGTTGAAATTCTAGACAGTCCCTGGAGATAGTGGTGAAAAAAAATTCTGCTGTGATTGCAAAAAGAACAGTAACTGACTAAACCCAAAAGTCTGCCTTGAATGTGAATGTCACTTTTTTTTCTCCAGTTTATTTTGTACCCAAGCCAAAATTCTAAATTTCACCTTTATGTCTCTGCCTATAGAAGAGCACCTCTCATTAATCTGTTTTGGCAGATACATAAAATTTATCCACATGATATTGTTCAACATATAAAATTTAATTATATTTTGTAATATTTGTACTTGTAAATTCCATTATGCAGAACACGCACTGAACAATGTACCTACAGGATTTAATTATGTCAGCTATTATTAAATTGTGGAATGGGAAAGGCATACATAAAGATTTCCTGCACGCCATCAAGGAGACCAGTGACGACAAAGCTGCAAATTTTGCCCCTGCAATGTCTTTGCATTATGTTGGGATCTAATGGGGTTAATAATTCCTGACAATGCTCAAAATATTATTTCGTCAGACCTTACAATGCTACAGCTGCAGGGAGGAGCAGGAAAACCTTTTGTGAATGAAGGAAACCTAAGAGAAGTGAAGGCATTACATACACTCATGCATTCTGCATGTGCTAAGAGGACTTTGTCTAAATATCCTAGTTGTGACCTGAATCCCTATCTAGACAGTAAATCGGCCACTACTTTTAAGAAGAGGTAAGAAATAAATATATCTCCTTGTGGCTGAAGATGAAACAGAGAAGACAAAGATGTAGGCTGGGGAATAGGAACACATCAAAGAACTGACCGTGTCTATCACATTCCCTGAAGCAGCTGCACTACATGTTTTCTTGGATTACCCCTATGTGAATGTGACTTCATGGGTGCTCTCAGGCACCATGGCTGGAACTAGCTCTCTTAGGCAACTCTTCTAGCCTGCCAGGAGAATGAATGAAAAGTTTCCTGCCACCATAGGTATACAAGGTTTGCTGCCTTCCTGCCATACTTTTACAGATGCCATGCATGTTTATTTGTAAACCTTGATGTATGTTTCTTCTTTGCAGCTGCTTCTGTTGATTGTCAGATGCATTCGGGTTTAGTTTATCTGGCTATTGCAATGCACTGAGATTAGGAATGAAACTGCCTGTCTAAACAGAAAGGTAAATGCAACTCCTCCAGCTGGTTTGGAAGACACCTCTTGCTAACAGGCTGGAACACCTCTTCAGCACTTGCTAGAGATGAGTGTCCAACAGCATTCATTCCCTATGCTCAGCATGAAATGAACTGCACGCTGAAGTTCATTCCAGGTTGAAATTTACTTTATGCTAAAAAACTTGGGGAAAAAGAGAGATTTATAAAGTATGTGCATGAACCCAAAAAAGAAACACAGACGAAAATGAAGGTACAAAGCAAGGTAGATGCAAGTAGGAATTCAGCAGATTGCTAACTTGTAAAAAGCACGATAATCATCTGGGATGCAAAGCAAAACACCATAATAAAGAACAAATGATTATAAATACTGTGTTTCTTCCCCTCTTTGCCAGGATAAGTAAACATGAACAAATGTGCCAACTTGTTCCGTCCATATGTTTTCACAAGTGCATTTTTGTTTGATATGAAAGAGATGCTTTTCCATGATGTGATCTGATTTTTATATTACTGTATGTTACTTTAATCTAAAATCTGATTATTTCTGGGAAAAGGAAAATTAATCTACCCAGCTGTGTCCTTTGTGGAAACAGGGAGGACAGTGTTGTTGAGTTCTTCTATTACTCCTGTAAAGGGTTTTGCTAACTCTTTGAGGTCCACACCTTCCCTCTGCCACCCCTTGGAACTGTTCTGATCTTTGTTCATCCTTTTAAATGGTGGAAGTGGTCTTCTGGCTCACATGAAAGCTTGTTCTATGTAGATCACATGTTTCTGCCAGGCCTGTTTAGCTCATTGTAATAATAAACCACAAACGGGTTCCAAAAAAAAAGTGCCTCTGCATTTCAATTTGTTTTCTTTTAGCATAACTTCAGAGATCAGAATGTAAGATGAAACACAAATCTGCTTTTGTTGGCCTGTATCCTTGGTGTATTATGACAAGTGAATTATTGCAGGCTTTGCGGGAATACATTATGGGGTATATTATGGCCCTGAGAGTCTGTAGAGTTCTGGAGGAAGAAAGAGATTTAGCTATTTAGTCTATGAGTCGTGTCGGGACGCGCCGCTTGTGGCAGAGAGTGTCTTCTATGGGGAAGTGCAGGGACCTCAGTGACATACGAGCTCCTTCCTGGCCTCATGCTGCTGATTTGAAATATGAGGATCACGGTAATGAAACCTGTCAGCCAAGTCCTGGTGTCACTGGTGTCTGCTGCTCTGCTGTGGGTGACAGTCGCCTCCCAAACCAGCGTCTGCTGAACGCACACGTCCTGGTTGATGTGGCTGATGGTGGCCTGGGAGAGGGAACCTGCCTGCACGAGTCCCTGCTCGCACGTGCAGGGGTCCCTGCGATTTTGAGTGCAGGTATAGCAGGAGAGGTACAGTTACCCACCACTGTAACACCAATTATTTTGTTGCAATTTTAGGTAGGCTGGCAGCCCTGTTACCCAGGCTGCTCATTATTTCCCACAGTAAAACTCTGGTTTTCGTTTTCCACAACTTTTCCAAAACTTCATTTAGGCGAATTTTCCATGCCTTGGGCAGGTTTTATTTCTGAAAGTATCAGTCAAAGTAGTTCTGCTGTTTATGAGAACAAGGCGAAGGGTAAACAATGCATTGGTTTCCAAGGCTAAAAAAGGTTAGGTGACCTTTTCTTTGGGAAGTTCAAGTGCCTTGGAGCTTTGGAGTAGGGGCTTTTGGTTTGGCACAAGAGCTGCCTTTATGTCAGGGATGTGCTTTTTGGTCCTTTAGGGAAAATCCACTCATGCTTTGCCAAGTTATAAACAGTTGAAAAATTGCAATTTATTCATACTCAGAAGAAACTTGTTAGAATTTAGCAATGAAAATCTCTGTGGTGTGTTGGAGCCTCCACAGCTTCCTGTGCTTGGCATCGCATGCTCCAGGCTCAGGCTACAGGGACAGTGCCAGAAGGACTTTGTCATGGCCATTTCCCACTTCTTGGTCTGTAGCATGGTCAGAGCTGATGCACACCTATCTTTCTTGTGACTCCTCTGTCCTTTGCACCCAGACAGGCTGAAAGAGGAACAACAGTGTAGACAGAGAGACTGTGAAATCAGGTGGGGAGGCTGACCTTCCAGGGTGTAGGGTGAGAAAGGGACTAGCTGGACATGGAGATTAGGATGAAATGCTGGGGAATTGAGGATACTGAGGACGCACTGGGTTTGAAGTCAAGTGCTAGGATGTGTATCTGTGGGAAATGTCTATTTTTACCATCAGGCAGATATATTTCTTCAGCAGAGCAAATTGTACTTATTTCTACTCCTTCCAGAAGTACCTTCATGTTGCTGTTTGATGTCAGGTTGAGAAGCAATATCTAGGTATTATTATTGTTGTTGTTGTTCATTAGTTTTATTCAAGTACTACTGGTGTTCTGTAAGTATTCACAAAGGTACTGTAGCGACGTTATTTTTATTGCTGCTTCTGTCATTGACATACATATGACTTATATGACAGACATAACAGTCTCCTTGTTTTGGCCCCTTCCACACAGTAGGAGATTACATTCATACATGGCTTACTTGGCTTATAATTAACCACTGATAGTTATCATATTCATTGTTGCAAGAGCATCACCAAAGAGCAAGGTTAATAAGCAGAGCGTGCAGGATCTGCATGTATATGGTTTTCACAGGCACACATTGCAGGCGTGGGAGAATGGACAAGACATTGCACATACTTTTGCAAATTCTTTTGTGAATTTATAGCAACACGGGCTCTCCTCCTGCCCCCACATTTAGTCAGGACACCTGCACACTGGTGTGTTTATTTTGCGTAGGTGTTGCAAACTCAGACCCTCTGCTCAGTGTTGTGTTTCACAGGGCTGTGCTAGCAACCTGCCGGACCTTGGTCTTTGGAAGGACAACTCCTCTCCAGTCTCTTCTCTTCTCCTTTCCCATCGTGTGCGTTTTCTAGCTCTTAATGCCTGTTTCTCAGCCTCTTCTTGGCTACCAGCAGCCCACAGTCGCAGGTCCGGGCAATGCTCTGCTGGTTCGGCAAGGCTCCCCCCAGGGCCAATGGGGGTCCTGTGGGGAGAAGCATTGACTGGCTGCTGGGGAGCAGGACCAGATCCGAGTGTGAAGTGCTGACGTTGGCAGCACTGAGGGAAGCTGTCTGTGGGCAAACAGAGCCGGCACGTTGCTTAAAAGTCTATGGGGTCTTGTTCGGTCAAAACAGAGCCGCTGCCAAACTGCTAATTGTAGCTCTATTTTTTCCCTCCTGCCTTCACAGGTTAAGAATGGAAATTCATGCCTTTGCAGAGCACCCTGCTTCCCCGTAGCTCTGGGGGGACTCTAATCCGCTACCACCTCCTGCGGTGGTTGGCTAGCTGTCTGACAGTTTTCAGCATCACTTTTTAAGACATTTTTCTTTTTTTCAAATGCTTCCCTTACCTTGGCCTGACATATGGTTTTGCTTTAAGAGCAAAATGGTTTTCCACAGGCAGCTGGTGAGGTCCCTGAACACATGTTCCTCCAAAACACAGAACCCTAGAAGACATCAGTTCCCAGTAGAATGGTTACTTACGTACAGCTGCAGAGCACTGCTTTAAAGTTTTGGAAAATAATATTGCAGTCATCTGACATCATTTAGTCACTTTGATTAGTTTCTTGTGCATGATTGCCGAATGTCCTGAATAATGACGAATGAGGGTCCTTCGAAGATCACGTCTATATGCTTAAGTAACAACCAGAAAATAAATCATAATTCGTTTCAGAGCTAAAACCAGGGAAAATGGCCCCAGGATATAACCAGATTAGCTGGACAGCATTTAAAACAAAGGTAGTTACAAAATACATGTATTGTGGCCAAAAGTATTGTTTGAAAAGAGGGTTCTCCTTGCTTTCCAGTCTTAAATAAGGTGGGGAAAATGTTCTTTCAGAAAAGGAAACAAGGGAATTAAAGAGACAAAGGCCAGCTTAAGAAACAAAACCACATCCATTCACCCACAAGTTTTCTCATCTTTGAATGCCTGTGGAAGAATGGGCAGGTTGTAAAGCCAGAAGAAAAGAATGTATTTCTTCCTGAGAATAGGCACTGCATTTGGGCAAGTTGATCCAATTCCTGTGTCTATAGACAGAAACTTGCTCTTTCCTCCAGGAGCTCTGTCGCTGCCACTTGCCCCCTACCCTGCTGTAGAGTCCATCAGCCCCAGCAGCATGTGCTGCTCTTCGCCAGACACTGAGCCGAGCTTGAGCAGTAAAGGCGAGAGAGGCAGCGAGGGCTCCACACTGGCGTTTGGCACGGGGCATCTCAGGAGCATGCTGGGGGATCTTTTCTGTAAGGGAATGTCTGACCTGGCTATTTTAGAAATCTCTATTTTTGGTTCTTCCCCCACATTAAATAGAGCCATTCATGACAGTCTGCTCACATGCTGTGTCTTTCCTGTCCCAATTGTATTTTTAAGTGGCTGCTTGGGCCAGCCAGCACTGTTGCCTTTCAAGTGTAGGACTCTTGGTTTTCCTGTACAGTTTCTTGTGGTCTTTAATGTTTGCACTCACAGTATATGGCTGAGTCCCTAACTAAAGGCATTAAAAAAAAAAGAAAGAAAAAAAGAGAAGTGGTCCATGGATGGCAGTCCTATCTGACGGAGCACCCCAAAGGGCAAGAGGTCATTCTAGGGGTGCCCACTCTTCCTGCCTGCAAGTTGGATGTGCCTTGTAGTAACTTAAATTTCCACACTAGTGAAGCAGCTCAGGCGAATGGATGACAGACACAGTGCCTGTGAGAAGGCTTCTTGACAGCATGATTTGCTCCTTTCCTTTCTCCTGCACTCTCGGGTGCAGGAGAGCATGGGAGGTACGTGGCTGTGCTTTTGCGGTGGGTCACGGTTGGTACTACTGCAGCTGCGCTGGGCCATCAGGGAATCTCAGAATAGCCATGCATGGTTTCCTCACTTCTTTTCCTCTTTTCTGGGCTACCCTGGATGGAGAGCAGAAGTCATTCATAATTTAATGTGTTTGAATTTCTGTCCCACTCTTTCCAGGGTCTTCTCAGCTTGGCAAGTTACTATCCAAGCAACAACCAAGCTATGCTTACTTTTTTTTGTCATGGGTTTTTCCATCTACTTCTTTCATCAGATTGCTGCTGGTGAGAAGGCTGAGAGCAGCATTAGCTCGGATCAGAACTGTAGTGGGAAGATACTTTCAGTCTGTGACTAAATTGTAACCTGGAGGCCAATGCACCCAACAGTGAGAGCTCATAAATGCTGTCTGGTACCATTGGGATGGTACCTTACGCTTGGAGCTAGAGGCTTTGCTCAAGAGACTGTGCCCATTGATAGAAACAAGTGGTTAGGAGTCTCTATAAAAGTGTCATGTTGATTTGAATTTAAAAACAACCTATGAGAAAGCAGATTAGTATTTTTCTTAGCCTTCCACTACTGAGCTTCATTTCCTTTAAAGCACTCCTTTGAGATAAACTGAATGTTGTTTGGTTTTAGCTGAAGACAAGTAAAGGCCTACTTGGTATTTTGGTATTAGCAATTTGGTATTAAACTGTACAGGGCCATTTTCCTTTTAATGCCAAAAGTTCATGTATTCATCTTTATCCTGTCTACATGTTGGATAATGGTTTTTGCCATGATAAAAACTGCAGGATGATTTTTAGACAGGAAGCTGAAACTGCTTGAATCTGAAGTGCTAAAATGTGACAACCATTGCATGTATTTTTAAAATGGGCGTGAAAAATCACAGCTATCTGCTTTCAATAAAGAAAGAGCAGGAAATTCACAATAAAACAATAAACCCATAAACCTTAAAATATGCACATGCAACAGGTGCTGATATGTATAACAATATTAGAATGCAATAAAATGTCTCACTGTTGTCCAAAAAGAACCACCAGGATACAGCATTTGGCTACGTTCTGCCCTTGACGTGAATTAGTTCAGATATCCAAAGCTAACATGTGTTAGATAAAGAGACGGAATTTCTTCGGGAAATAGAACGGAAAGCATGTTCTGGTTCAAATCACTTTCTTTAGTCTATTGAGAGGTCTCTATTGTTTTGGAGGTTTTTAGCTCTTTTTTTCCTGACGGATGATTCACCTGGAATGTGGATTTATCACCCTTTCATTCCCCAAATTTCTGTGACTATGATTAGCTCCCAGAGATGCTAGTGAGGTGAGGACTGTATGAATTTTGCCCACCGTACAAAATGGAAGCAAACAGGCTTTGATTTCTTTGTCTGTGCGAGCTCTGTCCTTCTGCCCTGCTCCTGTTAGAGCTGGTCTGCCTTCCTAGCATCAGCTGAAACTGAGAGCAAAGCTCAGCACATTTTGTGGCCTCCTTTTTTTGGGACAGAGCATGAGTGGTGTGAGAGCAGAAAGGAGGTCTGCTCAGTGAGTATCCAGTGTGCAGCTGCCGAGAGCTGGGCTTGGAGGGGTGAAGTTCCGAATCCCTGCTTGGCGCACTCTCTGAATTTAGTTTAGTATGTAGCTGAAAGGGATATATTAGATACAGACACTGAGTAACAGCCAAAGGTAGACTGGAAAAGGAGAACAGTACTGCAGTCTCTTCCTATCTAGGCTGATTAAATACTGCAGAAGCACTGTTAAAAGTGTGACTGCAATCTTCAAACTGTCCTTGACACTTTATCTTCATGGCATCACTCACTGAAAGAACAAGTTCTCTGCCCAAACCCTCATTTTCTAGGCTGACTCTGAAAATCTATGGCAATATCTTTGGTTTTAGAAATAACACTGGTGTCACCAGATATTCTCTTGCAGATCTCCGATCTAGACTGCTCCATTTTTCAGATTTATCAGCTGGTTTCAAGGTTATGGTTTAGGTGAATAGCAACCTAGGATCAGATACATTTTTGGTGCAATGTGCAGCTCCACATAAAGGGTGGTGGGAGCAGTTGGAAAGCTTTTGTTTGTAGATTTATGCGTATTTACTGCATATTTACTTTTAGAAAACCTCAGTTATGTTTTAGGCTGTGGGATCACCTAGATCCCCTAGACATAGAGTGGAAGCTATGGGTCCAATCCCTTTCTCTAGAACTTACTCTGCTTTTGTAGGCTTGACTTCGGGGCTATACCAGCAGGAGATACCTTCACCTTAAGTATAACAAAATACCATATAGTAGTCAGCCTTTTATAACCCCTTGGTCTTGGGTGAAGCAACAACCACTTTTGTGAACATTGTGTTTTCTCTTGATCGTGGCCAAGACATTAAAAATTCCCTTTGTAATGAAGGGAAATTAATCGAACATACTTAAGTAGATCCAATATTGTAGTAAATGGGAATCAAGAAAAGGAAACTGCTTCTAAAATCATGTATACAAATCTTTACATTTACAATGTATACCCATTTCCATAATTTTTAAAAAAACATTTTAGTGAAGTGATTAGAATCAAATGCAGTAGGAATTGAGTAGCTGGGTACAATTCCTTGAAGGATGTCCACAGTTTCAGGTATGCCCATGAGAACTAGGCTTTGTGTTAGAGACATTTTTTATCATAGCTGAAATAGTCATAATTACGACTTAGATATTTTTTCAGTTTTAAATTGAAGTCTGTTGGGTTTGAAAGTATTTATAAAATCTAGTGTGTGTGTTCACCTGAAATGAGGAGTAGGGGTATGCAAAGAGGTAATGATGACAGAGGTGCTAATAGGCTGTTTCCTGCACACAACATCATATTCACATAGTGGCCAAGCCACTGTTCACTAAGGTCTATTGAAGAGCTCCCATGTCAGTGGACCCTAACTCCTGAGTTATGAGGTCTGAAGGGATTACAGAGAAAAAAAAGACTTTGTCTTAATACAGAACATTTGCAAGGAAAAAAAAGCGAGTTCCGAAGATGAGGGATGAGAGATTTTGCCTTTTCAAGATCCTTTTTTTAACTGAAGGAGACTTCAGTCATTGAATCACTGTCAGAAACTACTGAAAAAAAGGTTGGTTAAAAATATCAGGTTTAAAATTTAAGTGTTTTTCCTTTCTTTTTCTGAATTACCTACTCATGATCACCTGTATAATTTCAATATGGAGGTAGTGCAAAAGTGTGCACACAAGTACTTCATTACGCATCCCACATGCACATGAAACTCCTGCACCAAATTTGTCTCCCTGTACCTGCATCCTTGGTTTCTCTTGACCCTGAGTGAGACAAGGCTTTCAGACCACTTTACACAGTATTGTTTCAGTGGCATGTGGCTAAAGCAGCTTATACAGATGCAGCTATAAAAGCTTTTATGCCTTCTCAGAGGTTTTGGTGGGATGCCATGCTCGTCTGAGCACCAGTACTGTGATAAAACAGCATCTACAATGGAAACTTTTGCCAGCGTAATTATGCAAGGCAACAAGACTTCTCTGGTGCACACTGTAAATAAGACGTAGCAAGTATTCTATATTATAAACAGATTGAGGACCACCGCAGACTTTCCCTCCCCAAGGATTTGTTCATTGTTTCTCTGTTACAATTGCCAAACCACTGGCTGTAAAACTTCCTTCAGTCCCTGCTTTATTGTCATGGTGGGTGCCACAGCCTTATCAACATGCGTCATGCACAATGGCAGTCACTACTGCTTTTTTGCCTTTCTCTACTCTTCTGCTACTGAAATCCAGCAGTGTTACCCTCTGTACAGGAGCAGATCAGTGTTTTTTTTCTGATCAGAAAAAAACAAGGATTTTTCATGAGAAAATCTGTGTGAGAAGAAAGGAAAGGGATGTGACACCTTATTAAGGAAAGAGCTGAGGAAAAAAGTCTCAAATTTCTATTATTCCTTAAATACATCCAAAACTGTCTGTGTCAGCCTTTGTTGGCAGTGAAACGTAACATCACTCATTGCATTGGACTCTACTCCGAAGGCTGCAACAAATTTGTTTGCCTTTTCCTTTAATGTTAACGTAACTG
The DNA here is from genome assembly GCF_000737465.1 of Haliaeetus leucocephalus. Lineage (NCBI taxonomy): Eukaryota > Metazoa > Chordata > Aves > Accipitriformes > Accipitridae > Haliaeetus > Haliaeetus leucocephalus. The sequence goes on from NW_010972875.1 coordinate 7,052,763, forward strand.
ATACTTTATTTTACAAGAGTTAGAATGGCTTTGCAGAGGTTCTCTCTTCTGGAGCAACAAGCTGGGAAGTGCACCAGTGTGAAACAGCAGTCAATGCCTCCGCCGTGGGGTGGGTTTTGGCGAGAGGGTGTGATGCACATCTGGTCTGCAGCTCCTTTCTCTGGGAACAGCTCTAGTCACACTTTTTATACTTGGCCTGTGTTGACTTAGAAGCTCATTTGACATGCACATTTGAAGGGCAACACTGACAAAAAGGGCAGAGCATACTTTAAATTTGAAAGAAAATGAAGGAAGGTTTTTCTCCTGTTTTTTTTCAATATGTTGAGAAAGAATATGTACGTTGGCTGACCAATTTGAAATTTGTGCATCAGGAAAGATGATGCAGTACAAATCAATGAAGGTAATGACAGAGGATCATACTCCTGGCTTTCCAAAATTGGCAAGGAGCGGTGATACATTATCAGAAAACAGATATATGATGTTCACATCTCATATTCCATATTTTCTTCCTTTGTCTTCCTATCATTCCTGGGATGCTAGTTTTGACACCTGTTTGATTTCTTCCCACAAACATCTCCTGCTTTCTTTGCTATTTTTGTTGCAAATTTCCTGCACATATAGCTTTCACAAAATGAAGGTTGACTCCTTGGCATAGGGGAGCAGCTTTCCCTCGGTTACAAACAAGAATGTCCTCACTTCAGTGGGTACTGCCAAAATGTTTAAAGCTCCTGGTCTGTAATGTTAGAGCTTGGGAAAAGTATGTTCAGCTAAATAACACCAGTGAGGCTGCAAAATTCTAATTTTACATATAAGCTTTATTTTATTCTCTATAATTTTTTTTGGCTGGGGAAGGGGGATTTTTTTTTAAATTAAATTGCAGATTGGGTGAGTCAGTTTGGGAAACCTGGATTGCACCAATCACTGCTCTATTCCTCTCTGAAAGAAGAGGAAAACATGAAGAATCTTATCCAGAAACATCACAATATTTTTTGATCTGGAGACTCAAACAGACAACAATCTAAATGTTCCCATATACATAGTTCTTGAGAAGCTGAATTTAAAAGAAAATACTGGATTTTCACAGCTTGTCAGCCTTCATTCACCGCAGCAAGTCCTAAGTCCTATTCACCAAGTAATCTTTCTGACCTTGCTGAATGCTCACTCTGAGCAGAAGGTATTTGCTATAGAGCCACTGAATTACTAGCATTTGTTTTACAAAGTATATAAGAACTGCTGAGTCACATGTGGTATTATTTTAGATGACACCATCGTTTCATCCAGTTAATTTTGCCTGTCAGTGTGGTGTGGCATTGCAAGAATGACTGCATAGTGGAAATACGAGGACAGTTTCTGACTTCTGACATTTAGAGAATGTGAGACTTTAAAGCTTCTTGATTTCTCTGAGAAATAATTTACCATGGTGGCCTGTCTTAGATAAAAGGGAGGAAGGAATCTGCTAGAGAAGTGCAGCTTTTTTTGCTCCCTGTACTATTCTTGGGTCTTGCATTTCCAGTGGTCTCTATGACATGTTTCCTCATGAACACTTATGCTGAATACTGACAGGATGAAAACTAACCCTGAGTTTTGTCTGCTGGTCACACTTCTGGCAAAATTCTTCCCTCCACCCCATTTGCCTTGTTCAGCTTCCCATGTCACGTCCAGTCCCTTCTCCTCTCCTACGCATGGAGCCTATTGTTGAAGTTTGCTTATTCTTCATCTGGGGGGTGTGTGTGGTATGTTTCCTTCTAAGTCCATCTCCACGATGGGATCTGTCTCACCTAAGTCTTTAAAAGTTAGATATTCAGTCTCCTCCCTCTAATCAGCAGTCATCCTTCCAAAACTTCATTCTTCCCATCCTAGTACAGGAATGATGAACCAGGCTTTGCAGATAGCCACATGAATCCCATTTCATGTGGTGGCAACCAAAGCCCTTTGCCTGGTGTGGTACTCCCCTTGCCACCACTTTCTCCCTTTTGTCTCTGCTCCTCTTAGGTCCAGCTCTGGCTCCTGCTCATGTTGTCCATCAGGTTCAGTCTTGTTCTCCCACAGACTCTAGGACACCTCTTCCCCCACCTCCATTTTGGACCCTGTCTCTTCCTCTTGACCCAGCACTACCTTTGCTCTCACCCACATGTGATCCTAGTCTCTGCCCGAACTCAGGTTCATCCCATCTTCTGCATAGTCCCAAATCCTCACAAAGTGGCTTCTGTGCTGGGATGCCCATCCCTCTTTTGCTGCATGTTATTCCCAACATGTACTTCTTCCTGGCAGGTGTGGTATCGTTAATTACCATAAATGAGTAGTTTGGGCATATGCTGAATCTAAGTGAGTCTGATTTCTAATGGATTTGAGCTTCCTCATTGATCATGATTTCAGTGGGATTATGCTAAAACTGTAGCAGGGCTATGCATCAGTGTGCTCCTATGGATCAAGACTTGATGAATACTGCAACACATTGGAAAAGCTTCAGTCTAGCTTTTTGGACACCAGAAAATCCATAAGGGTGAGAAACTTGAAGAACTGGTTTCTCTGGTAATTTGTAAGAGTGGTTCTCTAGCAATTTATAAAATGTAAATCCTGACTGAAGATGTTACTGAAGTTAGGCTGGTCGTAACCATCTTTTTGTTGACATGCTCTGGGTTATGCTAAGGGTTATCCTCACAGCATTTTTCTGTCTGCAAGAGGTCAGAGAGGGACTCCATCCCCTGGGTGGCTTCCACCTCTCACCAGCTACCAACAGCTTCATTCTTGTATTGGCTAATGGGGTCACATCTATTGGGATGAGATGAGGTGAAAGGGTCACCTATTATAAACAAACACACAAGCAAACAGAACAGGATTCCTTAGGAAACCAGGCTGAAAAAATAAGAATGACCTAGAATGGCAACGAAGTGACCCAGCTCCAGCACTTTGGTCTGTGTACACTATTTTCTATGCTGCTTTCTTACTGTAAACTTCTTGAACAGAAACGTCCACTTATAATTCCACAGAGCATAGAAGAGTCTTTGCATTCATGAAACAAATAAAAATATAGAAAAGTTAATTACTGGTCATTTTCAAGTATGAGGATTTCTAGCTTAAATGAGAGGGACAAGAAACATTTTAAGGTCAAAGCCAATATGAAATACTTTTTCTTGTAACACTTAAAACTGACTTCTTAAAGTTATTATTGATAGTTTAGAATTACATTTGAGTTGGATGCCAGCTTCTAATTTGGTGGAAGTTTTCTGTGCTCCAGATCTTGGACTTTTGGGCAACTCACTTTGGTTAATCACAAATGTTATTTTGAAACATACTTTGTCCACTTTCGTCTTCTGCCAGTTTTATCAAATCTTTACATCTGGTAAATGCTGGGCTTGGTATGTTGAAACTGAAAATATTTAAAATGCCTGGTATAGTAGCAAAAATGTACAGTCACTTACCAGATATGGTGCAATACTGAAACTCAGAAAGTGTAACTTTCAAAGTCTTTAATAATCTAAAAATATCTGCTTGATTGAAATGATTGATGGTGCTTGTCTTAGAAAGTGTATCATGTCTCACTCCCACTGAGTTCAAAACTTTACAGCCAGCTACCTCCCAGCTGGAGAAGGCCTTGAACAATAGTGGAATAAATCATGAGAAAAGCACAGCTTTTCTGGAGGATTTTTGTGTTTTCTTTGGTTTAGGTACTTTTTCCTTGTGGTTCAGAACTAAAAAACTTTGAATATCATGTGGTGGCAACCAAAGCCCAGGGACCAGGACATACTCAACTGGGTGGCAGGATGGCACCTGCAGACCAATTGGATTTCTCATTGAAAAGGTTGATTCTCCTTGTTTGAACTTGGTTCTTTGTGGGTGTCAAATGCATGATACAGCTGGTGGCAGGGCTTCCCCTGCAAAATATTTCTTACTGAGGTACACTGGGAAAGAGGAGAAACAGTTTCCTAATGACTGGTTTAAGCCAAATGAAACTTGTGAACAGCATGGCTCCTGCTGGAATGAAATTGCAAATTAATCATCAAATGGACTTTTTAGAAATCTACTGAAAAGAAAAGCCCTAAAAATTTTAAGTCATAATAGCCATAATGTACACAAACATTCCAGAGGTTATTTCATATGATGGACGGAAAACCAGTCAAATCCTGCTTGCTTTGCAAACCATTTATATCACTGGGATAGAATCTAATAGCAGAACAGGGAGAAACTGCCATGTACCATAATTCATGTCTTAAAATTATATGTGAGGGATTTTGCCTTTGAGGAAAAAGGACAAAATTGTTTTCTTTCACTTATGAAGAGTTCTTTACTTCCAGTAAATCAGAAGGATAATTTCTACGGAATTGTGGTATGTTTCTGTCTCCTAATTCTGATATAAACAGGGAGTAGCTGCACTTACCTCAGGCTTGCACCAAGGTGAAAGAGAACAGCATAATATCGCTCTTCTCTTTGGTCATTACTGGACATACAGCCATCTTTCTGTATTGATTTTGTAATACATCTTCATATGCAACTCCAGTGCTGGCCTAAATCTAAGGGTCTGAATCCTTCTTTCAGGCTTAAAGTCTTGTCATGCTAATCTTAATTTACTGCATCTATTCACCTGGGATTTAAGCCTTAGGTTACTTCAACTTTGTTACCATCCTTTTAATTTTGAGGAAATCCATTGATAAAACAATCATTGTTGATTACACAATTGCAAATGAAAATGATGTCATGAAAAGTAATAATTTCAGATCAAATCCTGTAGCATTTAGACATGCAAATGGTCCCTTTTTTTGCATGCTTTAACTTACCAAAACTACTGATGTAAAGGTATGAATCTTGAATTAGGAAACTGCAAACCTTCTACAACTGAATCTATTTGGTACTGCCGCAATGCATGAAACTACCTAACTAAAACTACCAATAAAAAACTGTACCGCATATAAACTATAACTCTATAAACTACCACTACAGAGATGTGCAAGTCTCCTGTTCATAACAATCCAAGGGAAAAGGTATATGGCAGGTCAGAGAGGTACGTGAATGAAATTGTTGCTGAATTAGGAGATTAGTACTTTTATCACTCCCTTTGCCTGCCCATTGTATCTCTGCCTGTCAAATCTTGTCTTTGAATTCTGATCTGCCGGCATGAAATGGATACTTCCTCTCCCAGTAAATCCTTTTGTATTCAAACAAAACAGAGCCTGAATGGGGAGACACAATCAGGCCTCTTTCAAGAATAAAACCGTTTGCCCTGCCATATTTCTGCTCGCTCAACAAACAGCTGAGTGGGATTTATTTGCTGGCAGATGGAGGTGACTAATGATGTAAGCAGAACTTTTTTGCATGGGCGACCTCCAAATGTTTAGCTAAATGATGCCTAGCAGGAAAGGCAACAAGCATCAGATCCATTTTTAAAAAGGAATGTTCTTTCATATTTAGTACTTTGCTCAGCATTTTTTTGTTTTGCTTTATTTTAGTCTTTCTTTTTTTTGGTGATTTTTTTTTTTATTATTATTATTTTTTAGACTGGGACCTAGACATCTCCCTGTAGGCAAAGTGCCTGCTTAATACAAATTCAGTGGCACATATCCATCTCCCGTTATAGCTGTATGCAGTTACTCCATTTGAGAACAAAAGGGAGAGTGTTCTGGTGAAATAGCTCTGGCTCGGTTTGGCTGAAAGATCCAGAATACATTACAGAGACCACCAGGTTTTACTGATTGTATTAATCCTCCTTAATTAACCCCCTTGCATAAGACTGGTGTCTCCAAGTTTGTGAATGTGTCAGTCAGAACAAAATTAGGTTTCCCATGGTGATCAGACATCTCCACCCAGGACCTGAACCCACTAAAAGGAGCTGAGCTCCATGATTTGTGCTGTTTGAACCCATTTTGAAGCCCCTGCAGCCTTCTTATCCTGTATCTGATTCTGAGGCTTGAGCTGGCTCTGCTTTATAATTATTTTTGGAGTCTCTGGAAGCTTTTAGTCTCTTATCCAGAAACTTTAACCTTTCTGTCAGCAGAAGCTGAGCACTTTCCTCAGGGGTGTCTTATTTTCTCCCATGATGAAACCACCTTTTGGAGGTTCTCCTGGAGAAATCCATTCTCCTGAGACTCTGCCCAGGCTGTTCTTCAAAGGTGCTGTGGACTTGTTGCTGTTCAAAGACCGCCGCACTGAAATCAGTCCCGGGGCATGCAGGACACCCTTCAGGGCTGGGGAGGTCACCCCTGCCCCCGCCGCGGTGAATCTGCAGCACTGGGACAGCAGGAATGAGAGCACCCAAACTCCAGCCCCATGGCAGGGTTGTGGCTCATCATTTTCCGGTTGTGAGCAGCCACCCTGCTCTGTACCTTGACCAGTGTAATAACCCAGAAATGGTTAAGGATTTTTGGAATCAGAAAAATGAAGAGTTTCCAACCTGAGATGTGACTGTGTATTGTGGACTTGCTTTCCGTGGTGATTATCAGAACTGCAGTTAATTTCAGCAGGACTGAGGTCAATGGTGCACAGGTACTTTATTTCTGCCCTGACTTCTTGAATGTGAGCACAATGTCTTTTATTGAAGCTCCATAGACAGTTCAAAACCATTGCTTTCCTTGGTTCTGACTTTCTCTTTCATTAGTTTCCTGATTTTTGATCTTTCCTTTTATGTGGCTTAAGACAACCCTAATCAGTTTGATGAACATGCTGAAAGCATTTATGCTGCAGTGAATTTTGCTTTGTAGCTCAACTCTTGTGTGCCCTGAACTCACTTTTGTGCATTGCTAATGAGTAACTCAGCTCTGTGTGACTATCCCAATATTTGCAGCACCTACGCTTGCAGCTGAAGTCAGGTATATATATGCTTTGATATTCTTGAATATTGTGCACTCAGTATTTTCTTGATTAGGAGACTAGGGAACATAAATCTACAGGTATATTTGTATTTTTATCCCATCTTTATGGGGAAATAAATCCTCCCTGCACAGACTGGTGATAGATTTTAAAATATCCCTCTGTTCTTCATCCTCACACCATTTATCAGGATGCCTGTCATCTCAAAGTCTCTGTCATCATTAGATATTTTATTCTCTGAATGTTAATTTATGATCTGGATGTTTTTTGAGGGATAATTTGGCAAATTATTTTTAACTGTTTCTCTTCATATTTCATTTTGAGCTGGCATTCAAATTGTCTAATTTTCTGTGACCAAATCCCACTGAAGTTTACCCAAGTACTTCCTTCCCTCAAGTGTCCTTGGCAAATCACTTGTGGTGACCCTTAATCACTGGCTAAATAGGCTTAGTCAAGTTAAAACAGCATTAGTTTTTCCATATACTTTTCTTTCATCAAGCTGTCTCTCAAGTTCTGCAATAAGTTCTGTCCTGAAATTATGGAAGAACTTTGTTCAGTTATACAAATTTGCATCTGTATCTAGAAAAAATATACAGACCTGTATAAAAGCCTATTGAATTTGATGAGTATCTTTCCATTTCCATTGCATTTTTGATCTGGCTGTGACACACAGACAGGAATCTTTCAATTCATTTCCCCAAGTATTTGCATTTTCTCTTTAGGCTTATAAGCCTATACCCTTCCTTAGGGAAATAAGGTCCTACCTGATGTATTCTTTGTTTGCAAAAAATAATTGAAAATCTTTGACTTGTTTATAGCTCTCCCTCATGGACTGACCCTGTTGAGTGTCAGTTGAAAGTGAACTTCCCCCAAAACAAATCCCTGAAGTGATGACTTTGGAGAAATAAACATATGGCAACCCAATGAGATTTCTGCGAATTTTACTTACCCAGGAATGCAAGCTCCTAATGAGTCAGAAACCTCCTTCCCAATTTATTTCTTTAGATATTTGTGGTATTCCTAGAACGGCACTGGATGATAAACTGTTTAACTTTCTTGCTCAAAGCCAGATGAATGGACTTAAATTAGAGCAAAATCCAGCCTATTTGTAAGTGAACATAGTCCAGTGAGCAGACGTGTCACACACTGGCCTTTTAGTGAAGCCCCAGGCTGCTACCTCATTAGCTCTGGCTGTGATTAGAGGAGAGCCCATCAGTCCCATAATAACGCTGTCTCAGGAAAGACTTCTTATTGACAAAGTGGAGGGCAACACTGGTGCACTTTCTGGGAAATGTTGCATATGGTGCCGTGCTCAGTGTGACTGATTGAACAGTCAGGGAAACAACATTTCTGAGCTACACCAGGAGATAAAATACCCTGTGGTGTTGGAATCAACATTTTGCTGCAGTACTAAAAGCAGTGGCTGCCTTCTCTACCTGATATGAGTGTGGCATTTTCTTCTTTTGTTTCAAGGAGAGTGGAAAAGCACCATTGGGCAAGTGTGCCTAATGTGCATGGTACTCTAATAATACTCTAATTTAATTTTTATATGAAATCTTCAGCTGGCTCCAATGATGCTATTGGCCCCAGTCCAAATTTTTGCATAAAATTAAATGCAGAGAGAACAATTCAAGCTGCTACTCTACCATTGCACAGCTTCAAGTATCCTAAAGGTTCTGAGAGCAGCAGGAATAATTCAGTGATGCACAGTAAGGCTGAGAGCACCCTGGCAGCCCTGATGTGGCTGGGGAAGAGCTGCATGGCTGCAGCCGCATAATGAAATGTAAGTGGGCATTTTGCTCTGGCTAGTGTTTTGGGGTAGAGGCATGGACCTAAACCTCTGCTGCGCCCCATGCTCTGGTTAATCCATGTTGGCTCATGCTTGTGTGAAATAAGTAAGTCTGAAGGTACAGAAATACATTAAGGTGTTTGTAATCTGTGTCTGCTCCTTGTTTGCAAATGCACATAAGGCGAGTGCAACAGGGTTGACCATTAGTGATGGCCTCTTGTCTGGTGGGAGCTCCCCCACCAGAGCAGGAGGGGCAGGGGTCTTTTGCAGCCCCGAAACCTCAAATTGTAAATCAAACCACTTGCTTTTTCCTTAGAGGGAAGAGTGACTCAGAGCCAAGTCCTCAGCTGGAGAAAGATGGTGAGATCCATGTGCTTGCAGGGAAGTAGAGGAATCATTGATGCCAACAAGGCTTCCTGACCCAAACGGCACGTGTCCAGGTCTGCTGGTGCCTCCAGCCACAGGACGCAGCTTTGGTGAGTGCCATGGGCCCCAAAATAACTGGCTTTGGTCCCATATTGCCATGAGTCAGAGATATCTCATGCGCACTCGATCTTACAGAAAGGAGATGGCAAAGAGCAGCTCCTGTCATCTGCTATAGGTACAAAAGAGGATTTAAATGCATGAAGGCGAGAGACACTGCTTTGGCGTTTCCTTCACTCCTCTCAGTACATATCACAATAAACAACATGAGTGAGAGGTTTATTCTTAAAATACTCTTTCTTGTGAAAAATGGAATTCGTACACAATCAATGATGTCTGGCAGCTGACAAACAAAAAAGCCCAGTCATTTCCAGAGCTGAGACCAGCTGAGCTCTGGACACAAGGGGAAAAAATAGTGAGCCAGAATATATGGCTCAATGAAATAAGGATAAAATTTGTCTGGCTTTGGGCCTCAAGTAAAACATTTTAGGACCCGAGGGCCCAGATAACAAGCATAGACTTTCAGCTATAAGTATGCATGAGGATTTAGATCTTCAGAGTTAAACTAGAAGACATCCCTGACAACAAAAAAGAAAATCAATGTTTATTCAGTGGATACTGGCAAAACACAAGGAATGGTTCCTCAGCTTGTACTGTTTTTACCTCTTTCTGATTACAGATTGGGGCTACAGGTCTACATGCCTTTGCTCTATCACATATGCTCAATGTTCAGATGTGCTTGGTTCTTGTGGTTGGTACCCCAGTCACTGTATTGCCAGGAATTTCTAAATTTCTTTTGCATGTTTTGCAGCTTGAGGAGCTTATACACATGTGGGTTTTAAGAGAGCTTTGTTTAAAATTTTAGGTGTAATTTAAACTAATATCTTGTACACTAAAAAGTCAATGTATTTTTTAAGCTCCAGGTGTTTCCTGTGGGAGGTAGTGAAGAGAAGAACCTCACAATGTGAGATTGCACACAACTACTGTGAAGTCTTGTATCTGGACACAGTCTCTACGTGATGGTAAGTGTATTCTAATTCTATTTTAGAATTAATCTTTCATAGCTGCTCCTTACTCTGAACACATGCCTGGCCTTACAAATGAAATGTAATGCTGGGGTGATACATAATAAACACGCTAATTGCCAAAGTGAGGATTCAGTAACAGGGTTACAGAAATAGGGATAGAGCTGATGTAGATATCCTGAGAAAAAAACAGCAAAAATCTTCTCATCACAGAATAACTTAGAAGTCCTGAACCATCTTCATTTGGAGCATTCACAGTATAATTGGAAATTAATTAAAAAAACCCATCAAAAATTAAATTACTAAATTCAGTGATTAAGCCATATAAACCATAATAATACAGTAGGTCTGTCTTATAAAATGGTTACAGCTTCCTGCAGTAGGAGCTGAATATTTGAGATCTTTGAACCGAGAGAAGGGGCTCTCATTGTTTTCCTGCTGACTCTAGGCCTCTGCTCCATGTTTGTGACAAAACTGAAGCTTTAGGGCAGGAATCTCAAAATGTCTTACTGAAGGGTCAGTATTTCCCCTTCACAGCTGCAGGAAGTATGGTTGTGGAGGAGTTGAGTCACTTGGCCAGGATCTCAGAGGTCAACAGCATTGCTAGGAATAGAAATGAGATCTTCTGGTTCTACTCATTTTTATGGATTTCTATGTTGCCATTTTAGAAGGGGTTTAGTGATGTTTTCACTGCTCTTATAGCAGTGGAACGTGCTGAAAAAGCAGCCAAGACAGTTTTATTCCATAGCACCTCTTAGCTGTGGTGCACCGGTGTTTAAGCCAATATAAAACCAAAAATAATAAAACCTAAATTTTGGGTGCTTGATCTAAGATATTTCAATACTTTTTAATCTTTATAAGCCTTGAAGTGTCTCAACTTGTGCACCCAAAGGGATAACTGAAAACAGGTGGGGAAACGATGCAGAATGAAGTTCTATTACCTGCAGTAAGAGATTTCACTAGCCGAATTTCATGACTGCATTTTCACATTCAATGAATTGTGGCACTGGTGAGTAGTATAACAGGAGCTGATTGCATGATACTGAGCTAACAAAGCTCTGCTGAGGCAGGGAGTTGAAAACAACGGTATATATCAGCCGTAAAGATTAAGGTTTACTAACATCAGTTTTTTGTGCTAATCAGAGTTAAGTAGTGGAATCTGCCATGTTTACTTACGTGCAACAAGCTGTAGCTGAGCTGAAGACCCTAGAGCACTGTACAAAAGAATAGTTGATATTTTTGCTTCAAAAAAAAAAATAGTCCAAACCTGAACCTTTTGGGAATCCAACATCTGTTTTGAAAAGGGGTTGAAGAGGTTACCCCCCATCCCTGTCCCCTACAAGTTGGGATAGGAGAGGAAAACAAGAAGTTTTATCATCTTACTTTCTTGATTTTTCAAGTTATAGTCTCCATCTGTTTCCATCAACTTTGTTTTCTAAAAAAAAAAAACCAACAAACCCTCTATGGAGCTCTTTAGCTTTCTTTAAAGCGGCTCTTTGTTGAAACCTGCATTGCATTTTTTAACAATTCCAGAGTAGTCGTCTTTCTTCTTTTCCCAAAACAAACATCTCTTAGATAGCTTCTCCTCAGCCTGAAAGAAAAGAAACAAAAGTAAAATGAAAACAGCGGGTTGGGGGTGAGGGGAGAGGAATGGTGTCTACATCAAGAAATGTGGCCATGCAATGTCAGACCTTGCGTGTCTATCACAGGTGACAAATGAAAGCCTACCAGCAGGCAAACAGCAAGGGTACTTTCCACTTTGCCTAAAATCAACAACATTTTACACAACGTCACCGGATAAAGACTGACCGTAGCACTCAGCATTTAGGGACTGCCGAGCTGGTATTTTAAGTGGCATTCATCACATACTCTGTATTCCACTTGCAGGGCAAGTTCTCCTAAGTACCTCCCTTCTCAGAAGTGCATTAACCCACAGGGACTGTAACATGTAGAAACTGGCTGCTTTCCTTCCTTGCCTTCTTTTGTATAGGAGCAGGGCCAGAAACCCCTGCAAATGCTGGGGATTGATTAGCCGTCTTTGATGAGGCAGTTGAAATAACTGTCATTGCTGTTCCTTCCTCTCTTTCTTTGCAGCTCAGGGAAGTGAGATTATTGGGTGTTTTTCCATAAAGTGTCTGGAAGCAACTGTCTGAAGTAGAGAGGGATACTCGGTAGAGGTGTCTTTTTGTTTTGCAAGTTCAGCTCGTGTTTCGGGGCTGTGTGGCAGGAGGTAAAGCAGAAAGTGATATTTGTAGGCAACTAATACCCCAGTGTTAAGGCTAAATTATTAATACCCTTGGGTGAGAATTTTAATACAGTCTTTAGTGCTTTATCTTGTGGTTTGGTGGTTTTTTTTTTTAATGCCTCATGTTAACATAACTATTACTAGTGCAGGGCGTTTAAACCGTTGGAGATAAAATGCAAGGTTTTATAAAACCAACTTTTATTCATATTTGAGATAGACCTATTCTTGTCTCCTAAAACATTTCCTGGTTTTCAGTCACTTATAATTTTGTGAAACATTTACCATTCCAATGTTAAGGGTCTGCTTTGGACTGATTTCTCCTGGAAATTTTCTGGAACATTTAGATGTTGCTAAGAATGAAGCAATGGAACAAAAGATTCTTTTGTTGTCTAAGGATTTTCTAAAGGAAAAGTGAGGAGTTTCAAATCAAACCCCACAAGGAACTTGAGGGGAGGAACTATGACTGGCTGAGTGGCTGTAGATCTCCCAGGGGTACTATATCAACACAAGGAGAAATGGGAGTGGCTGAGGGAAAAGATGAGGATAAGGACCCAACAATGCTGAGAGGATTAAGAACAGGCTGGTGGAGGAATGAGCCAGGCAGTCAAGGTGCGTGTCCCAGCTCCCTCGTAGTGGTCTCTGACACCTATCACTATTTTCTGTCATGCCATTAGCCAAACAACAGAGATCTGTGCAGCACATTTAAAGCCCCCATTTACCTCCTGGTTGCCCTTGTGAATGGCAACACAATGTCACACAAAGGAATTTGTTCCTCTTTTTGAAAAACAAGCAAAATACATACCAACTGAAGAAAATATTATCAAGGCTGAAAACTTTGGTACTTCTTGTATTTATGCAGGTTGTCTTTCATGACAAGCTACAGTATGGAAAGTTCCTGGAACTGATCATGGTTATACAGTTAAAGACACTATAATACACCTTCCCACTTCACTGGCCCCAGGAATAGGAAGCAGTGTAGAGAACAAGACAGAATTTGGGAAGAGAGCATATGGCAAGGGAGTGATGTTCTACCCTGGAGAATTGGATACTGTCCCGTTTTCTGTCAGACAGCTCCCATGTGATGATAGCTGAGTCACTCGAGCCAATCTTTTCAGAAGCTGTCAATAATTTCACATTGCTTTTATTCTTGGTGCAGGACTTGTAGGCGTGCTGAACTTTCACAGCTGCAGCTGAAGTCAGTGGGAGCTATGCTCCAAACACAAAGTAGTATTCCAAAAATCTGATTTGGGAAATTTAAGATTGTGTCCACCATGGTTATGTTTGGCCTTAATCTTCCTGGGACCCACCAGCTTTCAGCGTGAAGGGATACTGCCAAGCCTCCTCGCTTCGAAGTGATACTGTGCAGGAAGTTTGCTGTGAAGCTCTCTGTTATGAGGGAGATGTGTGCTCAAAGGAAACCCCATATGGAAATGAGGGATACTGTCTTCAGAGCAGATTTTGAACAGCGTGCAGGAAATAAGGCAAGCGTAGGTAGTGCTGAACTGCAAGAGGAAAACAAAAGGTGTAATAACCTGCTTATCTTGTTAGCATGCCATCCTTTCTGTGCGGTGTGGGTACACTAACGACATGTATGTATATGTATATGTCTTGCCATCTACAAATTCTCCAAATTCTCATCTCATTAGCTGTATTCCACGGATGTTTAGTAGAGTAGAAGGTGTATAAATGAGGAAAGAGACAATTTCCCCAGTTTAGTCAACTTCCAAATAGGAAGAGAGCACCATTTTCACTTTCATTGCAAAAAGTCAGACTGTCAGTATTATGGCAAGTGGGGTCAGCCATTTTTCAGGTCTGACAGTGCCAGCATTTCCTCAGGACACACTGACAAAAACAGGACAAGCACAAGATGAGAAAGAAGCCACTCAAAAATGTACCCACCAGTGCTCTGCCCTGCATTGTTGATTCCCGCCCTGTTACCTGACCATTTCATTAGCTTGTCTGAAACCTTCCTGAACAAACTCTTCCCGTTTTACAGCAATAGGCATGTTAGAAACATAATTGACTGACTGCTGGGCTGGGTGCACTGTTTTAGGGGTAAATAGAGCAATACTATCACTTTCCTAGGTGACTGGGTATAAACTTATGTGAGCTGGGTAAATATCTAAATAAAAACGCTGCATCATAAGAATTATTCCAGCTAGGAAGAGAAATTAATGTTTTCTGAAATGAGGTTTCTCTGTTGCAATCCCATTTAATTGCAAAGAAAGTACAAAGCCCTCTTTTTCTTCACACAGCAAGAATTGCAGAAAAGGCATGGCCTCTGTTTACAGCTCAAGTCTATTTTCCATTAAACGCTTAGTATAAAAGCTCTTTTTCCCTTTTCCCTTAGCTTTTCTTGGAGGCACATTCCTGGCCCTTGTTATGTCTGTGTTGTTGGCTTTTTCCTTGCCACCATCTGTCCCTTCCTTTGATCTTTTTGTCTCTCTCTCATAGACACCCAACTGATCACAAAACAATAGCCAGTAAAACCCTTCCACCCATGTGTCTTGCAGGTGCCCTTGTTTTGGACAGTGACGTGTGCTGGCGGTTGGAAGGAAAGCTATGGTAGTTTCAGCTATCTGGTCCCATTATGAATTTAACCGTTTCTTACAGCTGAGGGTTATAAGGGCAGTGTTCACCCTGATTCAGAGAGATTTCACCCCAAGTGCTAATGAAACTGTTGATGAGAAATCAGAGTGTTTCTTAGCAGCATTGAGAAACTTTAAAAGCATAGCACTTGAGGCTGTACCAGAGAACAAAGGTCCTTTTATCTTCTTCTGGTTACAGTCTCTGTGCTTCATCTAGTTATAAACTTGATGCTCTTCCTCAAAGCTGTTGAGACTTAGAAGTTTGAAGAAATGTACTTTGTGCATTTAAGCATTACCATACTTCTTTTTCATTCATTGCAAAGTTGTATAAATTGCCTGAGTATGAGTTGTTTGAGGAAATAATATCTAGGTCTAACATAGCGCTTCGCATGAGCACTGCTTCTCATGAGCACTGCTTCTCATAGGTGGCTCCTGAAGTTTATCCAATGAATTATGGAATCATGGAAGTGCTGGTTAGAACTTCTTCTGGAGGTCTCCAGTCCAACCTCCTGCTTGCAGCAGGACAATTGCTGAAGTTAAAGAGGGTCAGCCACAGGTTTGTCTACTGAGCCTTGAAAACTGTCAAGGGTAGAGAATCCTCAGCCTCCCTGGGCAGCCTTTTCCAGTGCTGCACTGCCCTCCTCCTAGTGAACCTTCTCCTAAGTTCCTGCCTGGTGCAGCAGGCACGTCTCCTCTGTGATTACCCACCTTCCCAGATGCCCTTGCGTAATAGGTATGAGGCTCTGCAAGTGGAACTGAACAATGACAAGGATGATGGTTCATCTAGCTTGGAGGTGTTACTGAGGTTAAGTAGGTCTACGCCCTGTGTCAAAAATGATTCCATAAAGAAAAAAAGATGGGTCATTGTCATAGGAGACTCTTTCTTGAGGGGAACAGAAGGCCCAATACGCAGACCAGACCCACTTCTTAGGGAAGTCTGCTGCCTCCCTGGGGCCCATGTTAAAGATGTGAAGAGAAATCTTCCTACCCTGGTACGGCCCTCAGATTACTATCCATTATTGATTTGTCAGGTAGGCAGCGATGAAGTTGCAACAAGAAGTATAAGGGCGATCAAGAGAGACTTCGGGATCTTGGGACAACTACTTAAGGGAGTCAAGTGCACAAGTAGTGTTCTCCTCTATCCTTCCAGTTGCAGGGAATGATGAGGGAAGAAACAGGAAGAGCCAGCAGTTCAATACCTGGCTCTGAGCCTGGTGTCACTGGCAGAGTTTTGGATTTTTTGATCATAGGTAGGTTTACATGATACCAGGCCTGCTGCCGACGGATGGGGTACACCTGTCTCAAAGGGGGAAAAGGATCTTTGCACGGGAGTTAATAGGGCTCATTGAAAGAGCTTTAAACTAGATTTGAAGGGGGAAAGGGATAAAACCAGACTAGCCAGGGATAAGCCTGGGGGTGGCATGCCAATGTTTGAGAGAAGGTGTGTTAGCAAGGTCCTTTGGTCTGCCATCTCAGTGGAGGTAGGGGATGGAGACCCATGCGACAGCAAAGACACAAGGGTTATTGATGTGTTAGAAACCATAAAAGTGCCTGAGAATGGTCATGTAGGATTTAGAGCTTCTCCCCCCTCCCAAAAGGTAGTGGGATCAATAGCCCAACTGAAGAGCATCTACACCAAAGCATGCAGCATGGGCAACAAGCAGGAGGAACCCAAAGCCATTGTGCAGTAGGAAAACTGTGATATAGTTGCAGTCATGGAAACATGGTGGGATGACTGGCACAACTGGAGCACTGCAATGGATGCCTATAAACTCTTCAGAAGGGATAGGCAAGGAAGCAGAGGTGGTGGCATAGCCCTGTGTGTCAGGGAGTGTTTTGACTGTCTAGAGCTTGATGATGGTGATGATAGGCTCGAGTGTTTATGGGTAAGAATCAGGGGGAAGGCCAACAAGGCAAATATTATGGTGGGAGTCTGTTATAGACCACCCAACCAGGATGAAGAGGCAGATGAAATATTCTATAAGCAGCTGGGAGAAGTCTCACAATTGCTAGATCTTCTTCTCATAGGGGACTTCAACTTATGAGACATCTGCTGGAAATATAATACAGTGGAGAGGAAACAGTCCAGGAGGTTCCTAGAGTGTGTGGAAGATAACTTCTTGACACAGCTGGTGAGGGAGCCAACCAGGGAAGGCACACCTGTTGTTTGTGAACAGAGAGGGACTTATGGGTGATGTGACAGTTGGAGGCCATCTTGGGCATAACGATCACAAAATGATAAGAGGTTTCAATTCTCGGAGAAGTAAGGAGGAGGGTCAGCAGAACGGCTACCTTAGACTTCTGGAGGGAAGACTTTGGCCTGTTTAGGAGCCTGGTTGACAGAGTCCCTTGGGAGGCAGTTCTGAAAGGCAAAGGAATCCAGGAAGGTTGGAGATTCTTCAAGAAAGAAATCTTAAAGGTGCAGGAGCAGGGCATCCCCATGTGCCAAAAGACAAGCCAGCAGAGAAGAAGACCAGCCTGGCTGAACAGAGAGCTTTAGCTGGAATATAGGGGAAAAAAAGGAGAAATTATGACCTTTGGAATAAGGGGCAGACAGCTCAGGAGGACTACAAGAATGTCATGAGGTTGTGCAGGGAGAAAATTAGAAGGGCCAAAGCCCAGCTAGCACTTAATCTGCCTACTGCCATAAAAGACAATAAAAAATGTTTCTATAAATACATTAGCAACAAAAGGAGGGCTAAGGAGAATCTCCATCCTTTATTGGATGTGGGGGGGAAACATAGTGACAAAGGATGAAGAAAAGGCTGAGGTACTTAATGCCTTCTTTGCTTCAGTCTTTAATAGTAAGACCAGTTGTTCTCTGGGTACCAAGCCCCTTGAGCTAGAAAACAGGGAAGGGCAGCAGAATGAAGCCCCCATAATCCAAAGGGAAATGGTTAGCAACCTGCTACACCACTTAGACACAAACAAGTCTATGGGGGCAGATGGGGTCCACCCAAGGGTACTGAGGGAGCTGGCGGATGTGCTAACTAAGCCACTTGCCATAATTTATCAGCCATCCTGGCTAACCAGGTACGTCCCAGTTGACTGCAGGTTAGCAAATATGACACCCATCTACAAGAAGGTCCGAAAGGAGGATCCAGGAAACTACAGGCCTGTCAGACTGACCTTGGTGCCAGGGAAGGTTATGGAGCAGATCATCTTGAGTGCCATCACACGGCACGTACAGGACAAACAGGTGATCAGGCCCAGTCAGCATGGGTTTATGAATGGTAGGTCCTGCTTAACTAACCTGATCTCCTTCAATGACAAGGTGACCCACTTAGTGAATGAGTGAAAAGCTGTGGATGTTGTCTACCTAGACTTTAGTAAAGCCTTTGACACCATTTGCCACAGCATTCTCCTGGAGAAACTGGCTGCTCGTGGCTTGGATGGGCGTACACTTCATGGGGTAAAAAACTGGCTGGATGGCTAAGCCCCATGCAACAACCTCATGCAATGCTACAGGCTTGGGGAAGAGTAGCTGGAAAACTGGCTGGTGGAAAAAGACCTGGGGGTGCTGGTTGACAGCCGGCTGAATGTGAGCCAGCAGTGTGCGCAGGTGGCCGAGAAGGCCAATAGCACCCTGGCCTGTATCAGAAATAGTGTGGCCAGTGGGAGCAGGGAGGTGATCGTCCGCCTGTACTCGGCACTGGTGAGGCCGCACCTCGAGTACTGTGTTCAGTTTTGGGCCCCTCGCTACAAGAAAGACATTGAGGTGCTGGAGCGTGTTCAGAGAAGGGCAACGGAGCTGGTGAAGGGTCTAGAGCACAAGTCTTATGAGGAGTGGCTGAGGGAACTGGGGTTGTTTAGTCTGGAGAAAAGGAGGCTGAGGGGAGACCTTATCGCTCTCTACAACTACCTGAAAGGAGGTTGTAGCGAGGTGAGCGTTGGTCTCTTCTCCCAAGTAACAAGCAATAGGACAAGAGGAAACAGCCTCAAGTTGCCCCAGGAGAGGTTTAGATTGGATATTAGGAAAAATTTCTTCACTGAAAGGGTTATCAAGCATTGGAACAGGCTGCCCAGGGAAGTGGTTGAGTCACCATCCCTGGAGGTATGTAAAAGACGTGTAGATGTGGTGCTTAGGGACATGGTTTAGTGGTGGACTTGGTAGTGTTAGGTTTACGGCTGGACTCAATGATCTTAAGGGTCTTTTCCAACCTAAATGATTCTATGATTCTGTGATTCTAAAAAAACCTCTAAGGTCCAGCCTGAACCTCCCAAGGTGCAGTATGTCACTCTTCTTACACCATCTGCCACTATGAAGAAGAATTTGACTCTCTCATCTTTATAACTCCCCTTCAAGTAGTAGTATGGTACTGTTAGATTCCCTTTTAGTCTTCCAGGCTCAACAAGCCAGCTTCCCTGACCTGTCCTTGTAAAACCTGCATTCTTGGCCTGTGACCATCCTGGTTAGCCTTCTGCTGGTTTCTTTCTCAGTTTTGCAGTATCGCCTTTGAACTGGGAGTCCCCAGACTGGCCACAGTATACCAAGTACAGCCTGACCAGTGCCAAGTAGGGAGAGGAATAATAATTTACCTCCATCTGTTTGCCATAGTCTTCCTCATTTAGCCCAGTATGAGGTTTGCTTTACACTGTTGGTGCATATTCAACATGGCATTCACCGCAGTGCCCAGGTTGTTTTCAGCTGGGCTGCTCCACAGCCACTTTGTTCCCAGCCTGTGTTGATGTGAAGGACTGTCCTGATCCAGGTGCAGAACTTTTTGTTGAACTTGGTAGCGTTTCCTAATACCCACATTTCTCAATGTCCTTCTGGATTGAAATGTTATTGTTCATAATGTTAAATTTAATATTGTCTGGAAATTTGCTGGGGGTGGATTCAGTCTCATTATCAAAGTTGTTGAAGAAGCCACTGAACAATATCAACCCCAATGTTGACCTGAGGGGGACTCTGCTTATTCCCAGCTGCCAACCAGCCACCATGCCATTGATCACTACCTCTTAAGCCTGGAAGTTCAGCCAATTTCCAGCCCAACTGACAGTCTATTTGCCCACATGAAAAGCATATTCAGTAGTTGATAACTCTTTTCCTTGTTTATTTGGATAACACTTTAGTCACTGCACTATCTGTATTCATTCCAGTTGTGAATTAAATAATGTGACTGTTGTGTATAGGTAATTTTTGCAAAGTTCATTGCTGGGGTAAGCAGGGAGTAACCTGCACATGGCACTGTCTTGTTAACTTTTAAAATATGGATACGAAATGGTCAGCTCACTCTAGCAATAGTCATGAGTGAAGACAAGTAAGGAATGAAGGGAAGTCTTGTCTAAAGCTCACTGCAGTCTTTTGTTGAAACATTCTCAAGTTTTAAAAGTTTTCTATAGTAAAAAATTAGCAAAATGTGAGATCCTTTCAAAGAAAAGATATACAAAAAGTATTCTGTTGCAGCACTAATTAGTAATCTGAAAAGAAAGTCTGTATTCTATGTACAAAGAGCATAGAGCAATCACTAAAATTAAGACTTCTTCGCTTCCTCAAAATAGAAAAGTCAGTCTGTTAATAATCAGATTTTTCTTTGGACTAGCCTAGCATCCAAGACTTTCATCCGAGTAGATTTAGTTGATTCTTTCTTTGTTTCAGTTTGAAAGTTTCAGCAGGCTTAGGTTTCTTATTTGAGACCAAAGAAATCCTGGCATTCATTTGCTTATGTAAGAATCGCATCTTTGATTGGAAAGAGCAAAACAAAGAGATGATGAAAGATTCAAAACATCTCTATGAGACCTGTAATCCCACCAAGAGCTGATTCCTTGTGTACAAATAGAGTGACAGTCAGAGATAAGTCTGTACTCCAGTACCCTTCTACAAGCTCAGTACTTAGGCGTGTGCTGGGTATTGGGCTTTTAGGCCAAACTCAGGATATTTTAGGGCACAATTGGTTCTACTATTTTTCTGTTTTAGCAAATTTGAGTTCTTCTGGAGTCCACACTTTTCAAAAAGAACATTGTCAAATTGGAAGTTTTTTTGAAGAAAATTGCAGGAATTATTCAATCTGGAAAATTTTCCATATAGTGAGACACTGAAGAAAAAGTTAACAGATCTCTATCTGGGTCTCAGAATACTTATGTAAGGAAATTATTTTTTGTGAGAATAGATGACTCAAGATTTATAACAGCAGAAGGAGATTTCAGCTCTGGAATCCAAACCCAGACAAAATTATGCTGGAAATACAGTGCATGTTTTTAATAGCAACATTCATATGATGGATCCTTATTTCTGGGTGTCTAGAAGTCAGGAATTAATGTCTTTCCAACCATTGCACATTAGCAGCAGCGCGTAGGGCCAGGTGCAGGGATGACTGGCAGAGATGTTGGCCTGAACCATGCAGAAAATCAAACTAATGACATAGTTGCCGACAGCTTTTGCAGCCCCACTTTTCTTGCTGCCGCCTTCTCTTGTCCTTCCCCTTGCTTTGCACTGCCTATGTTCTCTCTTGCCGGCTCCAGCTGCTGCCTGTTGTCCTCCTTGCATTGCTTCCTTGCCAACACCATCCTTCACTTCTGCTCTGGATTTGCCTCCTCAACTCCCACACTCCCAGTAACCCCACAACCGACTTGGGCAATGCTATTGGCTTTTACTAGTTGGGGTGCTACTTAGTAATGCTCCTCAAGCTACGGTGCAAGATGTCCCACCAGACAGGCACACACCTTGCTGGCAGGAACAGGCAGCCCAGAGGATCACAAACAAGATCTTCCCCGTCCTCCTGAAGGCACAGAACAGTCCAAATGGCAGGAATTAAGCCACATCAGCACTTCCTGTAATTCCTTTCTACCATCAGTTTCAGACCGCGTCTGAACTCCATGCAGAAAATATTCTTCTTTGGTTCCGAGTTAGATACAAACAGAAAGATTATGAGCATGTGTGGATTTGATAGATAGATAGCAACGGTATCTGTGGCTGAAGATCAAGAGAGGTGGTTTAGGGTTATTGCTATTTTTTCCAGCTGTCCATGGCTGTTTAGAAAACTCCACGAAATTACCTTTCATAAATCTGTTTGTGGAAAAGAGGAGGAGTATCCAGGCACAGAAATACAACATGTTCTGACATATCTAGTGCAAAGTAAGGGTTTTTCCTCTTTTATTTTAAACAATGACATTGAAAACAAATGGATACATGAAAAGAAACAGTACCCTCTGTGAGGTTTCAGCTTTGATAAACCACGATACAGAATCCAGGTCTTTCACCATATGGTGAGACCTGACACATCTTCAACATTTCCACTGTCTTTTTGGACGCAATTCAAGAGTTAAGGACCTGGCAAAACAAATACATGACTGAAAATGTGTGTGTTATTAGCGCGAGAGTGGTTTTGGCAGGCATGATTTTAGTATGCCGGCTCTAGCATTTTACTGTCTCTCTGCTGCTGTAAACAAATCTGAAAGGAGAGGAAGATTTAGAAGCTAACTAATGATCATGAATGCTACAGAAAGGAAATGAAGATGAATAGCTATTGACCTTGCTCTCTCTTATTAGGCGGCAATTAATTTTTCATATATTTGATAAAATATATGAAAATATATGATAAAATAGCTTCATCCTATCAGATCCCCATGGTGGAATTAGACAGTCAATCCTTGGGGGCCTGCATTTCCCAATAACACCCAAAGGGCAAGGCTTTTCCAGCTGTCCATGAGTCTCATCTGGCTTTCTCCATCCTGGATTCCTCCACAGTGGCCTTAGGATCAGCCTTCCCCTTAATTGCCCATCTGGGTGACATCGAAGGATGTTGGCACTTTTGTTGGCTCTGCTTGATTTTGAAATAGAGAAAGTGGAAGGCTGGGTCTCAGAGCCAAGACTCTATGAAAAGTGGGTTTTCACCTCCAGAACAGCATTACAACTGATTTCCACTATATAATGGAGGGCAATTATAACATCATGTATGCTTTGTCTGGAGTTGATTCTCCAGCTGTTGAAACAGTATCTTTTTATGTTAAATTAAACCAAACTGCAGCCAGCATCAACATCAAGCTCCAAAAATGTAACAGCTTAAATCTTTTAGGCCAGATGCTGATCTCTGAGTCACTGGTGTGAATCTAGTGAAATTCCAGTTTTACACTTATGTATGTGAGATTGAGGACCTGATTTGGGACCAGTGATCTGCTTTCACAGGTGTGCCTTATTTTAAGGTGCCATCAAACTAGCGTCTTCCCACCACTCTAAAGCTGTTGAAGATTAAAGGTAAACATTATCGGTAAACAAAGGAACAAAAGGAAGGTGGGGGGAAAAAAGGTACACACTTCATTTCTTTCTGAGTTAAATTCTAGTTAAGGAAAAAACATTTCTGGGACATTTCCTTTTTATCAGTCACAGCAAAACTCAAACTAAGCCAGCAGAGAACAATTAAAAAATGGTGTTTCTTAAACAGAAAAAGATTCACACAGACTTTATAGTGGAAACTTAAAGAACTGTGGTTTGTTTGCTTTCTTTTTTTTGCTATCATGTGTAAATCTTCAGTTTTTATTAAAGACAACCGATACAAAGATTGTTCCATTGCGCTCCCTGTTATCTTAGCCTGGCTTTGCTATGAGAAATCCTTGGGGCACTTGGTGAGAGACTAATGTTTTGGTGGTTTTTTTTCAATGGCAGACACCCACCAATTGAGGGGAGTGGAATGGAATTAAAATAAAATTCCTCAAACTGAAAAAAGTGTACATGTGGATGTGAAGAGCAGGGGGGCTCTGTTTCATGCTGCTATACCTCAAAAATAGCTGAAGGGAATTTTCCAACAATTTCCACATACTGTGCACAGTTCATCCCTGGACTGGGACCAAACATGGAAAGGATCATTCCTCAAAGGAGAATTTGGGAGGCTTTTAAATAATATGTGAAAACAGAGAGCAATAATGGAAATCTGCTTATAAACAGAACCCTTGCAGCCGATGTTGAATGAAATACTGCCTTAAGGAAGTATTTTTTTCAGTATGTGATAGCATTTAAAGTGAAGTACGCAGGTAATGTTGTACCTCCCTCCCATCCTCTGTGTTTGTACTCAGTCTGGAGCCCCCGCAGCCATGGGCTTGGCACGTTTGCAGGCAGAGCTATGCCAACCCCGTTGTGAATCCCAGGTGTGTGCTGGCTGCTGGAGCCTTCCTGGGGAGACACATCTGAAGCATGTTACAGCACCATGAAAAAAGAGCGTGTTACAGCCCTGGCTTGCATTCACCACCCAAACTGGTGTTCACTGGCCAAGAGTCTCGCTCCTTTCTTGCTGTCCAATATCACGCTTGGGCGTTGCATGTGGGGACAGCGATGCTCCTAGCATTTGTCACCTTTTGCAAGAGACAATTAGAGCTTTGCTGCCAGTTTACCCAGGCATGGTGAAAGGAGTATAAATCCCGTACACAAAACAGTACTGGGGCAAGAAAAGTAAAAGTACTTTCATCTGTCCCCCACCTTAAAATAAACTGATCCACCTCAGTTGTGGGGGCGAAAAAGGAAAAATACCTCCCATTTTCCTACTAGGGTGAGGTTTTCATCAGTACAGTCTACATAATACGATTATGTATTTATGCATCAGCTTTTCAATTTTCTGTCATTTCAGTAAAAACAAGCAAACAATGGGATCACTTAAGCCTTCAGTACTTGTATTTTAGCAGCTCTTCCAAACAAGCTTCAGCATGTTACAAGACAGCTTCATATTTTGCCTCGATGATTTGCTTTACTTTTTAAATGGTGAGATTCTTATCTGTTTCGTAACATGAAAAAAGAGGAACTCATCCTCCCTCCTCATTCCTTTCTACCCTAAAATCTTTTCTTATCTTCAGTTTAGCAACATGATATGAAATACACGAGACTTGAATCCACAAGCGTGGTCTCACTGGTTTCAGCATGAATTATGCTTTGCAGGTTTGTATGTATAAATAGCAACACTAAAACCAAAATGACTTCTGGGCCAAAACCCCTTAAGCAACAAAATGAATATGGTGGTCATAAAGCAGTCCAGGATAACATGGTATTAGAAATTCAAACTGAAGTGCTCTTCCATATGCATTAAAATATTTACATGTTAAAATAAATGACCCGCTAACTCATCTATATTCTGTTTTATTACCCTTGTAGTAATGCCATACATAGATACCTTGGCTAACCTCATTCTTACTTTGTAGAGGTGCACATGCCAAGAAGAGCTGGCCAAGAGTAAATTCTGCAGAGCAACTTACCCTCATTCACAGGGAATACCCAGCGAGCTAGTGAGCCAAATGATTCATGTGGGAATGTGAATGACTCTGCCCAGGACTAGTGCTCTGTTTGCAATATTCTTTTGCAAATGCTCAACTGTTGCATATTTTCATGTAGGGTCTCTCTTGCCTGGGATAAACAAACACAACAGCAAGCTCCAGGAGAAACAGAAGACCCAGACAGAAGAATTAAACCACACATAACATAAACTCTAACAGTAAGTAACACGTCAAGGTAGTATTTATTCTTCAAATATTTATTATTTATTTGTATTGTAGCAGTGCTTAAAGGCGAGGGCTACTTTGTGCTAACCATTATGCAGGCATAATAAAAAGCCTAAGCTCCAAGGGCAGGTCTGTCCGCCTCTACATTTATATTTGCTGGTTTTATATCAGTCATTTGACTTTGGAATATTAAAGCTTTAGAGGAAATCCCATCTACCTCCCTTCCTTTCAGACCTGAAATCCCAAGAGCTCCAATTCAAATCTTCTCCTGTATATTTATTGCTTACTGAATGAGATACAGGAAAGGATTATAATTCAGGCTGCAAAATTCTACCTTCAAAAGCTAGGAAATGCCAGATTAAATATGTAATAGCAATTCAGTCCTCTTAGGTATTATATACATTATGATACAAGACATAGTTTTTCCTTTCCCCTGGTAACCTTGCCTCATTCAGTGCCGGCAAATAAATCAATGAGCCATGGCTCAATATTGTCTTTTTTTCAGGTGGCTGAATGTATGTTATATGCCTCCTTAGCTGCATGCCAGTCAAAGTCCTGGATGAAAACTAAACATTTATTTTCTTGGTTTTCTGTGGTGCTCTTTGTTGGTGTATTTGAGGGCTTAATGAACATTTCTAAGTTTTTCTTCAGAAAATCCCTGGGGGCGACTCTGTTTTTACATTACAGGCAAAAAAAGTGTGGGGGCTGGAACACTTCTCTTGCCAGATGGTGTCATGGGTGGTTGCTTACTTCAGAGGAATAGAGGGATTGGGGAAACTGAGGTAGCTTTCCAAGGTCTGGAGGCAAGTGTGCTCTCAGAGCACAGTCTTCTTGCTGTTCGCTGAAGCTCCTTCACCAATCTTCTTGAATCCCAGCTCTTGACTATCCCATGTTCCTCTCTTTTCTTCCCCAGTCTTCCTTCCTCAGGCATTTCATCACAGTACAAGCACCTTTAGTTTTTAAATTTTCCTTTCTGAGCTCACAGCACAAGTGACAAATCATCCTCCTCATCAGGCAATCTCTCTCTCTCCCATTGTCATGGATGCACTTGACATCTGCAGGAAAAAAATATGACTAGGATTTTGGCAGGAAGGCTCCAGCACCTCAAGGGTGCACCAGATTTCCTGTTGTGCTTTTAAAACCAAGGTCCGGCACTGAAAGTGTATTTCATTGGCATCCAGCTAACACTCCAGGAGAGGAACAGCCTTCTTGCAGATTTTCTTTCCTCCTTGTAAAATTCCCACCATTTCTGAAGGATGTCTGAGAACAAACTGCCAAGGGATCTTTTCTACACTTCACTGTTGTGTAAAAAAAAACCCCACCAAAACCCAAAAAACCCAAATTCCCTGCCCTAAACCTCTTTACACAATTTGCAGTGCCTGTTCCAAGTTCTGGGAAAAAACCCCAACAGCTTCCTAGATTATTGCATAAGAATTGGAGATTCGTCATCTGTGCTTGAGAGTGGTTTAGGTATTTGGTAATCTGTGAGTGCTGCTGTAAGATTCACTTATTTCCCAATGCCATTTCCACAGTAAGAAGTACAGACTGGAGGTAGGATATGTGATAGAGGAACAACAGTGGGAAGTCTGTCAGGGAGAGTCTTCAATGCCTCCTGGGCATGGTGTAGCTCTAGTTACAGTCCAGCTCTAACTGTTTTTTTATCTAAAAACACCCTGATGCAATCAAGTTGCAGACTAAAATAATGTTGCGTTAGAGCTGCATTTGCACCAAGACTTTCCGTGCTATCTGTATCTTCTGCAGGACAGGCTGGCTCAGCGGTGCTCTGTAATACATGTAATAGAGCATGCATCAAAATGAGCATTTAAAGAAACCCAAATCTTGTTGTGGAGTACCCCAGCTCTTCGTGCAAGTCCTTCTTATAGGAGCATGAAGAACAAGTGGCGCCTGAAGCAAAAGTGAGGGGATGAACCAACAGCAGGCTCTGGCTGTGGTTGCCCCGAGGTGGCCTCCTCTGCATCTCAGTGCCTGCTGGGTGCTGCTGAGCACCTTGGTGACATGACTCCAGGCAGCATCATGGGCTGGCCAGAGCAGCCAGAGAGCTCGCACTGAGTCCATAGGTGTTCAACAGACAGTCTTTGAGTCCACTTATGCATTTGGGAAGCATTTGAGAAATACGCCTGAGGCCTCAGCTCTCCTGTTTTGTTGCTGTAGAAAGAGTGCATTTTTAAAAAGAGGGGGCTGACCCAAGAAATTCAGCACTCTGAGTTAATGCAATTGTCAGATTGCCTTTGATTACAATTGCTAAAGGTGAAAGTAATATGACTCAAGTCGTAAACTTGTTGGATTCAGTTATATTTGCTGTGCTAAAAATCTTTGAAACCGTGACTCAGGATTTCATAGGAACAGCCAAGACCCTATAGGTCCCTTGGCTCCTGTGTGCTCTTCCTGCCCAGATCACCGCACAAGACCAAGCCAACCCATTGTGCTGCTTGCACATCGCATCCAGCGTCCAATGTCCCACACGACCAAAGCATGAGTGAATTTCCGTGCAGGAAAAACCAGAGTTGTTCCAGAGCGATCGGGTTTGCAAACCCTATGGCTGGCTTCTCCTGTCTGCGTGGTTGGACTTCAGTCATCGGGTTTTTTCTCCAGGGCCAGATTTTTATGCCTCGGAGTGGCCATCCTGGCTGTGGCTCCTGGCCTCATGCGGCTCCTCCAGCTCGGCAGCTCCGCGGCTCGCAGCCCTCTCTGAGCCTCCCCGGCTTGTGACAGCAGAGGGCAGCAAGAGACAAAGGAGATCGTTTCATAAATTGGGTCAAGTTCCATTTTCTGATATTTGCTCTTTGGATACAGTGGCTGCAAAAACCGCCCGCGGTTCCTCTGCCTGCTCCCAAGGTCATGCTGCAGCTCGCATTGTCCCTGGCAGGACGATGCTCTTCGCAGGGCCATAGCAAGCAAGGATACGGCCTTGCACGGCGGTGCCTCACCAAGTGGGTTAGAAAGGGAATCGTGCTGATTTCGGAGACTTTGCCCGGTTACAAGAGTGCCATATGGCATTTTATCATGCTTATGTTGAAAAGCTATAAAAATCTGAAATGAGCTATGGTTAGCTTTCACCACACAGCAAAATGTATCACTTACTTTAACTATGAATAAATAATTTCTTATATAATGATGAGAGCTGCTGGGTTGCATTCCTTTTCTCTACTCTGCAAATCTCTGAAGAGAGATGTATGTTTGGAAAATGTTTTGTAGTGAAGGACAAAGCAAAAGGGTCACTGCTACTATGTGATTTTTAACAAATGATGTTTTTTCTTCTACAGACTTACAGAGATGGACCTTTTTTCTTGCTTAGCTAGTGATTAGAAAAACAAAATCCGAGGTAATGCAACTTTCCCTTCACTCTCCTGCCAGTATGTACCCTAAACGAGTCGTGTCTGTGCAGGTTGGAAACCCAATGGCTGGTATCCTCTCAGGTGACAGCACTAACAAAACTGGCATCCACCTTTCCTGGAGGTAAGAGTAGCTGCCCACAAATGTAGGGACTGAAACTGCCGTCACAGTCTTCACGCCTACCCGTAAAACCCCATGTTGGTAACAGGTAAACAATAACGTATATGACTTTAAGCATAAAGGTACATATTCAGCTCTGTGTTCTGGCATGAGCACGTGCAGGGGTGGTTCCTCTGCCTGCTTGCCCTTACAGCAACAGCAGCCATGTCCAGCTTGTACATTGTCTTCAGAAATGGTCTCATTATCTGAAAGGTGAGTGGCCTTAAGCTCTTCACATCATTAAGCTTGTCTGGTCAGATGAATTATTTCTATGCTGAACAAACATTTGCAAAATTCAGCATAATCTTCATGTTAGAGAGACCTCTTACTCCAACAGAATAATTGTGGAGGTTTTCTCCTATATAAAAGAAAGAGCAGCTGGGCTTGTGGCCTTCTAAAAGTGTCTGTTTCTCCAGTGTAGGGACAGAGATGCTTAAAGAAACACAGCAAGTGGTTGAGACGGATTTGAGAGCTGTGCATGGGGAGTGATAGAGGAGGAAATAGAATATGAAAAACAACCTGAAGGGACCTTCACTTTTAACAAAAATATGTTTCAGAAGAAGATAGCACTTTTGACCTGTTTGTGGTTTTAATTCCTTTTTAATATTATAAACTGAGAAGAGCACTGTCGTGTAAGCATGTAGCAGAGTGAAACTGGCTGGTCTAGTTTCACTGAAACTTGAGAGGTTCATCCTAGCTCGGATTCTCATTAATCAGTTACTACTAAACTTCTAAGTCATCACAAGTGTGCTATAGTACATGTTTTATTTTTTACAGTTGCTGTCAAGCAGCATGCCCCTCCACTGAGCATGGGGTCAAACCCTGGCATTTCTTCCTGCTATCACCAGCTGGCAAACTGATAAGATAGTACTCAGCATGACAGAGCCCATTTTGATGGCATGTGGCAGACGAGACAGACCTCCAGTTTCATCCGGTGAAACTATTCTTATGTTCTTATGTAATGTACTCCTAATGCTTATTTATTTTTTGTTTAAACATCTTCAGTTCGGACCATCTTCCACTTTTATTCCATATTTCAATGTTAAATGAAATTCTTTGATAAAATTGATTATATTCAGTGCTGCTATAACCCAAGAGCTGTCAAATGTAGAAGAGGGCCACTTTCTGTCTAAAAGGTCTTCTAATTTTTTTTTCCATTCAGTAGGAGCAGGATTTGGGCCTAAAATGCAGGGCAGGCTCTATGTTGAAGTCAAAGCAACCACAACCTTTTCATAAACAGGCTGCTATTGGAGGCTGTGGTCACTTATAATCCACAGTAATGAGCACTGTACAAAAATCTCAGAAGGACATATCTTAACTTCAATGAAATGCTGGGTGACAAACACCTCTATTTATTTTAGATCTACAGTCAGTACTGTTGAGTGTTGTGGACCAGACAACTGCCTTCCCAACCTAACGGAGCTGCCACTAGCACTGGGGAGACAGCCACGCAGAGCAGCCCATTCTCCCTCTCTTGGAGCTTGTCTTAGAAATTTTTACATAATGGTCTGCTAACAAATGCCGTGTATGCCGATGGTGTTTTGAGTTCAATACTGCTCTCAACTGAGAACTTTTCAAGCAGATTTTAGAAGCATTCTGTCTTCCAAGGGGGAAAAGAAACCCCAACTGTAGTGTTGACCAAAACCTCACATCATGGAAGCATGCTCCACTTTACATTATCCATTGTAGTTGTGATTTTCCAAAGACTTTTGGAAATGAAATGTAATTATTAGAAGAAGAGAATTTCTAACATGAAAAGGTTCTAACATAAAACAGGTAACAGACTGAAAGTTTTATTCCTTCGTTGTAGACAGTAGAATGCTTCTCATAAATTTGGAAATAAATCTGTGGGTTAAATTACGTATCTGGTGAACAAAACACATGTCTAGACTCTAAGGATGAAAATTTCACTCCTTGTACCAGTCCTGTTACTGAACAGAAATCTGTCCCCAGATCAACTTTCACAGAATTTAACCCATTCTAATATTTTGTAGAAATCCATGAAAAATACTGCAGGATGTATTTTGCCAAACTGCCTTATTTCTCTGTTGATCTTTTCCTTAATTGTTTCCACCCCTTTTTCCTCCCTGAAGTATTGCTGCATAGTGAAAGCCCCTACATGCTTGTTAGTGAGCTGGAAGAAGTGCAGTGTACACTTGCCTTTAGGCACAACACTGTAACATCATCCCATACAATTAACTGCTTACGAAATGTTTCTTTCTTTCACTGTTCATGGCACATATTATGGATTACTTGCTGAAATTTGTCTTCTCACCTAGGGCAGGAATCTGCTGCTTGGTAAATTTCCAGAACATGTCACCCAGGTGTCAAGATAGACTTATGCTCCTTAGCACGAAAAATCCTTTTCCCCACCTGGAATTTCACAGTGATTGATTTCCTACAAAGCACCTCACTCCAAAGTAAATTAAGGATGGGACTCACCTCCTTCCCGCTTCAGGAACCAGAGGTGTTTTAATAGCCAAATCCTTGTGCTAGACCACTGGGCATGGCACTGTGGAGGTGTGGCCATGAGTTCTAGCTTTAATCCTTTGCTCACCCCTGCACTATGTGGGTTTGATCAAATAATTTGGGGCAACATTTTAAAGGATTCCCTCATTTTGACATTTCCCACAATTAACATCTACTTAGTAACCCCTTTCTTCTTCCCTCCTGCCCACCTGTGCAGGGCTGTTTTCAGAAGTGGCCAGTGAATCTTGTAGGTATCGATCCACAGCTCTGAAAACCAGGTCATAATTCACTGTTAATCCCCCTCTTCTAAGCAAGGCTGAAAGCCTCTTTCCTTATGCTAGCCTCACTGGCCCAATCAGTGTTTTTTTTCCAAAGCTATAATCTGTCTCCTAGCAAGTTAAGTTGATTTCTACAATAAAACTGCCCCAGTGGTTTTTTTTTTTTTTCTGCAATCTGTTAATATCACGAGAACCGAAATTTCCAAACATTTGCGAGAGAAGCGTATTCTCCTTATAACTATTTACCTAAGAAAAATGAAATAACTCTCCTAGGTTTATTTTGTTAATGGTGCCTAGATACAGTGCTGTTGGGTACATTGGAAATTAACCTAAATAGAACTGTCCTGGAGAATTCATTTGGAAAATAACTGAATCCTACTAAAAACCTTTAGAGATGAAGATGCAACTTTATCATCACAAACACTTCTTAATAGGTTCTATTTCAAGTATAAAGCATTTTGCATTTGGGCTAACACCTTTATGCTACATTTCAGTCTGATTTTGGTTAAAAGCAACCAGAAAATGCTTGAATAAAACTTTACAGTGGGAATTGTTCAAATACTAATGCATTTATTTATGTTAGCAGGTAAAGGGAATTTGAAGCCTAAGAATACACTTGCAGATGGCAAGGGAGGGGCACTTAGTATGGCAGTCTGGCATATAGAATAGGCATACAATACTTGAAAAGCATTCCCAGAACCTAGGTATTGTAAAATTTGGCATTGGTTTTTGACCCAGGTGCCTAACCAATAATGAGAGTCCTGTAAGATGTTCCTCTTGGGATGAGAAGATGATGTGGGATCTAGACACCTTCTTTGATGCAGAACCTACAAACTGAGGACAGGATGGATCAAATAGGAGAATATTTCTTTACCCAGAGAAGTTCCTGGTCTGTTCAACCAGTGATGGAAACTCACCTGGGCTGCTGTGTTTGAGGCCTGAACTGTGGACCTACCCTTTGCTATGCTACCTTTCTTTGTCCCAGCAGACACCAATATGGACTTTTTCTTGGATCTTTCCAGCATTCTCCCTGGTCATTCCTGTGTGCCCACTTTCATGTACATGCTTGTTTATGGTTTATAGCTTTTGTGACACAAGTGTTTCTAAAGCAGGTTTTTATTTCAACAGCCTGAGATCAGTAAGGATCTAGACAAAATAGTAGGTTACCTGCATGTCCAGCCCCATTTTTCTCAAAACATGAGATGGCTCTTTGGATTAAAGCTGTGTCCCTTAGCAATGGAAATCAGCTTCAGTAAAGGCCCTGCTTGGGTAACCTGGCAGCTAGTTACCATCTTACCATGGCACAATTTTTTTCCTTTCTATCCTCTCTCTTTTTCTCTTCCATGGGAACAGAAAATTATCAGAGCTTCTCGAGTCTCCGTTACTGACTTAGTACTGGGTTGTGTAATTTTTCTTGGCATTTCTTGGGTGTTATAGAACAGCCTGGAGCTATTTCACAATCAGCATCATCTAAAAAAACCTGACTCTAGAAATACGTTGACATTCACAAATCAATCACAGCTAGCCCTTAATCCTAAAGCTCTCTATCAGCGTTTTTACAGGATGACATTTTGCATCTGTTTGTGTCTGGTGTGTCTTTGTTGCCTTGGTTCTCTGGTATTTCTGACTCTTCATGGACACCTGAAACTCTTCAGAAGAGCTGTGAGTTTTCCTCTGGTGACCCATGCCTGCTTTGTGCTTTTTGGGGAATGCTAAAATGTGCCTGGTTTTGGCAAACTCCTATTGTTTCAGCTGCCTGGTTTTGAAGTGAAGTTTCATGGCTCCTAGAAATTCTTGCAGTTATTATAATTATAGCAGTAGTCCCTCCTATAATGAGATCTCTTTCCTTATTTTCAAATCCCATCTACTCTCATATGAGCAGATGTGAATCAAGGGGCTGGGTGCTGAGGGTTACAAGTATTGTTTTGTATATTTTACAGTCAACAGTGCACCGTTCAGTGTTGAGACAGTCGTTTTTGGATATCCCCTCAACTGGATTGTTTAATCACTGCAGTGTGCCCTAAATTCCACTGACGCTAAACGGGACTGCAAGGTTTGCCATCTGTTGCTCTGTCAGCATCTCAAAGAAGCCAGAAACTAGAAAGAGAAAACTATTAGGAAAATGTGCTATTCCTGCATTGAAATGTATGCAATTCACATTGCATGTTGTGGTAAAAAGAAATTTTTGATTAATGTTTTGAAAAACCTAAAGATTAAGTATTAAATATTGAAATGTCCCTTTCTTCCCTCCCTCTCAAAATACATATTGCGTTCTACCAAAAAGGACGAAGAGATGGGGATCAGTGCGCTCTTCGGGATGCAAGACTATTGTTTTGGGAAATAAAACACTGGGGCAATTCACAAGACATTTAAGCGAAGCTCTTTGGCTCCTGCATGGCATTCCAGTGCAGGCAGTGAGCTGTGGGGAGCATACCAGGTAATTCATACCTCAAAAAATTCAAAAGCGAGGCAGAAAAAGCTATTTTTCTAAAGTTCTAATCCTAAAATAAAAGAAGGAAACTATGCAAACAGGATTTGCCTGTAAGAAAATCACATGCTTTGGGTGTGCTATAGGGTTTGTCCTATGGCCCATCTGTGTTACAAGGCTGTGTAATGCCCAGATTATGGCATGCATTCATAGGCCTTTTCAAATACTCAAATGTCCTCGATGCTGTAACAATAAGACAAATGCACAGACATACCTCTCACACTTTTCCATGTCATTTAGGTGAAGCTAATCCTTTTACAGTCAAGATGGTAAATAGCTTCCCTCCAAAAGCCTAATTTAGGTATCAACATTTCATTCCATGTTCATACAGAGCCTGGTGCAATGAGATCCTAATCCATGACTGGACTTTTTTAGCAATACTGCAATATGATTAACAGATCTTTCCTTTTGTGCTGAGAGTGGTATGGGGACAAAGGAAAATGGCAGAATACAAGAAATAAAATGCCTATGGAGAAAGAAGAGGAATCCAGAGTGTGCCTACTCTTTGCATTGTGGTGATTAGATTTCTACTGATGTCAGTGGTTTTTGAATTAAGCAGCTGGTGGTTGATATAAAAATGTACTCAGAGAGATGGAAATAATTATTTTAAAATCCTAGATGGTTATGCTGCAAGATGATTTCTCTTACAAGCCTCTGTGTTTATGCATTTCTGAATCTGTGAAGGAAAGTTCTCCTTTCAGATCTGAACTTTACAAGCTTGGCACTTGTGCTGATGAAGTCTTGACTTCACATCTGTAGGTAGTCCTACTGCACTGAGTGGTTCCCCTTCTGCGTGTGGAGATACATTGCATTGGACCATGTGAAAATACCTATACTTAGTAGACAGTGTTCCAAATGTACTAGAACTGTCTTAATCTGTCCTTTCCACATCCAGTGTCCGCTCTGCTGAAAATTCAAAAGTATGTATTTATTTATTTGCTTTGCATCCTGGGTGTGCACATGGCTGACATTATTCTCTTTATAGTTTTAAATTAAGAATCACACTTTGCCTCCCCTGTCTTTCTCCGATCTCAACTCACACTCCAGGAACTTAATGATTCCATAGAGATTAAGGTGAAGAAGAAAAAGTAGCTCAAGAGTTTATGACCCTCTTTATATAAGGAACTTCAAAATTTTCACCTATTTGTTTTCATATTAGTCCAAAGACCTTAGACCAAAGCTTTTCAGACCATAAACATTAAATTGTATGCCCCGGAGTGAAAGCAGATGCGATCTCTGATTCTTGTCAGTATAAGCTGAAAAAAACTCCTTTCTGATCCCAAATCTAACACAACTGCACTCGGAGCAGATAGGTAAGACATACTGCAGGTTTTATGTGCCAGTGCTGCTTTATCACATCCCTTGGAGTGAGGGGAGAAAGTCTGACACACCGAGCCATGTTCATGGCATTTTTTGGTCCATGCTGTACCGAGCCCAATGTGGTGGGATCCTGGTCCAGGTCTGGGCCTCCTTAACAAGCAGCTGAGTCATCGTGCACCATAAAAACGCTTTGCTGAGCCCCGCAGGAGGCCAGCAGAAGCCCTGAACCCTGAGCTCTGATTTTGACCGCTAGTTTAGTATAGCACTAGGAGTGCCAAGAATGGGGTAAGTGTGTCCAAGCTGGGCACAGGGAGGGGGTCTGTAACAGAGGGAGTCCTGGTCATGCAGAGGAGAGGCTATGGGTCAGCGCAGTGGCCCTCCAGACCTCACCTCTGTCCATGGGTGTTTCTCCTCAGAGCAGATTAGCCTCCTCCTCTGGAGCAGTGTTTGATCTCATGTTGAACCCTGCGAGGGTGAGATCCCACTGGACATGCCCCTTGGAATCTGGGACAGGCAGAGGGCTGGCAGATCTCTGATTGCTGGGGCTGCAGGACACCAGAGTCCTCCGCACCAGCATCTGGGGACCTGCCTGAATGCCCTGGGGCATCTCAAAATACCACTTACTACCTGTGTTTGGGGACCTGATTTGCGCATTTGGTAGTAAGATCCCTGTTCCCCTTACAGGTTGTTTCAAAGTATAAATAGTCTCATATATCTAAGCTCAACTCTCAAACCTTAAGTCTTTTCCAGCATGAGTAAACCTGTACTCTCTTTCTCCCCAGACTATCATAAATCTTTTATATGGTGTGTCATGTCTCTTTGAGAAGCTGGATAAGTTCAAAACATTTTTGTGACCTTCTTGTGCTCCCTCTTGTATTCCCACATTGTATTGGTTTTATGTGGCAAGGTTTTGGTAGCGAGGGGGGTTACAGGGGTGGCTCCTGTAAGAAGCTGCTGGAAGCTTCCCCTGTGTTCGAGAGAGAGCGAGCCCATACCAGCTGGCTCTAAGACGGACCCGCCGCCGGCCAAGGCCGAGCCAATCAGTGATAGTGGTAACGCCTCTGTGATAACATTTTTAAGAAGGAAAAAAAAGTTGGAACGGGGAGAAAACAGCCACCGGAGAGAGGAGTGAGAACATGTAAGAGAAACAAGCCTGCGGACACCAAGGTCAGTGCAGAAGGAGGGGGAGGAGATGCTCCAGGCGCCGGAGCGAAGATTCCCCTGCAGCCCGTGGTGAAGACCCTGGTGAGCCAGGCTGTCCCCCTGCAGTCCAGGGAGGTCCACGGTGGGGCAGATCTCCACCTGCAGCCCGGGGAGGACCCCACGCCGGAGCAGGTGGGTTCCCGAAGGAGGCTGTGACCCCGTGGGAACCCTGCGCTGGAGCAGGTTCCTGGCAGGACCTGCGGATCTGTGGAGAGAGGAGGCCACGGAGCAGGTTTTCTGGCAGGACTTGTGACCCCGTGGGGGACCCATGCTGGAGCAGTTCGTGAAGAACTGCAGCCCGTGGGAATGGCCCACGTTGGAGAAAGTTCGGGGAGGACTGTCTCCCATGGGTGGGACCCCACGTTGGAGCAGGGGAAGAGTGTGACGAGCCCTCGCCCTGAGGAGGGGAAGCGGCAGAAAATAACGTGTGATGACCGTAAACCCCATCCCTGTCCCCCTTGTGCCGCTGGGG
Source organism: Haliaeetus leucocephalus (assembly GCF_000737465.1). Classification (NCBI taxonomy): domain Eukaryota; kingdom Metazoa; phylum Chordata; class Aves; order Accipitriformes; family Accipitridae; genus Haliaeetus; species Haliaeetus leucocephalus. Next base: position 7,089,799 of record NW_010972875.1, read on the forward strand.
GGGCTTGGTGGAGAAATCCGGGAGTGAAGTTGTGCCCGGGAAGAAGGGAGGGGTGGAGGGAAGGTGTTCTGAGATTTCGTTTTATTTCTCATTTACCTTACTCTGGCTGATTTGTAATAAAAAGTGAGCTAATTTTCCCTAAGCTGAGTCTGTTTTGCCCGTGATGGTAATTAGTGAATGATCTCTCCTGTCCTTATCTCGACCCGCAAGCTTTTTGTTATATTTTTCTCTCCCCTGTCCAGCTGAGGATGGGGGAGTGATAGAACGGCTTTGGTGGGCACCTGGCGTCCAGCCAGGGTCAACCCATCACACACATCCTTCTCAATGTCCAGCACAGGGAAAGAATGAATTTCTCCATAGCATCTTCACCGAGGCTGTGCACAGGAGCAGGTTCCCTTTGCTACCTCTTTGTTATTTCTCTTCATATTTATTGAAGGGTTATGGCAGCCTTCAGTAGTAGTATTGACAGTTACTTTCAACAATACATGAGCCATGGCTGTTATCACGAGTCAGTCTCCCGGTCCGGAGCTATCATCTGTGTCCCTGTATCCCAGGTGCAGGTTGGATGGTGACTGTCTGACCTTGCAATTCAGGTTACTCTGCCTCTGCACTCTGCTATTCTACCATTTTAATTTTAATCTACAGTGAATGCCACCAGCAAATATTTCATGTTTCTAAATCATTGATAAACTATTAGCATTGGCTTAGGGACTGGTCCCTATGGACCAGGCTGGAATGGCCTCAGTGACAGATACGTCTCCATTAAGACATGATAAGATTCACCAGTGAGGCAGTTTTTAGTTATTTTAATTTGTACTCTGCTATTTCTGCATAAAATACTTTTAAACAAAATATCACCTGCTCCTAAATCAAATGCCTTGCAGAAATCCAAACACACTATATCAATACACATGACCTTGTCAACTATGTGTGAGATTCCCTCGAAAAAAGGTAATATTTAGTGCCTTGATTTTCTGGTATACAGGACAGCATGAGTGCCATTTCGTCAAGCATATGACGTGCAGCCTGAGGCACTCATAGTTAATGGTGTGTGAAGCTAATGCACTGCTCTTAAAACTTTTTTTTTTAACCCTGACTAAAGAGCAATATTAGCGCTTTGATGAATGACTGGAAGTAACTGGGTTTCTGAGTAGGCTCAAATTATCTTTGCATGCCATGATTTGCATTTTGGTAGGGCAATAGATGAAAACAGACCACTCATTTACAAATTAATTTGGCTTTTAGATCAAAAAAGGCTAAGCTGAAAACACGACTGTGACATGTTGGGTCTGGCCAACTTTGCTCAGACATTGTCAATCATTTGTCAGAGACATTGTCAGAGACTTTGACCATAGTTAGAGACTATGTAAAGAATTATTCTTAATTGTACTTGGTTTCTTATATCTGATTTCTATTTTTATTGCTAGCTGTTCCCTAGCAAAGTGTCAGCTTGGAGGCAACTGGGCTAACGTTGCAGTTCTTCAGGCGTAAATGCCAATACACTTCAATAAAGTGTACAGCAGGCTTCAGTATAGATTAGTGAGCCAAATTCCACTTGTATAACACTGTCTCCTGGAGACCTGCAGTCTGGACCATTACCCAATTGTCGATTAAAATTCCAGTGAGGCAGTGGGCTTTTATTCTTAGGACTATGGCTGTAATTTATTATTGTGTGTCTTTTTGAAGGGGATCTTTGAAATTAGAATAAGCTTTATCCTAAGTAGATCTGAAGATTTTATCCCAGAAGATACAAAACAGATGATGATATGTCTTAGTTTTTCTTATTCCATTACCATCTACTTTTATCCCAGACAGAATTTGCATAGAGACAATGTAAGTGAACTAAAATGGGATCAAAGAAGAGTCAAATGGAAGGTAATCGAACTGGTGAGACTTCAAGCCTATTTGTCAACTGTCTGCATTTTAAGCAGTTCTCTAGCACACTTTTTGTTTCCTTCTTATACCTGTTTCTGTTGGGTGGCATTTAATCAGGCACAGAAAAACACTGGGGTGGGCTTGATCCCATTTCTCCTCATCTCAAATTGGAGAAGCTCAGCTAAAAGAGCTATTGCTAAAAATTGATTCATGTCTCTCTCTGAAAAGAGTGACTCTTTAGAATTTGTAATTCATAGAGTATCCTCCTTTCTGCTCATATTTCAGGGGGAAAAAAACAAAGAGCGGGGGGGGGGGGGGGGGGCGTTCGCTGCTGCTCCCTCGGAGGCAGGGTCTAGCTGTGGGGCACGCAGGCTGCCCAGACCAGGGGATGCGGGGGCTGCGGAGCTGCTGGAGGAGGTATTGGGCACAGGTGCCGCACGGTGCCCTCCACAGGGGCCAGGACAGCTCTGTCTGGCCACCTATGCAGCACCATCGTGGTTCTCCGTGTTGGGTAACATGGAAGAGCTCCAAATCCTATTTCATAGAAGCAAGCTAAGAGCAAGAAGTGGAAATAAAAACCTGGGGAGAAAATGGTTGAAATGCCCTGGCCTAGCAAAGGACTTAAACATAAGCACTGACCAATATCAGTAGGACTGGACATGGCAGGAGCTGACCCTTTGTGAAAAAATGTGAGCTGTGAAGAAAATAAAACACTCACCTTAAAAATTACAGTTTCTGACAATAGTATGAATATATGGTTTTGAAATTAATTTTTTTTTTTTTTTGATGTAACACTGTTCTGTTGTGATCCAAACCAAGGATGGGTCTGCTGCCTAAGTGAGGCTTCACTGGTCAGTGAGACCCAAGAGCCAGGCTCACAGCTGGCAGTGTAATTTGAGGAACTGTATCATCTGGCAGACAAACAGCCTGCCCATCCCATGTGCAGTGGTATGCTTCTCTAACCATCAAGAGACTGAGAAACTACTGTAGAGTTACAGGAGACTGTGATAGGAAGAAGAAAGCCAGTGAAAGTTAGAGGCTGAAATACAAGACTGAGGGGGGGGGTTGCCTTTGTTTACCCAATGCTATTAAAATAAATTGGCAGGTTAAATCATTCTTTCAAAGACGTGTTTGAATGGTTAACAAAGGCTTCAGATTCTGTAGAAAGCGTTTATCAACACCTTCACTAAGTGGTTGCTTGCCCAATCTTTTGCTGGATTTTGTTGCTGCATTCCTTGCAATCACTCAGTAGTTTCACAGCAAGAAGCCACCAAATTGCTGCATGTGAAGGCTAAGACAGTACAAGGAATTTAGCAATGCCTCTGTGCCTACAGACTGCGCAGGGAATTTGGTCACCTAAAGCTCCATGAGGTCAGCTCTGCACTTTGGTGCCCTGACAGCTCTAAAGAGGGTGGCACTGCTTCTTCACCCATGGCGCTTTTCATAATGCCTCTTGGAGAGATTTACTTGCCTAACTGGTAGTGGAATCAAATGGGAGTTAGAAACCAGAGAGGAGCAACTGAAGGCACTAGCCTGCTTCCCCAGCTGGAAAGAAAGGGATTAACCAGAGAAATGCAGCAGACAGCATATTTAACAGTGTAAGCAAGCTCACAGAGTTTCCCTTGGCATTCTGGCTTGACCAGCTCCGCTCCTGGCTAACGGAAGCGGTGTGTCAGATGACAAATGTGGCAAAACAAAGCGTTGTTTGCTCTGGGCTGTGTGTTTCCTGGCTGTGATTATCTGTCTGTGGGAAACAGGTTCCTTCAACCTTCCTGGCCAATTATGGGAGAACACGGATAGGATGTTGAATGTTATTTGTACCATGAGGTTGCTGGTTCAAATATCATCCCAGGTGGCTTGTAACTAAATTTGGTTACCATCTGATTAGACCTCTGTCTTTAATATCAATTAGCCAGTGAAAAAGGAACTTGCGGTTTTACCTTGATTCTTAGTAGACAGATACCCACATCATAACAACTAAGCCCTGCACAGCTCGCCTGGAATAGACAAGTGAGGCATTTGGGAAAGCAGCTAACCATAATCCTGGGGGAAGTCTTTTGATATCAGGATTATTGAGTGTTGCTGTACTTTCTGTGGTAGAAGACTTGACTTTCCATTTCTTTCTGCTTTCATGTACAATCAATTCTCTTTAACTACGTGCTTCTAATTAAGAAAGGAAAGAAAATACAGTTGCAGTAGAAGACTGATTCACCATACAGTTAAGGCAAATCCTTCACCAATATAAATTGTCATTGCTCTAATGGCTTAGGGGCAGCTTCAGTCATCTGAAAGTCTCCCCCATCAATTTGGACAAGTTAAGCCCATAAGCCTGTTGCAGTCCACAATAATGATTAGCATGCACGAAAACTGGCTTTGGCCTCTTGGCAATGATGCTTGATTAAATTATTTGAAGCCAAAGTTCAAGGAATGGAGGTCAGTCATTGATGAGAACAAGTGCAATTCTTGTTCTCTGAGTGTTTTCTTACAGATGTACCAGGGTTTCCTACTGAGAAAAAATATCATATCTTAACCTGGGTGATGAGATAACACTGAGAAGAATAATTCCTGAAAAGATTTTATCTTCTTTGCCTTGCCCTGTATAATCTTCAGCTCCATAGCAGGAATGCTGTGATCAGGGATCTACCACCTTGAACCAAATACTGTATAAATGGAGTTTAAAAGGAATACAAAGAAAATAGGAGCCTTCCCCCATAACATTAATCCATCATTTTACCTTGTAAGTGGAGGGTGTTTCCTACATTCACCTTGGGTAAGAGACCACCTCCAAGATGCTGAGTTGAAAAGCTGAACACTCTCCTGAGTTGCTAACATCAAAGACCACAGTGGAAGTTTTTGAGTATTTACTCATATGTTTCAGATTCATGATGCAGACTAGAAGCTGACAGGAGGAGAAAAAAACCCACAGAACCCAAACCGCTTAGTAGCTGGTTGCAGCAAAACCCATCAAGGTTTATTTTTGTCCTGTCCCAAACTTTTCATTAGTCAGAGTCCCTAAAATCATTTTATATGCTGGAGAGAAATATGATTGTATAAACATGGAAAGAAATCTTTCCCTTCTTAAGTAGAAAAATATGGCCTTTTATAAATGTTGACGTTTCTTTAGGTAGTCTATAATAAATTAGTGTTGATAACTAAAGTAGCTGAAATCCAGTACAAAGAGCAAGTGGGTGGTCTGGAAATAAAAGCAATATGGATTGATTTAATTTTTTTGTGGAGTCTCTGACAGAGTGAGACTCTGTGAGATGTTTTAGCTGCATGATAGTTTGACTTTTTTACCTCTCCAGTTATTCACTGTAGAATAGTAATAATGGTTGAGATATCTTTGAAAGATTTGCTGCAGAGAAAGATCAGAGACATCACAATAAACTCAGTTTCCCAGTGTTTGTCAGAACAGCAAACATATTTCTGGAACTGAGCCAGATAAAATACAGGAAAGAGTATAACAGGTTTTTGAAGACATACTGAAGATTTTGCAGGTGGAGGAAGATCTGACTATTGATTTCCATTTTACATATTTAGTAATTGATGCAAATTCATAAGAGCTACAGTACTACTAAAAGAAAAAGTGAAGTATGAATCACACAAAATACTAGTTAAAATTGGTTGCTTTGAAGTGTTGGTCTTGGTTAGACAAAACTGGAGAAAGAAGGAAGGGAAAAATAGCTCCTCATCTGTGCCTGGATACTTCCAAGGGGTTGGTCTTGCCAGAGAAGGTAATGCTGTTGCTGCTGCTGGGAGAAGGAGACCGGGCAGTCCCCCCGGGGCATCAGAAGGGACCTGAGCAGCTCCTGCCTGCAGCTGCTCAGATCCCTTTTGATAGCCCTGGATGATGCTGTTTATCAAAGAAAAAAGCTGTAATGTTGTGGGGTTTTTTCCCCCAGAAAAATGGTCAAGGGAAATGCAACTTATTGATAAGAGAAATACAAAGGTAATTCTCCCCTAACCTATGAAAATTAGAATAACAATGATTGTATAATCTATGTATTCTTGCTTATAGCTCACTGAGGAGCTGTCTAAACTCTCGATTGTTGAACTTTACAGGGCAGGGAGTAGTAAGGAACAAAAAGTGATGGTATCTAGTTACTGCCTGTCCTAAAAAAAGCATGTGCAAGTAAATCATCTGGTAAACAATACTGTTATTTGATTATTATCTGTTAGACTGTTTGATATATAATTCAGTGAGAGCTGTGGAAAATCAAATGTCTCTTACCATATTCATTATTTATGCTGTACATAACCCCTTATAAGTGTTATTCAAAGATGATAAAGCGATTTGGTGAGTGATAGGTTTAGTGTAGACATTTCTTTGTGGAGCTGGATCCATAAAGATAAACTGAAGCAAACATTAGTCAGAGTCACATTCATTGCTGACGCTAATGAACAGGGATGATCTATATATGAATAAACTCATGGACACCAGCCTGATTAGTCACATGAGGCAAATTCACAGGATCAGTCTGTATTTTGTAAGGAACCTTGAATTAGATGATACATGTTCTTTTAGATCTGCTCTGTGTTATGGACATGGACTGAGCAGTACCAGATCTGAAGACTGCTTGAACACAAGCCTTTATGTAAATATCACAGCTGACCATGACATCTTGTGTACAGCTGGGACCAAAATCTTAAGCTATTGGACTTCCCCAGAGGTGAAGAGGAAATTGAAATCCAGCTCAGACCGTAAGGGTCAGGTTCATCTCTAAAAATAAACACCATGTATAATTTTCAAATGACAGCGGCTCATGAAATCGCCAAGCAACCACACAAGGTAGCATGTCTAGTGTTTAAAAGCCATCCTTTATGAACAGGTGTTGAAGGGCCAGTGCATAGCTGGGGGTATGCCTGCAGGGGGGTACCTTACAATCCCATTAACCATCTTCCCCCTATACTCAGACATCAAAAGACTAAACACATTCTGCAGACACAGGAATGGCTGGAGATGACTTCATCTCTGATGTTTTTTTCTCTGCGTATGCTACTTGCATATTTCCATACCTTTGCAAAGCATATGACCAGGGCACTTGCAATGGTATAGCTGCCCTTGATCAAAACTCCCATGAGTAGAAAATGTTTGTGTGGAGGCATGAGTGTAAGTGCCTTCCTCCAGGTGGATGAGGAGGGACAACCAGTGTGGTAAGTGAGGAATGGTGCCAGATACCTACAAGGCATGTGGGCACAGCACATCTCATGGGCAGCTTTTGTTGGCAAGGCAAGATGTGAGCTTGCCACTGCCTCTTGTGGTTGAGTCATCCAGGCTGCTGCAGTGAACATCCCTTGCACCACTCTTGTGTTTTGCAAAGGTGAACTAAGTTTTCTATATTTACTGTGCTTTAACACTGCCATATAGCGAGAACAAGAGACTCATCTATTCAATCCAAAGTCATCAGGAGTTAGCTCAGGAAGAAAATGTGGTGGGGATTCTCCCAGCATCTTTAATAATATCTGTGGTATAATAAAAACCTCAAGTAGCATCATGGGCATCAAAATCTAGTGCTTATTTTCACTTAATTGTACAGGGATACTGGGAACTGAATTAGTTGGACAAAAATGTAGACCTTGGAAAAAAGCAGAACAGTTACGTAAATCCCTGGAATTTCAGTAATAAAAATCAAGTTAAAGTGTTAGGCAGATACCATCAGCTCCCTTTTAAGGAAGCTTAACAGACCAGATAGGTTTTTTTAATCCCTTTATGTGTTATTTGAATGCTGAGTAAACATCTGAGCTCTATAATGCATGTAGGCTGTGTGAAAGATTAATGTGGAAAAAATCAGCCACTTTTACATACATCTGGAAATAATTATTGCGCATTTACCGCTGGGTATAGATATTGTCATAATTCCAACCTCAGTGACACAGGAGGCATGGGAGTTCATTAGCTTTTCCCCTTCAGAGAAACAGGTTCAAAACTTGCTTTCCAGCAGGAATGCAAACAGGTTTGTTGATTTCTGCTTGTTTACCATGTGCTTGAGGAGTCCTAGAAACCTCATCAGCCTCTGCTGTTACAATCAGATCTCCTTGACCATGGGACCTGAGAACATCTTATTTTGATATTTTGGGAGGTACATGCCATCTCCTTTCTTGCAGCTTTTCAGTTCGGCCTTGCAGCCCCTCCATCCACCACACCAGCCTGCTGGCACCCCGCTGCCTGCGAGGGGAGAGTGCGCAGGGCTGACCGAGAGGCTGCCCTCAGCTCAAAGCCACTGCAGGAGGCTTCTCTTAGGACTGGGGCAATTTTCACAGCGACTGAATCAGTGACCTGAGTGCTGTAATTCAGACTTCCCCAGCAAAGCCTGTGTCCACTGCCCTGCTGCCGTTTGCCCGTAGGGAGCTAACAGGGGAATGGTGGGAGCACCTGGGGACAGTGTGTTGGTGGCTGACACTGACCTCAAGGCTTGGGAGGCAGCACCCAGAGAGCAGACCTGCACAAGAGGCTTAACTGGGGTAGCATGCAAACATCAGGGGGAAAAAAGGGTGGCTGCATTTTGGCCAGGACAGGTTGGCTTGGGACCGCTCAATGGCAGGCTATTTTTGCATCAGACTAGTGACAAAGTAAGTGGCATGGGGTCATCTGTAACTCTTCCAATATTTTAGGACAGTGAAAGATAATGCTGGCAGCAGATTTCAAAAATTGATAAGAAAAGCACCGTTGACATAGTTGCAGCAGCATATGGTCTCCTTGTTACCCAGTCATTCAAGTCTAAGTATACCCTTACGCACAAACAGCACAATAAATGAATGCTTTGTACTGACTGTGCAGTAGGTGGTTTAGAACAAGTTGGTTCGAAGGGTGTGTTCTGTATTTCAGCTGCACTTGACATGACAAATCTTCCTCTTGTTTTCAAATGCAGCACTGGCAAGGACACGCATTGAGCTCATTTATTTCCCTCAAGAAGCAAAAGCAACTCTTGTGGAAATTTCTCGGTCCTGCTGCAATCCATCAAAAACAACAGTTATGCCAATGGTCTTTCAGGAGGAGACATGAATGTTTTCCCCCCGAGGCATCTGAAAACTTGGTTCAAATTTAAACTGAGCAGAATGCTAACTCATGAAATAAAATAACACACCAGGAAAGACACATGAAGGGGTTAAGTGGCAGGTCAGAAGTAGGATGAGAGCCAATGTGTTGATTTCATGATAACAAAATGATGGGTTTCACAGCAAGGATTAATTACTCTGAACGTCACAATCTTGGACAATAAAGGCTTGACTTTAATCTCAGCTGCAAAATTAAGATATAAATTCATACTTTCCTCTCCCTCTACCCCTAGAGTTGTTGACTTTAGTCTGGATTTTGATTTATCCTGTAATAGGAATGGAATCTAGCATTGAAATTTGGATCCTGACCCAAATATGGTGCAGAACTGGACCATATTGGAAAAGATGAGATTGCGATATTCTGGCCTCATAGTCTGCGGTCAGGTTTTCAATTACATGTAAAAAATGGGAACAGATCCTTTTGTATGCTGGTTGCTAATACCCCACAAGGGAAGTGAGTGGTCATTTGATCATGTATGGGCAATCTCAAATGTCTGTGTCACAAAATCCTCACATTGGTCTCGCAACCTGTTGTAGTCCATTACATCAAATTTCACCTGGCCATACTTACAGAAAACTGCATGTACCAACAGATCAAGTCTTTCATTTGGGAATGCTCATAATGCATATCTTCTGTGCTGTTATTTCCCGATTTTGTTCTTTCAGTTGGTCAAAACTGGGGAAAGAAAATGTCCTGGATCAAAGAGAGCTTCTTTTGCATCATGGAGTAATTTGACCCCGATATGAGCCTAAACCATGTGTCCCACTCCTTCCCTTCCCGTGATGTGTACCAAACCTACCCCTCTGCACTGCATGAAGTTCAGCATGTGTTGCTCCAGTCTATGAAGCAGTTTGGTGAATGTAAGACCAGGTTCCTTTCAGTGGAAACTGGGTTGGAGGCTCTGCTCCAGGTGCACACCTGTGTCCTTCCACCCCTCATGAGAACATTCGAGCCTCAAGCAATTTTTGGTCCAACCGGACACATACTGGGAATATTTGGCTCAAGAAACCAGTCTGCAGTAAAACCCTTGAACTGCCTATGTCATAGCTCCAGCTGCTTCCCTCTACTGATCCATTCTTCCTGGGCAAAACTGCTTGCTAATGTAGATTTACCACTGAAACCTTAAAAATGCAATCACTTCTGATTTTAGTGAATGCCCAGGTAAGCAATCTTCTGCAAAATCATATCATGGAAGTGGATCGTCTGATTACTTTTGCCAAAATAGAGTGCCGAGGAAATATTTTCCTTCATGTGGCTGTGCTTCTCTGGCCAAACTCTCGAGCGTAGAGAGGCCACGGTGGAGAGACTAACAAGGGAGAAAACAACAGTTCTATGCAAAAATGAGCGCTGCGAGTGATCTGCAACTGTCTGCAGGGCAAAGAGATCAAATGTTGTGCAGGAGGTGGAGTTGTGCAAAAGCAGATAGGATACAGAAATGAAACCGTAGGACTTTTGGCTATTTCCTGAAACTGGGCTCTGTAGCTTAGGTTACACTCTAAAGAGGCTACAGGTAGGTGGCAAGGAAGGAGTTCTCACATCCAACAGGTTAGCAGAGCTTATGGTCTTCTGCTGCAATTGCCTTAGGACATGGCTGCACGTATTTTCAGTGTGGACAAAAGCATGACATGAACATGGACATTTCAGGTATGTGCATAGGCAAAATTTAGGGCATCTTTTCCTTCTGAGGACAGAATACACTTTTCAGTCCCCTCCTGTGGGGCCATACTTCACCGCATACCCAGTGTTATTGTAAGTGCTGTAATTATGCACATGCAACAGAGAGCAGCAAATCACGTGAAACTCAGTTTTAAGCTGTACCTGTCCCCAGGGGGCAGGTTTCCCAATTCCTGGGATAAACATACTTTGGACAAATTTTTGCAGTGCTTTGTGGATGTGACCATAAGTAGTAATTACAAAAGTAATTTGAAGCCTTTTTCTCATGAGCAAAGAATAAATTTACTAGGACTACAGTTGGCCAGTGTGAGGACACCTCTGCTGGTCATTTTAACAGTAGCAATTCATGTTAACTGTGTGGTGGTCTCTCTAGCAGGGGAAGATTTTGCGTTAAATGGTCTTTCATAAAGTAAATGCTTTTTCTTAAAGTGTATATGTATATGCGATGGTGTTTATTCATCTCCTTCAACAATTGCATATGGTGAAGAAATGGCCGTTGAAGCTTTCTTTGCTGGTGTCTCAATTTTTCCCTTTTAATTTTTAGATTGAGAAGAGCTGGTAACTGCACCCTCTCCAATAAATATAGCTTCTGGTTACAACACGTATGAGATGAATTACTTGTTAATCTCCTGAAAGAACAAGAACAAGGAGGCCACGATGGAGCTACAGAGAGAAGTGACACAAGGGCCAGAATTTCACCACTAGAGAGTGTAATTCTACTATATAATTTGACCTTTTCTGCTTCCAGAGAAACTGATTGAAGATGGGAAACTTAGAAATATGCAACATCTTGAACAGCATTGCCTGACATACTTTCTTTAGGTCTTTTATCAAAATGTACATCAAGGGGTTACTGTATCCTTGGAAGATAAATGCATTACTTCCTCTGTGCATTACTTAGCATGAGTTTCAGGAGGCATTTTGCAAAGTAAGATGTATGTAAATTGGAATAAGAGCTTATATCGAACTTATCCTTGAGACAGATGGTTATGCATTCAAATTTAAATTTCAAGCATTTTACTAAAAGAACCCAGATGAAATGCATTTACACGTATTTTTGAATTTTGTTTTCAACTGTGTATGTTCTATCACTATGCATTTCCCTTGGGCTGATTCTGCAATTTTTACCTTAAAGATGGTTCTTTGAAAATTCTGCCTTTGCTTCTGCTGGTGTGGCTCCAAAACTGCCCTGCTGAATTCACTGCTGTCCCATGGCATAATGATAAGCAAACTAGGCATCTAACGGGTAGAGAAATGGGGGAAATGAAGCTCTCACTTATATGCGATATCAATTCTGTTTATGTCACTTCTGTATCTTTGTCATGAGGTTCACACGGGGATTCTTCACTTCACCGCTGCAGTCTGCCTGTGGTGGCATCTACACGTAGCTCTAGGTCTCTTTCAGTGGTCACATACTCAGGCCTGTCATATCTCCCTTGTTAATGCCTGGGATTTCTCTGCCTTGCTGCAGCCTCACTCCTCCTCACAGAACAGAGGGGTGAAGCCGCAGCCAGCAGCAAGAAGCAAGAAGAAATTGGCACCTGCAGTGCCTGCTGGAGGGCATGAGATCTGAGGGGCTCCGGGAGGCCATGGCATGGGTCTAGTCACAGCCTGATGTTGGCAGAGCAAATGAGGGTTCTCAGGTCATCTCCTGGAGTCACTGGTAGATGACATGAGGAGCCCGTGAAGTGCAGAGTCAAGGAAGAAATGCGGCTTGGCATCATGGCTGTGGACAGCCTTTGTAGCCCTTGTTCAAACCAATCTCCAGCTGATCTGGAGTCACCAGAAGGAACATTGAACCTGGGTAAGAATAAGGCTATTTAGTATACTCCAGGAATGTACTGTTAAGGGATCGTTGATGGTTCTGCTCTGTGTGTACAAGTGTGTATACAAAAAATACATCACTGGTACCTGGAATTTGGCATGTTTAGGAATAGGCTGACTAAATTGTGTATGCATAGTATCTCTCCCTTACCACTTATCTCCCATAAAGTATATTGGGAAAGAGTTTACATGACAGGTTCCAGCAAGCACTTAAATGCTGTCCTTGAGAACCTGGGAAAGGATCATTGCATATGCTGAAACCTGTGAATGTCATTATGCCTCTAACAACATCTTTGGAAATATGTCTTAGTCCTGAAGCTAGTGAAACAATTTAATTTTTAAGGTAACTGCATTCATTTTAGCTGAGTTTACTACAGGGGAGAATCTGACCAAGTCTTTCTCTGTTGGAATTTTATAATTTTGCAGTGAATTGAGATATATCTAATCCAGAACACCCCTTGGTGTTTTAAAAGTTTTGCTCCCTTCTCCTTTCATAACAAGGCTGGTATAAACTTGCATCTCACATACAGTAAATGCAGCAATCAACTCCGTTATAGGATGTTCCAAAGGACATGTTGTTCCATGACTGACCGTTAAAATGCCAAACCAATTATACTCAATTCATGTATCATTTAGGCAACACAGCATTTAAGAAAGAATGGATATTAAAAGTGAGTTTTATATAGTTTCCATGGTGATTGTGCTAAAAGAAATAACAATAGGCTTAAATATGTTTTCATTTAGAATATCTTTAAAAGAACTTGTTTGGTTCAGACATGCTGTGTTTATGCTATAATTTGTCCCAAATCACTGATTATTATAAAATGTAGCTAAATTGGTATGGCAGTATTGTTCAAATACTTCAACAGAGCACCAAAATAGTTCAAAGCTTGTTGCTCAATATTTTTGTCATAGCTGACATGCATATTAGAAAGGGAAAAGGTTCCAAAAAGGCAGTAACATTATGATTTAAAATCGGTGCCACAGTTTTGCATTAGGCCATCTTCCAGAGTACATTTTGCTCTTGCTGATTTATTATAAGAAATCAGGAGCTTATCGAGAGACAGCTAAACTTTGTACAAACAAAGGCAATGCGTTGGCAGCTTCTCAGGAACCCAGAGCAGATCAGAATTGTGAGTATTTGCATAGTGGTAAAGGACAGGGGGAATAATTGATATACAGGATGGTACTGCTAGCTCTTACTTTGGCCTTCCTTTAAAAATAATACAGAAATTGCTTCATCTTTGAGTCCACCTGCAATAAAAAACATTAAGGAACGGTGTGGTAATGCAGTGAGTATAAAGTAAGGCACAAGGATTTTGGGGGGGTCGTGCAATATGAGATTTGTAGGTTGAACATCACAACCTTCAGACTTAATGCAACTATTTCAGTTACTCCTAGCTAACTGCAGGGTGAAAACCCTGTGAAAGGCTTTACTGCCTCTGGGTGAGGTAACTGAGCCAGTACTTCTTATGCCTGCTTGGTATAGCCAGCAAAGATTTATGTTCAAAGCTGTGCTTTCATTTAAGTGTAGTAATATTTTGCTCTAGCATTTGTTTTCTGAATTAGGACCAACATATTGGTGAAAGTTGTACTGTGCGGTAAAATTGTCCTCTCACTTTCTGGTAACCAAAGCTAACACTGTATCTCTGAGAGGATCTGCTGTCTCCACTGAGCTGGGAAGCAGAGAGTGTGAGCAATTTAGATAAGAAAGGTAATTCTCTAAAGCCGCAAATTGTCCTTTATTTCTGAATTGGTCTCTGGCAGGTCTAATCCCTTCCATGGTAGGGGGGAGCATGGCCTTAGGAAGTGCAACTTTCTGAGCTCTCTTCAGTAAAGGGAGAGAAATAAACTCACCCAGAAGACAGCCAGGAACATCTAAGGCTTGGTTTCTGTTCTAGAGGGCCCTGCAGAGGTGCCCACCTGACTCTTCTGCCTATGAGGGGTGCTGTGGAGGTCAGCCTTAGCACGCTAAAAATAGCATTTGTGACTACAACCCCTCCACCCACACATGCTTCAAACCATATCCAGAGCTAAGTCTCTGGGCTTAGCTGAAGAGGGGAACAAGGTACCTCCAAAAAGCAATTTGGGGTGAGTATTGAACAACCTAGTCTTGGCTCTCAACTGAGGAATGAGGTGGGTTAAGGCTTTCCGAAGCTTTGGCTGTCACTAACTAGCGTAAGGTCACAGCATGCACATGAAACTCTTGTATACTTTTTATAAGTCAGACAAGACTAAATTATGGTGGTCTTCTGTGAATTACAAATGCTGCAGCCACAGTTAGATTCCAAGACATGGATCAAGCTGAATGACATCTGGGGTCTGAGGTAACCTTAGATGAAAATGCTGCTTCTGTGCTCAACTCGGTCTTCTTGGAAGCTGCTCCTCCATAAATGTTTAATAATGCACAGTAACCGCCAGCTGGGATATGGATGCTTTTGTTCATATGCAACTACTATGAAAGATTGAGACAACCCTAGGAAGACAATGGTGCTTGAACTGGGAATATTCATGGATGTTTCTCCTTGACTCCCACCCCTACACTTGACTTTTGGCTGTCTTTCCTCAAGTCTGCATGAAAATCTGCACTTTCCAACAGAGCTGAGTACAACTGTGTACAATCGTGTGCAAATGCACGACAGTGGTTCAGAAGAATGTGTGTGTATGTTCTGAGACAGCACGAAGGTGAAGCAGGAGCAACATTGACTTAGCAGTTGCTATCACAGTTCTGGCTTCTTGCCAGAATGAAGTTTTGGTTTAGGGGAGCGCTGAGGTAGGAGTTCAATTCTTCTGTTCCAAAGCTGTCTCTTGTTTAAAGCACATTTACTCAGGGTTTTCCAGAGAGGGACATCGCTTTGCTTTTATATGGGATGTTGGATTTTGGCTGATGTGCTTCAACTGACTGTGATGGGTTTTGTATGAAGAAACTTATTACAGCTCATACAGGAGGGCTGCAACCTACTGAGCTACCGTTACTGGGTGAAGGTCTCCATTCCCATCCTGTAGACATCAAACAACCAAATCAGATTATTTTTGCCAAAAGCTCTTTTCTTGATTTTTTTTTTTTTTTAGCTTGGAACTCCCTGGCCTTGGCCACAGGCTCCATGTAAAACACTGACATCTTGTCTCAGGTTTTCCAGGCAGTACGTCCTTCCTTTAGACAAAGCTCACCATTCTTTTCACATCTAGGTTTGCCCCACGCCACCTTTGCCATGCAGAAGGCAGCTCCTTGCTCATTTCCCCTATCTGATGCTCACCCTACCTCCGCCTTGTGCAGGGACAAGGTGAGAATTAGTAAGATTAGCAAAATTACCAGAGGGAGCTGTTTAGGAGAAAAAAGACTGCGTTTTGTCTCTCTTAGAAGCACATGATGTTTCCCTATATCAGTCTGTGTAACAGGGCAAATGGCCTCACTTTGGCACAAATTTGACTCATATCAACACTTATCTGCAGCTCTAGCTGCTTCACCCATCAGTAAACCACAAAGATCGTCAAGAAAACTGTCTACTAAATGTCAGAGAGTTGTGGTGACCCAAATGAGAACCCATACTATTAATAGTTGGTTTAGGTGAGGGGGGTCTTAGGAGTTACAAACAGCCTTTGTTTCTTTTATAGCAGGAGAAAAAAAGGAAACTTGTGATACTTCAAGTGCTGGTGTGTGTGTGTGGTCTTTTCCTCATGTCAGCTTACCTGAAAACTCATTCCTGTGTTCATAAGGAGTCTGCAGTTATTTCAACTTCTTTTTCTTGGCTGTAATTCTAATATATCTTCTGCCTGGGTATCAAAGTGTGCCACACACGTGTAATTACTCAAATGGCAAACGTGGTTTATCTCAGACCACATAGCCAACAACACAAGCGCTGTTTTGCACTCCCATCTCTGATATAGACAACCTTTGCCCGACAAGGTTCATAATACACGTTTGCTGTAGAAAAACCTGACATACCTTAATAACTGATGGTGATTTACAAGTAACTGTGAAGTGCAAAACAACTGTCCTAATTAAAACACGGGGAAAAAAGGGCTTTTAGATTTTTACATAGCAGTGTATGTACTCTGAAAGTCTTTGAATTAGGTATTCCTTGGAAATTACTTGCTGTCTAATTACAAGCAGCAGAACTTCTTATAACGATACACCCTTGTTTTCTTACAATCTCCATAACTACATGGTAATAGGGCTGCCTTCTTTGTTTTGCTCTGACAGCTTCAAATAAAGAAAACACAGGTGCCTCCAAGCTTTATTTTTCTCTCTTTTAATTTTATGCATATTTTTATTACTGGATAGCATCATGGTGTTGTGCTTTGTGCGTGAATGCTGAAAGTGAACAGCATATAAATTAAAATAACAAGCCAAAAGCTAAAAGTGCATTTTTGTGGCTTTCAGCATCTTTTAAAAATCTGTAAGTTTTACACTTAAAAATATCTGCTGGGGAGAGAGGACAGATCAGACTCTAGATCAGACTTGTGACATTTCTGAATTTGCCAAGAAGACATTGCTATGATTCTCAAACAGTACAGGAAGAACCGCTGACCTGATATGTTGCCACCAACATTGGTGAAGCTGCGAGTGCACCCACCACTGCACAGATGTGCTTTGGGCTGTGTAGATACTTGGTTTAACTTGCTATATGCAAGGTAAGAGCCTGTGATCAGATACATCAAGAAACTTGTATTAGAGTCATGAACCACTGCAAGTCCAGTTCCTCTTGCAAAGCTCTTGCAAGATAAATAAGCAAAAATATTATGGTACAGATAATATGCTGGTACAGAAGGGAAGGAAATGGACTCATGAAGCTCGAGGCTGCCTGCAGTTTTATTTGGCCACTTTCCTTGATTTTCATTCCAGGCAGCCAGTACAGAAGAGGCAATACTGTGATACGCAGAAAATAGGTTTACCTTTTATAAGGTAGCCTGGTTCAATAAGACCATATCAGTTTAGACCAGCAGAGTATTTTACATATTTCTTCTCACTGATGGTGTTATCAGCCCTCCAGAGCACTGCATTATTACTTTTTTTCAATATAGAGCACTGATTGCTTTTGAAATGCTGCTGCAGTTTGTCAAAGCAATGAGGTTAGTTCTCATTTATGAAAAGACTTCTTTCTACAACTAGAGTAGTGCAGAGGAAGCTTTCAGAAAGCAATAACTGAAGCTCAGTGCCTCTAATGTGTCTGTAACTTGTTAAGATGAGTATATGTTACTGTCAGCAACTTTTATAGTCAAGCCATCAGACAAAACGTTGCATGTAAACACACTAAAGACTTTAAGAAGAAGGGAATAAATAGAAACTATGATGGTTATAGGCTTTTTGATGGTCTATCTGTAAGAAAATTCCCTTCTGTGACAACTGTATCCCTACTGATATTCTCCACCAGGCAGACTACTTTTGTTTATTAATCAGACATATATGTGTTAAAAATATTGACTCCTTTGTTAACAAAGCAAAAATCAATGAAGCTGAAGTTAGGGACAGTTTGATTTCTATTAGAGTCTCAGCATGATGCAAGATCAGTGTTCTTCTACTGATTAGCACACCTGAGTCTGAAATATTGGTGATTCTTGTGAGGGAAGGATTTATCATTTTAATAATGATACTAGCTATTTAGTCTTTCTATGTCTTCAGGCTAATTTCAGAGAAAACAATGGTGAGATAGGACAGATGTGACTGCCTAATGCTGTAGACAGATGTGATTAGTTTTATACTTATTTTTCAAGTGGTACATCGTGGTATTAAACTTGTTAAACACCCTTGAGAACAGAAGACAGGGCAAAAAGGCTTGTAAAACCATTCACAGAGTTTAAAGAGGCATTACTAAAATTTCCAGCCATTGAATTCCCTGAAAATGAGAAAATACTATTGGAAAACTACCTTCACAATTCTACAACCTTCAGATAATATAAAGTACCATCTTCTATTGTAGTAGCAGCTTTTATCACTTGAGAATATGTTCCCTGTGTTGTAAACCAAACTACCAGACTTCTTAAGTAGTTCAAGCAACTTGCTGGTTAGAGGTGGGACCTGAAGTAGTGGTCACAACATGAATAGTCCCTGTTAAATTCAAGCTCTGTGTGTGTGCTCACTTATCAGAAAACCTGAAATCACTTAACATTTCTTATCTGGATTCTTTCTCTTATTTCTGAGCAATAATGCTACCAACTAGTTATTCTTGAAGAGACATCCCTCGAGAGAAGGCTGACATCTGTGTCACATACTGACTGCTCTATTAGGAGTTTACTGTTGTATGCAGTCAGTGTCTGATCAGATTTCATGTGCCTCGAAAGCCAGACAACCTGCAATAGGATACTCTTAGGCAGTTAAACCACATTAAATATTTAAACACAGAATTCGACATCATCCATTAGGTCTATTAAAGAATCTCACTTCTTGCTGCCAGAACTAACCGCAGAGCTTACAAACTGTATGACTTAAAATGACTAACTCTTTCTGCTTCTTATGCCCTCCATGAGTAAGTTTCCATGGTAGTTTCCAATGTTTCCACAATACTGCCAGCAGTTTCTATGAAAGTTTCTAATCCCATTTCTACTGAAGACAATGGCACTTAAATTAGTTTTATACTGTATGGGAGAAGGGAAGTAATAATTTATAGTAGAGAAATTAATGAACAAATCTGGATGAAGGAAATAAAAAATTTTCTTAATTTGTCAGTAAAATCTGAGTTCATCAAGCAAAATGTTTTATTGTAAGACC
The DNA here is from genome assembly GCF_000737465.1 of Haliaeetus leucocephalus. NCBI lineage: Eukaryota > Metazoa > Chordata > Aves > Accipitriformes > Accipitridae > Haliaeetus > Haliaeetus leucocephalus. The sequence continues at coordinate 7,108,938 of NW_010972875.1, forward strand.
TCTTTGTTCTAGTACCAAATCACTGAGAACCCCAGAAGGGAGGCAAGCAGTGCATTGCCAGTTCTTGCAATGAACTCCAACACAAAGAAATTAAATAACTTCCCTGAGGCCACACACTGATTACAATGGCAAAGCTGAGGATTACAGCCAGGTTTTGTGACTGTCAATGCTGTCTTTAGGTTGGTAGGGATGTCTTCTATCTTTGGAAAATGCCACGGTGTTTTTGCTCATGACACTCAGCGTTGCTGTAGTTCTGCTCCATCTGAAATCAGTTAATATTAAGCCCATACTCCACATATAAAGTAATGATACCGTATTGAAATTGTATTTTACTTCCCTAGAAAGATTGGCAGCACTAATAATAATGAAAGCCCTCTTCATTGTGGGTTTCTTTTCCCCTTAAAATATTTAGGGCTTATTTCTAGATAAATGTTTTTGGTTCTTCTTGGACCACCAATTCTTTCTGTGGTTTTCATCACAAAGAAAACTTTGTTCCTGTTTTGTCTGATTTCATAAACTTGTACCCATCTTTATTGTTTCAAGAAAAAAAAAATTGCTTTATGCTCATCCCATTGTCTGTTTTTGAAAGCTGTTCTCTTCTAAGTTTTTGCAAGGCTCTGGAAAAGAAACTTCTGTAGTGTTTACCTACACATTGTTCTTAAATTTAGTGCCTTCTCTAACTCAATGTCCTGAGAAATTATTCCACTTCAGAAATAATTTAACTTCCTTTATTCTGTTATTATTTTCACTGTGTGATTTCAATTGGAGGGTAGATTAAGTAAGAAAGCAGAGCTAAATACCACTATATTATAATTTTTGCCAGATCTGCAGTAGATGGCTGATGTGACATTGTGATAACTTCGAAGTAACATTGATGCCGAAGTTAAAAAATGCTGCTTTCAGGGGATGTTAACGTAGAACATTTGTATACAAAATGATCCTATATCAGAAAGTGTGGTATTATACAATTATAGCAAAAAAAGATGAGAAATTCTATTTGGGAAAACAGAAAACAATGAGTTGCGTTTTTTTTAAGGTGAGAAAAATTGATATGCTCTGTTTTTTTTAAAAAGCATTTGTCTGAAGAAATGTAGTTTTGTGATTTATTTCAAAAAGGTGAGCAGCATTGCTCATATATTAATCACTTGTGGTTCTAACTTTATGGTAACTTCTAACCTAAAGGTAACTTCAGCTGGCAATGTAACTTCTAAGAGCAAGTGTAGGAGGAGAGGCGTGACAGAAGGGTATGAAAGTCATGACAGAGAGTATAATCTTTCGCCAGTAAAAATTACATACTGCTTCATCTACATGGTCTGACTGTAGAAACCACTTTGGAACGAACTTTGAGCTGACTTTGCCGGCATATCTGGGAGGAAGTAGAGTGTACCTACTGCTTAGCGTACTTCCCAAGGGACACTTACCTGCTGTGGGGTGGACCTCGCTAACTTCTCTAGAGTTTTTCTTGAAAGGGCTGTAGCATCCGTCCTCGGAAAGCTTTGACACTGGATGTCTGTGACTGGGTAGCCTTAGAGTAAAAAGAGCTCCAGCTGCCCACAGGGCACAACAGGGATGGTGGCTACCAAATCCTGCGGGCAACCTGGAATTCAGGTTGGAATACCTTGGGATTGCTCTAGAAGGTACAGTGGGTGATGGTCCACAAGTCTTCTTGGTGAGCTGTTCTCCCTGCTCTATAGAGTAACTTCTGTGAGAGCAGGAGTCCTTCTGTACAAATCAGTTTGGGGGTTTCCTCCATGACTATGCTTCCAGTTGAAATCAGCTCAAGTCTTTGCCTCATCATTTAGTAAACTGCCTTTTTTTTTTTCTTCCTCCAGCTAATACAAACTTGACTGATTTTTCCTCCCAAAGGGAAGATGTCTGTGGTTTCTCACATATGCAAAGCTGCGGGTGATAAACAGAAAGAAATATAGCACTGACGCATTTATTCAGGGAAAAAAAAAAAGAAAGATCTTTCAATTACACAAAACTTACCGCTGGAATCAGATACTTTAAAAATAGGTCAAGCTTGAGACCTTTTGAAGTAGGCATTTTCAAAGGTAAGGAGAACCTTCTGGACACAGATTAGGAATAAGGTGGTAAGTTCAAGGTGAGGACAGAGAAATATCTTTAGTCAGTATAGGCACCGCAAGGAAATGAACTGAACCAGGTTCCTTGCTTCTTCAGAAGTTCGTCTCTGCCCTCTTTACCTTGACCCTTTGCAGCTTTCTCACACCTCCCCTGTATCTCCAGCTCCACTGTCCTGTCTGCAAACCTCCCACCTTCCCTATCTGGGCTCTCCTTTTTGCTTCAGCCTGCCTCAGTGCTTGCCACACACCTAAGGAATCAGTGCAATGCATAATCTGCTCCTTTCCTCACTCTCTAACATTGCTCCGGAGACACTGTGTCCTCCTCACTCATTATCTTTTACATGTTCTTGACTGGTCCAATGCACCTCTAGGAAACAAATCTCCTTCTCTTGATACTGGAACTGGAATGTCACTTTCTTGGCAAAAGACAAGTCTTATTAAAATCTTCTGCCATGATTCAAAGTTATATGAAATACAAGAAATATCAAGATAGCTGATCCCACTTTTACTGCTCCAAGAGTGACCTGTACAGTATATTTTGTATCATCCTGTCTTCCCCCAACTATAAGCCATTATTCACAGAAGTAATTCCATCTTAGTTGCATTGCTGTGCATCATAATAGAGATTTTCTTTTTTTCCTGTTTTTTGGATTTTTTTCTATTTGGTTTTGCCTAAACTTTTACAGACTTCAAGCTTTGCTCTGCTTTTGCTTCTCTGAATAATTTGACTTTAGCTTCTCTTTGCTTTTGAAGCTCTTCTGCTAGTGCCCTGCTTCATGATCTGAACAAAAATGACCTTTGAGGAGGCAAACAATCTTGCAGTCTTTGTTTAGTAAAGAACTGATTGAGAAGTGGTATCCCATTTCCTCTGAAAATATCTGGGTTTTTTTCCCTGCTAAGCTTTTGCCAATAAAAGTGGAACATTTATATTTCTAGCACTTTCCAGTTTCTCAATGTGCCTGCGCTGTTTGCGGTTGCCGCATCCAATCTCAAGTACCCTCCATTGCTGAGGGATTTTGTATCATACACTAAAGAGAACCAGGAAATACAGGAACAGCTTCAAATACATTGAAACAGTGGAAAAGCACAGAAGGAAATAATTACCACTTTATTCATGTTATTAGGCTAGACTGACACAGCCCCTTTCAGCACGCCATCTGTCTTTTATTAAAATGGAAAGGTTTCTTATGAAATGATGCATTTGCAAGGGGTTCACAGCTGCAGAACCAACCAAATCTTTTAACATCTGTTCAGTCCAAAATGATCTGGACCTAAGGTACCTTTGAATGAATATTCTTGAAATGGTGCTTTGCTTTGGGTGTTCCTCTTCAGCACCGTCACTGGTGAGCAGCATACTTTGCTGCTTGGAAAGGTCAGGAAGGAGGCTCATGTAAGCCTGGCCAGCTGCCTGGAAAAATGGCCTTTTAAAACAAGGCTAGAATGGATTGTCCATTACTTTTTTGTGCTTTTGTTGTTCTAAATTTACTAATGGAGGTTATCAAATGGGACTGTGGAAGGAACACCCAGTGGAGAGTGTGTTTGTATGACCTGAGAAGGCCTGCTGTCCAAATATCTCTGGGCTTTTTAACTTCCCAGGTCCATTCCATGTTTTCAAATCTATATGATGTGAGAGCTTGAAAATTTTATAGCTGTAAGAAGACTATGACTATGCACAGAGAAGGACATTATGTGATCACTGACATTGCTTAGTCATGGGTCTTGCTTTGCCACCAGGCAATGATAAATGGTAGTAGCAATCATAGCATATGTTCAGTCAGTAATGAATGCATTTCAGACTACAACAGTTCTGTTCTTGTCAGGTTTCCACCATGTTTGTTCACTGAAGAGAATGATGAGTTTACTCTTACTTGAGCATTCATCTCAAATGTGTTTTATGTTTAGTAATCTCTTTGTTTGAAGCACAGGAAGGTCATGGCATTGTGCTCAGGGATAAAGATAATCCGTCTGTGATCAGCTGTCTTATTTAAAAGGCAAACAAAATGGCTACCTCCAGATATGATTAATATCTCTATGCAACTAGATCACGCATGCATGGTCGCTCCAGAACTAGGACAAAAACAATGCTGCTGCTGCTGTGCCATGCATTTACACATAGACAATTAATCCAGCCAGTCCAGCACATGTCCAGATTGACAGGAATGCACAGATCAATATTATGGACATGCATAATAGCACTGGCACATCTGGATCTGGGTCTTCTGCCAGCCAAAAAGGCCTTCTTGCTCTCACTGCAGGTTTTAAACCAGTCAGTGAGACCCGCTCTGATGTGAAGACACTGTAGGTGCAGGCAGCCAGCTGTCTTCAGCATCACGCTGGTGGGAGCAGCAGCAAAACCACCTCAGCTCCATGGGATTGAACCTAGATTGCCATGGAAGATGGGCCAAGCTGTGTGGGGCAGCAGCAGAGTAGGACAGTCATAGTTCTCAGTAGGGGAAAGGGTTCTCCTGTCCAGCCAAAGCCCCGACAGCAGCAGAAGCAGCCAACCTGTGTCTCCCAAGCTCTTTGTACCCTGGCTGTGTCTACATTCTTCCCCTTTCTTCTTCTTTCCAGGGCAGGTATGAGGGACAGCTTGATGTTGGACCATCATCCTTGGGGCAGCACAACTAAATTCATGCTATAATGTTAAGAAGCTGTAAGTTGGCTGGTACATCATGTTCTTCTACTGTAGAGCTCTGTTCTTTGGTCTGATACAGAGAAGTGGGGAAAGGGGTCACTCTTGCAAGGCATGATCAGTTTGATATATGTGAGCAGTCCTGTTAAAACCAGCAGACCTACTTGGAGAGCAAAGTTAAGCACATGCAGTAGGGTTTACAGAATTTGAGATTGCCTTTTAAACAGCTATTTAATTTAAGGATTGGATACTCAGTTTCTCTGTCAGAAGGGTTTCCCTCATCTCTAGGCAAAAGAAGTGGAAGAGCCTGTTAGCTCTTGCTCTGCAGCTGCGAGCCCTAGGTTAGTTTTGGATCCAAGTCCTCCTGCAAGAATAGTTCCAGATGTGAAGAACTCAGGGATGCCATGCTCTGGGGTCATCTGGATCTCTCATTCCCACAGCTTCAGGTGCTCTCCCTGACAGCCTGAAATCGCTGGTGTCACTGGCCTTCGAGCAGTCTGTCTGATGGGGTTGCTCTGCAAGCCATGGCTATAGATATGGACCCACAAACAGCTTGCCTGGGCAAGCTGGAATGACAGTTAGTAGATCCCTGACAGTAATACAAAGAAAATTTGGTGTAATGGGTCCATTACCATCAGGTACTTTGGCTTCCACAAGCCACATTGTCTGGTGATGATGTGTTCTGTCAGAATTCCTACATTTCTAGCATACTCTGCCTCTCTCCAGCCCTGAATTATGACTAAAGACAGCAGATGCCATTTCATGCAGAGGTGTGATCAGCTAGAAAGTAAAAGATCTAAATAAATAACATGAAACCAGTCCAATTCCTCAAAAGTGAAAACGTAGTGATAAATGATACTTTGGCATTGGCTATCACTCATTCTAATGAGAGTCAGTGGACCATATTACTTGACTTAAATGGGCATTGAGAGGGGCCATTAAAATTTAACTGTCCTTAATCGAGTTATTCTATCACATATAAACCAACCTTCCTGCACATTAATTTTCTTACTGTGTTTTTCTGGTGTATGCTTCTATATTTCTTTTTCCTTGTTCATTGAGAATAAGGAAAGGAGAATAAATGAATTATTCAAACAGTTTCTGCCAGCTCCCCCAATGTAATGCATTCACCATCACTCTGTCAATTAGTAGTCATATAAATGCAGGTAGCTAAAATCCAGCCTTTGCCAGTGTGTCCTGTTGTATTGCCTGAGTTGATCTCGAATTTTGATATGCTGCATAACAGAACTAGAGGGAAAATCATCTTGAATCTTGTGTTTCCATTTTCTGGTAGTACATTTCCTAAACAAAAACATATAAAAACATATTAGCCACCCTTCTCCATTTAGATAATGACACTTTGTTCTAGAATTCTGAAAACAAGGTCATACAATGCCTTTTTCAATGAGAAATGATGTCTGTTTCATGTGTATTACCATCCTTTATATAGGAACTGTGATTACTTCCTCCATTACATTTGATGATGCTAACATTGTTTTACCTTGCGTGTTAGATTTTTCTTTTTAATTTGAACATTTGTGTTAGCCAGTTGCTGTTTAAAAAATCAAGTCTTACTTCCCTGATCCCATAAAGGAGAAAGGGTTCAACTTCAAGGATGATTTCAGTAAAAATATATGAATGATGTTAAGGTTCCTGTGGGGAAAAGCAGTGATGAGCACAGGAGAGGTGGTAACTTCATTAAACTGGCATAGAGCAAAACCCAGAGGAGGTTGCAAAGAATCAAGGATAGCCCTGAAATGGTTATGCTGAGTAGCAAAGGGAAGATGAGGAACAGTTGAAAGTGGATTTTGAAGGGGAAACTACACGATGGCACCCCTGTTACAACACATTTTCATGTTTCAGCCTGTGTTTTATGACTTGCTACGTGAGGTATAAGGAACTGGGCAAGACTGAATAAACAGAGGATGCTTCTCACTTCAGCACATATCAGATATGGCCCAGACAATAGCTCGACAGGGTAGGTGGTTTAGATCAGAATCAACCACATGGTACAGTAAGAACAAGGATGTATATAAAGCTATTTATGAATTTGAGATGTAATATAGAAGATGCAGTAATAAACACTTTTTATATGGAGACAGATGAGTGTTTAAAAATGGGCCTAATATTTGGCAGCTTTGGCTGGAAGAGAAGTAATGAGGCAGAAAGACATGGTGTGTATGATATACAATGCCTTTGTACAGTGCACCTTGTGACCCTACTATTTGGGTCTCCTGATTACTAGACTCTTCACATAGCCCTGACCAGACATCTGGAAGCCATTCAGGAAGAGCTAAGCCATGAACTGCAGTTCCTCGTGTACAAAGGAGGATGATTTCAAGACTCCACAAGGGAAACAAAGTTGAAAGGAAGAACGAGTTCTTATTTAAGCTATGTTAGGTGTGGTATGTTTGCTTTTGTTCACCAAAGCCTGGAGTATGTTTTTATGCATCCAAGCAACAGGACCAGGAACATTCTCCTTGATCTCTCAGGGAACGGGCCATCTCAGCCTGAATCCCCTGCCTGATGGGGAAAAAGCATCTTCCCAACATCTTTGCCATCTTATAACTTCTTACTCTATGCTGTACTCACTAACTATATCTAGGAGGCTACTGTTTCCATAGCAGTAATGTTAAACAGATATTTTAGTCACTCCTGAGATGTTAATATCAGAGCTGGAAACAAAAGAGCCTCAGTGCTTGATGGAAACATTTTTCACCTATCATAATTCAAAGTACTGGTAAAAACATTTCTGCCAAGATGCGATACTTCCCATGCTAAGGAAACACCACCCCCATGTCTCCGTTAAGGCCTGAAAGGATTGGGAAGCTGGCAAGGACTTCGCTTCCAGAGTGGCAGGGAAAGTGCAGGAGAGGACAGTGATTATTTCAGCCTGCCATGTCTGGTGTTAGGTGGAGAGAGCTATATGTCACTGTGAATCAAGTGTGTGAGTCTGGAGAGCCCTGGAGAGTGGGAGCCAAATGTATGAGCTGGATAAAGCTTTTTTCTGCCCTTTTTTTTTTTTTTTAACTATGAATGAAGGTTAGGACCCTAACAACAAAGCACCGGGACAAAATGAATAATCATGATGACACTGAAAGCTGTTAAACATCTCTAGCCACTGTCTGAAGGAACTAAAGGTACACTATGTGATGTTGATAAAAGAGGCAGTTCATGATAAGACTAAGAGTGGTGCTTGAGGCCACTTGCAACAGAAAGTGCATTCCTCCAAATAAAAAAGCTTGATACACTCTGTCTGACCTTAGCCTGCCATCAGTCACAGACACTTGCAATATAACACACTGTTGGTGACAGTTTGAAAAATTAAAGAACGATTGAAGATCCAAATATAGGCAGCTGGAAATAAGTATGTCACAGCACACGGAGCAGGGCTTAGCACTGAAATTATGCCAGGTGTCCCATAATATGCAGTATATGGCATGCACTAATCCACACTGTTAATTAACTATTGCTTGCTTGCCTCTGTGGCACAGAAGTTTATGTGAAATCCCAGAGTCTAGTTTGGGTTCTTCTCAGTGAACACCTCCCACCCCAGCTGCATTGCCATTTCAGATGTTCCCTGGAAAAGGACAGTTTCTTGATCAACGCAGAGGAAACAGCCACTGCCGAACTGTTAACCACCCCCATTGCTCTCTGCCTGCTTCCTGAACTGCATCATGCACTCAACTAAAGCTAAAATTTGCATTATTCATTACATTCTTATTTATTTTTCATATTTGCAGAAATCTAGTAAGAGGTTTTCTTTCCCTGGCTGCCATGTCCCCAGTGTAACCTAGGCTAGGAAGGAAAAGACTCAAGTGGAAAAAAAAGGACAGTAGGTAAAGCCGATACCTCAATGAAGACTGCACAGCCCAGCTACCAGTGATGGCAAAATACAAGTCTTTGTCTCAGAGAAGTGTTTTCAATGCAGTGCATTGCTTATGGGAGGAGGATGGAAGAGAGTCACATCTCAGCATCGGGGAGTCTTTGCCATGGTTAGAAGTGCCACAGTTTGCACAGGTTTCACTAAGCAGGAGAGCAGATATTGTGGTACTTTTTTGTGAACATGGAATAGCTACTTAGGCTTGAGCAAAATTTAAGGCTTAAGTGCATAGCTGTCAAAACTGAAGTTCCTAAGTAGACTGCCATTGGCTTTAATTACTCAGGTATTTGAAATCTGGTCTGTACTTAAAGGATGACTAATACAGGCTGGTTTATTTAAATTTTCTCATTCCACAGTTTATAATACTTTTAGATGATAACAATCAAGAAAAGCTCTAATGAATATCTTCAGAATAAAATCATAATACACTTACAGGAAAGTAGGTCTTTTGACCAAACACTTTTTTTTTTATCACAGTGCATTACAAAGCCACTTTTAAAATCCACAAAAATTCTTTAGCATCTAAATGTAACTCTTGTGTCTACCGTTTAGAATTTACTTTCTAATAGTATTAATTTTGTAAACATTTAAAAATCGTAATCTTTTAAAGTCAAAGTAAAAAGCTATCATTCAGGTAAATATTAAACATTTTACGCAGTCCAAAACAAAATCCTTACAATACTTTCAATATATGGCAAACATATTTTGTTTCAAACTTTGATTCACAACAAAAATGAACTTGAAACATCAATACCTCCTTGTGGTATGGAAGTTCTGAATTTCAGTCAGTTCTATTCATTCCAAAATCCTGGGCTGATGTCTCATTAGATGTCTTGTTATACCTACTTGAGTGCACATTAGGAGGAATGGAATAGGGGAAGGTCACCAGGAAGGACACCATGGCCAGGGAGCTCCTGAATTGGCCGTGACTGCTGTAGCTGCAGACCTGGTGAGTAACTCGGGTAGAGAATCAGTCTGAGAGGCAGGACTTTTGGCACATATGGATTTTAGCATCCACAGCAGTGTTTGAACATGGTGGTACACTGTCATTGTTCTGGTCAGGGCCACCTCTGTGAGGCACAGACATTCCAAAGCAAGGAGAACCAAAATCCATGACGATGTGTGGCATTTGGGAGCCTGTCTGGATTCCCACTCCCGGGTGCTGTCCCAGGCAGCCACCCTTTGCCTGAGACTACACATTAAGAAGAATGGCCTTGGTGGAGAAATGGGCTCTTGTTGGCCATTAGAGTTGGCAGACCCTTTTTTGGTTGGCAGGTGTGGAATTTGCTCAGTGGTCACCTTTTAAAACTGAAAAAAGCAAAGGATTTACAGAGCTATAAAGAAGGAAATTGATAATAGGAATAATACCTGTGAAGATGGTTAATCCTTGACTTGCCTGAGAGCCCTTGTTATTTGAAGAACCTATAACCTGGTTTCCATGACTTGTCTTAGTAATTAGAAATACCTTGGTCTCAGCTGTGCTGGCCTGTGAAGCACCTCACAGATATCCAGTAGGTTTTGCAGTGGCTGTGAATCACGTAAATCAGAAGCAGTTGTTTTTGTGCCATGTCTCACAGTAACGCTGAGCTTGATTAAACTCTGAACATCAACGCATTCTCTGCTTCCAATTCAAGCTGATCTTTAAGCTCTGGCTTTGAAATGTCACCCTGGAAGAAGGCAAAACAAACACCAGAAAATTTCTTGAGAAGCTTTTAATTGCTTTTCATTCCTCAATTTGCCTTCTCTTCTCTTCCCACTCAGAAACAATAATTGCTTGTTTTTTCTTTTTAACAAAAAACAAACTATGAGAAAAGCAGGTATCATCCTACTCCAACAGCTGTATGTGATTTACAGCACATATTGAGTATGCTGTTTTCATTTTCATCACTTGTCTCAGAACAAACTTAGCTGTCTGCAAGTGTGATCCTAAGAAAGTGCACACCACAAAAGCACTGGCAATCTTGCACGTTTGAGTCAAGTCAGGCTAGGAACTTGCTCTGTTATCGCTGCTTGTGTCTGCTATCTGAGGAAAAAGTTAGCTGCGTGGCTGGTGGACAATAGTGGAACTCTGTTGATTGCTGGAGGCCAAGTTCTCCTGCTTATGGAAACAGCCACTATTTGTCTTATTTTAATCTGATCAGATCCTCAGTGGCTGCTAATCAGTGCATTTCCAGTGGAGAACAAAGTCTGAATGTCTAACATCTCCCCTCAATTTACAGTGAGTTATTGATGGAATTTGCCAGTTGCAGCTCCTCCATCTATGCAGATCTGGACCAGGATTTTGTGACTGTTTAAGTGTACCATGCCCCTGGATAACACAATTACACAACCCAGGGAACCTTTCCTCATTTCTTTCCCAGCTCTACCTTTTCATGTTGTTTACCTAATAGGGTTGACCTGCAGCCATTCCAGATACAGTTGGAAGGTATCGGTGTGTCATTGTCTAATCAGGCAGCAACTCTTGGTAATGCATTACCTGTTTGGGACTTAGAAACAGAAGTTTGTCTTTTTCTTACCCTAGTTCTCATAAGGTATTAGTACTGCAATTCTTTATTTTATGAGGCTAATAAATTAAAACTTTCTTTCCATGTTCTGTGGAAAGACAAAAAGTTGTTATTATTCTTGCAAAACCACATTAAACAGAAAGCAACAACAACTAGAGTATTACTGACATAGCTTAATGAAAACCAGAGCACTGCAGTGGAAAACACGCTGGGAAGGACAGCTTCAATTAGACGAAAGGAGAGATTAAAGACCTCTCTTTTATACAACCTAGGGAAGGAATGTGAAAGAATGGGTTTGAAGAAGGATCTAATTGAAGGATAAAATGGAAACAGTAAATGGCTTACGATAAGATCAGTAAGCAGAGACAGTGAAGCCAGTATTGCTAGGAATATATGTAGAAGTTCATAACACCCCCAAAAGCCAGTTCACTCTGGAACAGACAGATACAGAGGAAATATCCCAGGAATTGTGAGCATGTAGAAATCCTATTGGACAAGGACAAAAGGTTCAAAAGGGAAGAATGTAAATAGTTTGGAAAAAAAACCCAAGTATTTTTTGCATTAAAAAAATATTCACTGAAATGGGACGAAAGTCAGAAAGATCAAGGTCTTTTCCTGAAGGAGGAATGAATGAAATTTGGTGACAATTATGCTCTGAAGACACCCCTCTAATCACAGAAAATTGGTCTTCTCAGTAGGGAAAATCTGCACAGCTTGGAAGGGTAAAAACCCTTAAACTTGAAACTACCATAACCAGGTGTCATATTTCTTCTTAACACGTTGTATAAAAGAGCTTTGACTTAGACAAGTATGTTTTTAATTAATTTAAATTGTTAATTCAACCAGGCTAAGAACAAGGGCAGGGAGGGAGGAAAGTGGGATGAAGGAAATTATTTCAGCTTCAAAGAATTTTCAACTGCATTAACAACAGCGAGAGAAATAGGATACCAAGAAGAGGAGGTTTTCTGCAAAGAAGTCCTTGTTCTCCCTAGATTTTCTGTAACAGCTCAAAAAATTCAGCCTTTTTGTTTGCTGCTTCTCTGATTTTGAGGTGGGGCTAACCAATCTTGTTTTCGTTCACCTATCAATGCCTTGGAGAAAGGCTCCACCTGAGCAATCTGCTGCCTGTCTTTCAGTGCAATCTTTTTTTCTCCACTCCCTGGTTGGCAGCACAGGTTAAGTGCTATTATCTCTTGTACTTAATATTGCCATCTGATACAACTGACCATTTTAATTATTCCATGAATTGTCTGAATGTATCTGCCCTCTTGAGAGGCCATACACATCCCATTTCTTTCTGTTCTTAACTGCTGCCTGCCCTGTCTTCGTACCATGTGCTTGTTCTTGTCACTTGGTCCTTTCCACTGTCTATGCTTATTCCACCAAATTTCTTTCTCTCTCAGCTATTAAAAGCCCTGAGGCTAGTCCAGTATGTGTGCATAGGTGGGTATGTATATGCATGCATGTATGTACGTATTTCAACTATTCAGGCCATGCCACGTCCCTGCTCCTTTTTGATTGCAAGTATTTCAGGGACAGCTGCCTGGCCACATGCAGATGTGTGGTGGTGGAAGGAGGGGAACCTGCCCCTGGAAAAGAAGGGTATTGCAGGCCAGGCCTTAGAGACATAAGGAGAAGTATGTGAAGAATCTTGGCTGGCATCTGCCTCTACCACGTCTAGCTCTTTCCAATGTCCTGGGTACATTTATTTCATCGGCACTTAAAATCTCTTTGGAGTATTTATGTTTTTTTATTGGATGTTTCTAAGAGACACACATAATATAATTGGTCCAACAGTAAATCTGCTGTGATGTGTTTATAAATGCAGGCTTTAGCTTCTCTGGAAAGTTTAGAATTTCCTATTGAATGATGTAAGTTTACATAGAGGTAGAAATGTGAACCAGAAGAACTAGGTCATTATAGGAGAGTTTCTATTTTTACCTGAAGCAGATGAACATTGACTGACATCCTTATGAAAGCATGCCCCTGTTTTCTTATTGACTTATTGGCATTGTGTTTTCTCTTTGGTTTAAACTCTGCCCTGGTGGGGTACTAAGGAATGTTCCTGTTGCAGCAGCAGAGTTATTTACAGCCATCCAAATTAATTAGTCCTGTTAATCAACACAGTGTATTCGCCCAGGCTGAACAGTACTCTGATGGGATTTTTAACTTAGCTGCTTAGCTTCCTCAGCACAGCTCTGTGTTATGTAGACATGTTTGGATTGACCTAGATGATATGTCTGGTTACTGGTACTGTTTTTCCCCAGAGTGATGAGTGACCGTCAGAGATTCACAGGTGGAACTCGTGATCCATGTAGAAGAGCAGGACCTGGAGCAGCTCCCTATCAACAACTGCCTCTGGTTAACTCTGATAGCCTAACAGGGCATGCCATCCCTAACGCACACTCCAGGCAGGTAATTTCTACCTTGTTTATTCTTCGGCACATACAGCTTGGTTAATGTTCTGAAAGGAGAATTATTGCAGTGGATAAAGATGATCTAAATTTAAAATTGCTGCAGCTGCTGCAGTTACTCTCTCTTCAGGGAGGTTGGTCCATCTGCTACCAAGTAAGGGAAATGGGTAAAGGTTGGACTTCTTGCTCACCGCTATGGCTGAGCAAGCATGGGGAGGTGAGTGGTACGTAACTGTTAGTACAGAGACTAGCAGTGAGACTGGTTATGAGTCTTCCTATAAACACCTTCTGTGCTTTTTTTACTGCCTTATGAAGTCAAAAAGCTTCAGAAGTTATTTGGCAAGGAATGGGAAAATGTCTCCAATGTTAAACTTTCGTGGGCTGGAGAAAGCCATTTCCCAGGCAACTCTGATCAGATGGATGTCACTGTGCACTTTCCATCACCTCCATCCTGGCACACCATACTGCAAATCTTAGAGAAGGATGGGTCTGTAACGCAAGATCCTGCATAGGCAAGTGCTGTTGCTCATGTAACCTGCTTTGCTCAGGACTGGGTCAAGGGTCACAAAATAGTTGCCTTAGTGGTGGGTGATGCCAGCTGTCTAGTATATCTGAACAACTGTGCAGGGAATTTGGAAGGCTACTGCCTTGTGCACATGCTCCTCTGGGAGCTTTTTCCCCTCGATAGGCTTCAATCGCATCCTGCACATTTCTTGAATATTTTATGCCAAATTTGTCCTCTGGTTAAATAAATCTCAAAAACTAAATTGGCCGGTAAGAGAGTTCATTTATGCTTCTCTGTTCTTCGGTCACTCAGAAGATGCAAATCCTGCAGAAGAGAGGCAGTTACTACTATTTTATATAAAATGTATGTGTATACCTGCGACCGCTCTACCTACTGTAAAGAGAGGCTTCATTGTGATGTACATTTTTTTTTATATATATATATATATATGCCCTTTAGAAACCACAGTTTGAACACCTGACTTTGAAAGTGCAATGAACCAGGTTCTGCCTCTGTTATATAAAATGATCCTTCAGCTTTGACTTTGTTTAGACAAGACACTGCCGAAAGTACCTTTTAATATAAGCAAAGGTAGTGGAAATGGTCTACCTCTTCAAATGCACCAGCGTGGTTCAGCTTCCCAAAGATATTTTGGTACCTAATTGCCACTGACATGGCCTCTGAGATAGTCATTATATCAGTCATTTCATAGAAATGAGACTCAGCAATTTTTCTAAAGCTCTTAGGGAAAAAAGTTTGAGGAAGGTATTCATCAAAACAAGCGAGACTGAACTGGACAGAGGACGGTGTTTTTGCTCCTGTGGAAAGCATAGCATTTGAGGCAATTAGAATCATGGTATTTTTGCTATTTCCTATTTTGAAGCCTTTTGAAGTATATTTGAACATAACTGAAATTTTAAAAACTCAGTGTATTGTGCATGATGTTAGAAAATGTAGTCTGAAATTTTAATGGAGACTAATTCGTGCTTGAGACGGAAACTAAGTAGAAACCAACGAAAACTTCAACAGATGTGTAATAAGGTCCTATGGAAAGGAGGAGAATGATTTGTGATGTGCATTTTGAGCAGAGTAGATGGAACATGGTAAAGATGACAGTGGCATGTCTGGGTAGTTTATTCCATAGTGGGGGCAGAGTAGCAGGGACCGTAAAATCAGAGACTAGTGCAACTCTGGGCGTCCCACAGAGAACCAAAGTCCTGCTTTTGAGGAATGAGCAGAAATAAAACCCCGTGAAGCACTATGGCAACCATCACCAGGGAAACCATCACAGATCTGAAACATGTTTATCTAGAAGAATTACAAGTCACGGAGTGGGATGATAAACTTGGAAATGGTATTTTAGAAGTAAAAACACTGTCACCTGGTAATTGCAGTGGTATAGAAATGTGACACTTGGACTTCTTAATAAAACAAAACTGTTTTTAAGAGATACTGCAGTGAGTATCTCCTAGAAATAGCAAGTTGTGTTTGCAAAATATCTGTACACAAGAGAACTGAGCATTGTGCAAGAAGGGAAGCCAGACCAATAATATCACTGCAGTATAACTAGGTAAAGACCTTTAAACAAAACAAATGTTAAAAAAAAAAAATCACAAAAATATTTTCTGGTCCTATGTAAGACCAATACATACTGACATCCACAGTTAATCGTGTTTGTGGGTGAAGCAAATTCCATTGGGTGTAGTGTGGTCCTCATGGATAAGATTCAGCTGAGGTATACTCATATTTGGCAAAAGTGGAAACCCCAACCGATTCTTGGCTCTGTTTTGTTTTAAAGAGGGAAGTGGGAACTGACACGTTCTGTTCCTCGATGTATCACTGACCTGATCTATCACACTGGGCAATTCATCTACTTGTTTCAAGTTTCTGTCTTTCAAAGGAAGACAAAAGCTTGTTAGAGTATTATGAAGATGAGCTAATTACCATTTATGCAGAGGTTTAAACGTGCGAAGTGTTGGTTTACAAAATGCTGTATGACATAACTTGTTGGCCTTCTTCGCAATTGACAATTTTTATCATGTGTCTTGAATGCTTTTCTCTTCCACCTGTACCATCTACAAGCCATTTTGTTTCTCCACGGATTCTCCAGTTTCACGTAGTTCTTGTTCACACTGTCTGCTCACATCTTCTGCAGACTACAGAAAAAGACAGTGTTATCCTTTACTCATGCTGAATTCACGAGTGATCCTGTAAGAACAATAGCTAATAGTAGCAGTCTGTGTAAACAAACGTTTCCGAATCTCGCTGCTGGGCCTCGTTCAGATGTGAAGTTGAACCATCTCTGCTGGTAGTTAGATGGTTCCAGCCTTCTGCCCCACCTCTCTGGGTGTATAAATGTCCACCAACATTTGTAGATCCTTCAGTTAATAAAAATAAAAAAAAAAAATCCAGTGTGCCACAAGTCCCCAGTCTCTGCCAGGATCTGTAGCCGGTGCTACTTGGCTCCCCCACGAAGGAGGCTGGTGTCCAGGAGCAAGACTGGGTCACCCTGACAGCACATCTGCATGTCTGCTTGTGCCCTGAGCCACCTGACAGACAAAAATAAGCAAGATTGCAGTCTATATCGCTGATGACCAGGCAAATACAAAGCACCCTAAATCAGAAAAATATTTCTAATGTTTGAGATTTGAGAGAAATTAGTAACGTTTTTGTAGTAGTAGCCTAATCCCGATTTTGAATAACAAAAAAGCTGTTTCTCAGTAGCAGGAAAGGTAAAAGAAAAGGACAAAGAAAATTTATCACAGACACATTCCTTCTCAGTCTCAAAAATACTGTCATCTCTCTATTTTCTTATTTTCAGATTCTGATATTGTCAGTGCAATGTTTGCCTCCCAATATGACATCAAATCATTTCTCAATGCTTACGTCTTGGCTTATGACTTCAGAAAGGAGCACTTTGTTCTGCTGTGTTGTTTAAGATTACCCTTCGCTATTATTGGCAGAAATATGTTACTGTCACTTCCACACTGACACAAATTCAATTGTCCTTTCAGTGGATGCCTTACCCAGATTAAATTAACCAATATGCATTGTATAAAAGCATTTCAAGTTAAAATGGTTCATGTCAGTCAAATAACCAAGAAGCCCAATGATTCATTATAGCTGATATCTTTAGTTATGTTAGAATTGCATCCTTATTTTTTTTTAAAGGCAATTAATTTTTTGCAGCCTGGATTTTCTTACTGCTGAACACATGGGCCTTTATGATTGAATTTGCTTGGAGTGGGGAGCTGTATGATTTTTTTTTTTCTTCCCTCTGGCTTTTTGTCCCATGTTTCAAGGGTGACAGAACAGTTGCTTGGTCTGATGCAGGCAGCAGCTGCAGCTACTGTGTGGGTGATGGACGGGGCACAAAAGCACCCCTGCATGGCACCCACACCCTGCTTCCTGCTGGGGCACTTGTTTCCTTTCTCCTTGTCACAGTGTTGTGCCCACACTTTTCAAACCAGAAGATGACATCCTTGTGGAGCAGTTTATTCCGTGGTGAACAATTCAGGTGTTTTTTCCCTAGCTTATGAAGATGAAGAAAGATAGCAAAGCCTCTCCTAATGATTCAGTGTAATAGTTAAAAAAGTCAGGGCTTATTTCTAGATGGATGTGGTCATAGTTTTCCCTTTATAAGTGCATATACCAAGTACAACTCAACTATACTGCCATATGAATCAGAAGTGCCTATATAGAAAGCCTGCTGATGTGGGAGTTTCAAGCATGCGTTAGCGAAGAGAAGCTGTGACTACCTTAAGTGCTTTTTGAAAGCCCATCTCACACTCTATTACAAATACAAGAAACAACTATCTGCATTAGGTACATAGCACAGATACTCTTTGCATCATCTAATTGTGAAGATGGGGTAAGATGGAATCTTACTTCACTTCGTACAAGTTCCTGTGAGAAAACCACAGAGCTACAGCTTTCTGCTTCATTGCAAAAGCGTAATTTAGCTACTTGGATCTATCTCTTCTTGGTAATTCTATAATGCATTTTTATAGCAAATTAAATAGGAAGGGGATAGATGAATTTTCCATGCTATTAAGTATCAAAACATCCTTGGGCTAACTCACAAAGAGTTTTATATAGTGGCTCCCCCACACCCCCAAGGCTACACGTCTGAAATTAGAACCACTTGGTTCAGAAAAGACAGCAACAATTAAGGATGGAGGGTGGTTTCCATGTGGTGAAAATCGATAATTTTTCACGGTTCCCAGTAGAGCTACCCAGCCTATTTCAGCAGAGCGCTTGGCTCCTTAGATGCCTACAGGGCTTTTTGTCAAAGTTGTCTCTGTTCTTGCGGATGCACGCCAGAGTTAGCAAGCTGCGGGGCAGCCCCAATGCAAAAGAGACAGGGCTAAAAACTCTGGACTTAACACGTGCTGATGCTGGGGAAAATCTCAGTTTTTCTAGTGCCTTCTTCCTTGCTCTAAGAACTAGGTAACACTGATGAAGCGCCTCAAAGGAAACTTTCCATAGCAAATTTCAAATAGAACAAGTAGGAATTTGTGACTGTATTCAGCGTCAGAGACTTCTGAATTTAGGGGGTTATAATGGAATATAAGGGGCATAAACTGGCTTACCTTTTTTAATAGGCTTCAAACAGTACAATCAGCATACAATCTTTTAGCTGATTATTTCATCTCATTAGCTGATTTATTTCCTTTATGATGAGTCTGTCAGCTAAGATACAATGGGACTGCAAAATAACTTTTTAGTTTAATGGCTTTCATTAGATAATGAGGTTCTCACTTGAATGAATAAGTAATTAAGAGCAATTTAGCTCATGAAGGGCAGCAGTGATCACAAACCGATTTTGGACTTATGGAGGGGGCCAGGAGGAGCAAGAAATATTGTTATGAACTTTAAACTGCTGTTAAAATACACATGGGGTCTGTGGATAGAAAAGAAATACAAAACCTGAATACCCTGATCATTTTTTTTTAACTATAAATACTTATTAACCAATCATAACATTCTGACATTCAGACAAACAGCTATATTAAAACATAGCATTTGAGTAAAGCAACTTTTGGCTAGGACCTTAAATTTAGTGCTGTTCCCACTGAAATAAACTGAAATCAGGAGTGGCCATACTGTGCAAGTTGAGTAAGACCAAATGAGCATCTTTCCCATCTCCAGCACAGACCGGGTCCAGACCCACAGCTTTATTAACGCAACCTTAACACAAAATCTATTGAATTCAAAGAAAAGATTTCCCTGTTGATTTCAGAAGGAGCAGAAGCAAGCCATATAAGTGGCAGTTATCTATTCTTTGCCTATTTTGAAGCAAAAAAAAAAAAAAGAACAGAATATTTTGAATACCCACAAAATAGTTGAAGTATGTTGCATTAATCTTAGTTAATACAAAAATACCCCAAAGTTGAAAGAATTATAATAAGGATATTCTCAGTTTTACTTGTAAAAGCATTTATACTTACCACCATGACATTTGTCTTTCCACTGCTGTGCTCCATGGGAGACACTTTGATGCTGTTGGTGGTGTTATTTAGTTGAGTCCCAGCCCTTCTCAGAGCCAGGTGCCTTGCTGCCCTTTATTGTAATAACAGCAGAGAGTTTACTGGTGAAACAAGCAACGTGGATAATTACTTCAGGGTCCTATGGGCCAGTGGGCATGGGAAGAGGGACAAATGGTCTGGGATGTGGGTGGGAGCGAGGGGGGCTCTGATGAGCCTGGGGAGACGTAGGAATTAGGAGCTCTGGGTTTTATTGCCCACAGGTCACTGGGGTGTTGTGTTACTCCAGTCAAGGACTTTACGTGGATGAACGCTTGTAAAGGGCTTTTGGGTCCTTGAAAAGAACATGCTCATGTATTTCCGGAGGTAACCTCAAGGGTCCTAAGGAGAGGATGAAAGACTCACATTTCCTCAGACTGCTTTCGAAGAGTGCAGGCTTCCTGCCCTTTACACAGTCCTGAAAGGGAGACCAGGACTTGCCCCCTCTCTTGTTCCAAAGGGCCATACCAACCTTTTTAAAAAAAAAAAAAGCTAATTAAGGAAATAGTGACTATGTAGTACGCCAGAACCTGCAAAATGTGGGTTTGTATTTTATGTACACAGTAAAACAAAAACTTTTTCTCCTTTATGTGTTGCTATGGAGACGCATACAAAAGAGCTTATTAGGAGAGATTTTAGGCAGTTTAAATGCAAGTGATTTATGTGAAAGGAGTATAAAATAATTAAAGAAGAGACATAATTTTCAATTTAACTGTTAGCTTCTGTTTGCTGTGGTACTGGAGACTGGAAATTTACTGCTGCAGTGACAAAATACATACTGATGAGAGACTCAGGCAGCAAAGAGTTATCGGGGTGTGGACCCTTTTATCAAAAGAAAGGCAGCATGAGAATATTTTTGAGTATTTTTTTTTAAGGTTTAGCACATGCTTGTTCTAAATTCCCTTTACTCCAACACCAAAGAGAGCTTTCTGTCAAACAGACCCTTGATCAAACAGCTTAGAAGTTGTTTTTATTCAAGCTCCTTGTGTACAAGCTGTTCTTGTACAAGTCCTTAGATTACAACCAGGTACTAAAAGGCAGGAGAAAAAAATTATTGACCTCCAAACCCCACTGTTTCATGATGAGCCACACTCCTGGAGCTAATATTTCCTCCAGAAACCTGGCTCTTTTTTGTCTTTTCAGACTCAGGTTGTCTGGAAATTGTCCTGGAAAGCACAGGCAAAACTGTCAGAGTGCTTATAACTTCAGGAAATTCATCATGGACTGCCAAGGTCCAACATCTCTACACTACATTTTCAAGTATAGTAACATGCACCTAGTTACGAGTATTATATGTGTACTTTCAATTAACAGACACCTAGTTACCGGCTGTCCTAGCCAGTTTTCCAACACAGCAGGATAAAAACTGCTCACATTGACTTCAGTGAATGCTCCAAAGCACATTGAATTGTAGCATGCAAAAGGCAGGATTTCTTTCCCATCTGTTCATGAGTATCAAATATTGCATGAATGTAAATGATGATAATTCATGCCAGTTGGGGGTTATTTGGATGTAGTGTTCTGTTTTGAGCTCATCTTTCATCAGACCATGTTCATCACTGCTTGGGTCCGTTTCATCCTCTGGCAGTTAGGATTTTTTGAGGCACGGAGGGGTTGCTTTGTTTGGCTTTTTATTAAATTCCTGTTATGGAAGGATAGCAGGTATGATCTGAGAGGAAGAAAAGCAGTGCTTTTTCACAGAAGTAGGAAAATACAGTTCCAGTGTGAATGAGATCAGTGTCAAAAGGTATCTGCTGCCAAGGAAATATACTGTATTAGAGAAATAAGATCGCAGTTTTCTCCTACTGCAGCTTCTCTATTTTGATTAATATCTGTGTTACAGTCCAGGGGAAACGGCAACAGGAGGAGAAGCTGCTGTTGCAAAACAACTGGGCACACATGGTATTAAGAATAATCTTTTTTTACAAAGTGACAGTAGGATGATACTTGATGCTCTCATTAGCATTGCAGGACACTCTGGAGCACAAGGATGCCCATGACCTGAGGCTCATGCCTGAGGCTGTCCATCAATTCTCCCATCACTTTCTCAGGATCTCAAACCTGAGAGAGTATTCTTCATGTGTGAAACTGTGTAGTGACAGAGAAGCAAGTAAAAGTGGATGATGATTTAACTGTTTAGGAAAAATCCTTGTCACTTACAAGTTCCTGTGTTATACACTTGTGTTAGTTATCTAACCCACTGTATCGCCCATCAGGAGATTAGGCAAAAGCTATCCAGCCTTCGCCACTTGTAAATGGATTTGAACCACATGGCTTGTAAACCCCATAGCAGTCCTAATGTGAGTTTAGTTGGGTCCCATGTGCTGCTTCTAAAAACAAGTATTACTAATGTTTTTACATCAAACTCATAAAACTTGGAACTGGTTTTAGGTCTGGATCTGACCTTTCCCAAAGTCTGGGAATGCTCAGATGATTATTATAAAACTGTGAAGCCAAAGAGTAAAGGCAACACTTGGTAAACGTCCACAAAGAAAAGCACTAAGAAGCACAGAACATTTTCATGTCACATAGCTGCTATGGCCCAAACCTAAGGGACAGTGACTCTGTGGTGTAATGTCCTTGACTCTTATTTGTTCTGTGAAGTACCTCTCTGTTAAGCAGAAAAGCCACACAGTCATACAGGTTTGCTTAATTTGTTCAAAGGAGTTGAAAAGGTTAGGTAGAGTCCCCTCCTGGCTGTGTGCATGCTGGGAGGAAACAAAAGCAAATTATTCCGCTGTTAGTTGGACAGCATTATAAAATTAACATTCAGCCAAATGCAAATTTTCCTCTGCAAAAGATCTTATCAGCTTTCGGAAGAGAATAGCTGCCTTTTATTTGCTGGGTGCCCAGTAGAAGGGGTCTGATAAGAACGGACACTGAAAATGAACAGCAGCCCTTTAAACCACCAGTCCGTCACAATAACAGCTGAGGATGGTTCACTTCTGTGTATTTGCTAGTGTTTGTTCCAGCCACAAAACTTGGGTTTTTTGGAAACCTGATCCTTATGAGCTCCAAATGCCCATGTGGGCGAGGAATTGCCCTTTATAAAAGGAACACAGCATTTCTTACTCCCCTTCATGGATATTAACCATTTTCTTCTCAGAACATTGCAATGATTTAGCTGACTTCTCTGCTTTGCAGATGTGAAAAATAAGGTTAAAATGAAAAGTACAAAACCCAAGAGAGAAATAATTTAAGGACAGAGTTCTGGAAAAAAATGTTATTGGTCACCTTTTTAATATTTATCTTCATAAAACCATTGAGTGGTTGGGGTTTTTTTCTTTGTATTCTCTTATCCTTGTTAGGTCAATTTTGTTGATGATCTTGTAGTCATCCTAAAATCCTTCCGAGGGCCCAAGATGTAATGAGTAATACTGTAAATAATGTGATAGCATTTTATTATCTAAGGTATAAATGGAAAACTATTAAGGGTGACAAAATATTTTTTAGGGGGGAAATGAGCTAAGCAAATACATAAAGAACCAGGCAGTACGCAGTGCATAACCCATTAGCCTAATACATATCTGTAAAAAAAGCAACAATTAACTGAGTAAGTTTGGAGAGAGTTTCTTTCCCTCAGAAACTTTCCTTTCTTTTCTTTGCAAGGAAATGATCTTCTTTAATGGATCATTTATTTCATAGCTGTCTGCAATAGGGTTCTTCCCCCTTCCTTTGAAATCTCTAGGTATAGTCATTGTGAGAGACAGTGAGCTGAAAGAAACACACAGCAACTCCCTTGTTAGATCACCTATTACTCACTCTGGACATGATCTTTGCCCACTGACTTTGACTGGGGTTATGATGGGGTATGATGTTTGAAAATAAAATTCAATAATACTGACCTTTCAGGACAAACTTGGAGTATATTTGTATCACTGAATTAATTCCTGCCACCTCTGGACAGTTGTTTGATCTCTTTGTAAAGATCTTTTCTTGTCAAATAATGGTCAGCTAGTCTTACTGTCTGCAAATCTCCCCCCTTGAAGGGCGTGCTGCAGTTATTAAAAGAAGACTGCCTGAAAAGCAAAAAATATACCGTTAGAACCTAATTATTGTGCATATGAGAGTAATTGAGATTGCAGCCTCTACTCGTCTGACCTAAGCTCCATAGTTCTCTGAGGTAGATAAATACTGGCATACCCATTTTCTGGGTGGGAAATAGAGGGAGAGAGGTTGCGTTATTTGTCCATGTAACACAACGAGTTCTTGATAGGGATGAGATTGGAAATCACAGACTCTCATGGTCAGTCTATAGACCTTGCTGCTTTCCTGAACACCCTCTCCTGAAGGATGAGTCCTGTGAATGTGCCCTATAATATTGGATATTAAATGGTTGCAAAATTCACTGAAGCTGGTGGACTGGTGTTACAGTCCCTCAGAGAGAGAGAAGCTAAGCACTCTTCCATTCAGTGAGAGATAGAATGGTAGAAGATACTGTCCAAAATTACAGGAGTAATAGGAATAATAAAGAAGCCCATACATGATGGCTTGGGGGGGACACCAAACCAAACCAATAAAGAGGGGGCAGAATGTCACTTGAAATTATGCCAACGAAAAAGCACGATTTTTTTTTCATTAAGAAATGGTTGCGTGAATTCAGATTTAACAGAGTTTCAAGATAAAAAGTGTTCTGCCTGGGGGATACAGTTCATTTTCATATTACAGGGATTTTGGGTAAAATACGTTTGGATAAATAAAGTTCAATTGTATATAGAGCATGGTGAATGGAGTGGTTTGTTTTCAGGTCAGTGTCTGGAGGTGGAGATTGCACAAGAGTAAGAGCAAGGGATTCGGTATATTAAGGAAACACATTCTTTAGGTACATTTCTTCTACAAGTGTCATGACAACTAAACGGACCTACTAAACAGCAAAAGTTTATGTACTGCTGTTACTACACTGAAGGCTGGCTGTGCACAGTCTGTATTCTGCAGTACCACTTACTTTATGATAAACTAATTGTCTTTCCTCATCCTCTGTAACTGCTTTTGGGAACAATGAATGAGTACGAATGTGTAACTGCCATAAAGTAAAGCTTTAAGATTTCATGCACCACCTTCTCTAAGCCATGGTAAAAATACATTTCAATATAAATATTGAATAGTACTCTGAAGCATGTTATTGCAAAAGCGTGGTTAATTCAATGTTGGGTTGAAACCACGGCACAGCATAGTGATGCAGTACCCCCAGAAATATCCTTGTATATGTCAACAGCAGATTTAGCAACCTGTGCTTGAGCATTTAAAAATATTGTAGTTGTAAAGATTAGGGGGAACAATTCTGCTTACCTTTTGGGTCTTTTTGTCCTCAGGGCCAGCTTCTGAGGGGCAACTGAGTGCCTTTCTGGTATCTTAGCCAACACTAGTCTTTGCCTGAACTACTCATCTCGCAGGATTAAACCAGTCAAAACTTCAATGACCTTACCTCAGAATACATTTATCTGAAAATGTAACTAGAAATATCCAGAATGAAGAAAGAGAAATAAACCAAATAAATGACATCATCCTTGTGTCACCTAATATTTCCTGCTAGTGTATAATAATTAACAATTACTAGGGGGCAAAAGAAAGCTAACCCATTCCTTGGAAAGTAAAGCACTGTTATGACAAACTTCCCAAGTAACCTCAGCTGCCCCAGTGCATTCCAAGCCAGACAAGCTGTTTCAGAGATAGCAAGGGATCAGGTTATACTGGAGTGATGTACTACAAGATCTGCACTTTGAACTGCATCCAGAAGTGAATAGGCCATCAAGGCAGCTGCTGAGGAGCCAGTGAAAATGTTCCTACTAGTTAAACTGGTCTAGCTGAGGGGTGGCCAGATTCAGCTCAAGTGGTAGTTTTCAAAAAAATACATAGGGATTTTGGTACACATTACCCAATTTCTACAATTTTCACCAAATTAAGAGTTGGAAAGTTATTAAGTTATCTGGTAAACTATTTTGAGGATGAAAAATGCTTCATAAATGACAGTGAGAATTATATGAATAGTGACTAAATAAAGTGTGAGAGCTTGTGCTCCTGAACCATGTTTTCAGAGAGCAGAGATAATCCTACTTGTAGTTTTTCTCCAGTGCTTACAGTTTTCCACACATACCCATGTCTGACAGCTGCACAGAAAACACAGCTCTGCACACCAAAAGTTTTGTGACGATGTTGTAAGAAACTTTATTCCAGTTTCTGTTGTTACTAATCTGTAAAACTGCAAACCTGTCTGGAGCTTCTTTATAGCTACACTGAAGTGACTGACGGTAGAATTTGGTCTCCATCGGATAGTCTTGGTTGATACTTAAGCATTTGTGATGTCTAGTTTGCAGTGTTGGGTGAAATCTGTATCTTCTGTTTCAACATCTTTGCTGTTCTGGAACATGACTTGAATATTTTTCCTCATATGTGTGTGAAATGAAATCCAAAGGATGATATTTCACTCTGGCTTATTCCAAATTTCATTCCAGTATTGACCTCTTTATTTTACCCTTGCAGTGATTTGGCAAAAAAATGTCTATCAGTCTCCATTTCTTGAATTCTGTTTGATCCTGGTAGGTCTCTGTGCATCCTGGGGCAACCTGCAAACTCCAGGTTGTTGCCTTCTCTGCTGTTTTTGTATTCGTGGTGAGATGAAATGCACTGTTAGCACCAGGTGAAGTGTTTGTGGCAGCTGGTTAAACCAATACAGGTATGTTCACTTTGATATCTCTCTTTACACTTTTTAGAGTGGTGAATGCCACCAATGGTTTCCTTCACAGCAAGCCCATCCTTCACATGGGAACCCTAACATTGTGTTCAGAGCAGCAGACACCTGCTGTGACAAAGGGGACTGAGAGTGCCATCCCCCAGCCATATAAGAACATGGGTAAGAAAGACAACCATAGGGGAAAAAAGGGGAAAACTTGTTATGGTTCAGAAAGGTCTTGGATTGATTCGTTAAAAGAATCTCCTTAGGTTCAGATCACATGAGCAAACCAAAGCAGAAGACTACATAAGGTTGCTTACCTTTTTTCTAGATCTGCTAATATATTCTCTTATGTAAAGCAAAGTGATCCTTTACTGAAAATAATTCAAAACTTGTGAACCATGTGTTCCTGGAAAGATGAGCTTGGAGAAAATGTGTATTGAAGCTGCTCTGGTGCGGTGTGGAGAGAGCCGTTACTGGTCTGGTGTGCCCTGGGAGAAAGGACCCAGGAAGATCCAGGTCTTCAGAGGGTTGCTGGCCCCACAGCCTGTGCCACGGAAGTCTTCCAGAGAGAGCAAGGACACGTGGCTACAACCTCTTTAGACTGAGGAAACCTTAAAGCTCTTCTAGGTCACAGTAGAGCAGCCAAATGAGTCATGCAGTAAGGCTGAGTGAACTTCAACGAGGCAATGGAATAATCTTCTACTATTTGATATAAAATTAATAAGTGAAGAGGAACATTTTTCAGAACAGGTAACTGAAATGTTCTGCTACCATAAACATATATTTATATGTCTTGAAAACAGTTGTCCTGTTGTTCTTCTTTAAAAAAAATTACTTGATTTTTAAATTGCACACAGGCATTCAAGGAAATTAACATCTCCAGAAACATGGTCCTCCATGTCATTCATTTAGTCATGTCTAATAAATGCTGTTTCAAGTCTGCTGAGTGTATTTAAATGAGGAAACTTATAATTTCCTCCTACCGTACCTGAGTTTTCAGTCAAGATGAAATTATATTTTTTGCATTTCTCTGTTTATCTGGTACACAGAACACAACCCAATCTAATCTAAAATGATTAATCTAACTCATACCAAAAAATAAGGAACAGAGACATAGGTAAACACCATACAGCTTCTGGGAAAATGCATTTCTGAAGTGAGAGCAATTCTAGTGGAGCCCATGTACAGTGATTGTGCACCCTGCTCTTGGAAACCTTTTCTTGGTTTCTTTATATGTACACTATAAATTTTATTTCTTTAAAATGTTTTAAAAGTATGGATTTGCCATTTATTTATTTCAGTCATCTCCTGTGGTTTAAATTTCTTTCTCCATCCTGCAGTGAAAAGCTTATGTTCTAATAACCTAGGAATAAATTTGCAGGTGCTTCAAGGTTTTTAATTTGAGAGGAAATCTGTACTGTAAGATGTGAAGTGTTTTTCAACGTAGTCCTTTGATAGTCTGATGTGCCATAAATCTTATAGCATGTTAGCTATAAATTTAACATGCAGTTTGACAGCTATGTTTGATTTTGGTTCTCTAAACGATTCTGAAGGAATAACAAGAACCCATTTAGACAAGAACAAGAAACTCCAGCCTTTTATTTACCTCAATTTTGAGAAAGTAAATTGTGTTTGTTAATGAATAACATCAGGAAAATTAGCAGACTACAGGAATCTTTCAATTCTCTGACAGAATTTTAGACCTTGTTAGCAAAACCCTTTCGCAATCTGGTAGTCACAGGTAAAATCCCGGGCTAAAGGGCTTGGGATTCTCGTCGTTCCCTGATGCAAAAGGTAATTCAATTCTAGCTGCTTTTTATTCTGTTCAGTTTCAGCTGTTCTCAGTAACATTGGCAAGGTCAGTGATGTGCTTTAACTAGGTACAGCTCAGTCACACAATTGTATGTATATTCCACCAAGACACCTCATCAACTGCATGCAAAATTTGTTCCCTTAAGACACTTCAGAGGCAGTTAGCCCAGGTGGTGAAATATTCTCTGAAGTCACTTAAAATGCAATGACTCCATTAAATGAAATAAAAAGCGAGCATCAGCAGTCTTGGCATCTGTAAGAATACAGATACCTGACATTCAGAAGCATGTTGTGTAACAACCGACATCAGTGTTCAGCCCTAGACTGGCTCCAGCTGAATTCAAAGCAAGATGAATGGAAGCAAGATCAGCTAGGGAGTTTATTTTATGTAAAATATAAACACGTTAACAGGAGAAAATACTGTTTTCTTATGTTACAGCCTTAATAACCAACATGAAATTTATCTTACAGTTCTGCAGGTAGTGCAGGGTTTAATTACATGTACATGATTAAAAAGAGCAGGTACTCAACTGTACACATACACCGCGTATTGTACGTTTTACTAGAAATTCAGTATTTTCATGTGTCCCCAATTATGTGCCTAATATTTCTACTACCTCTTACTCCATTTAAAAAACTAGCACAAAGTACTTAAGTAGTTTTATTATGATTGCATTGTTTTGACAAGGTAGAGAGGGACTATATATTTACAAACAGATATACATATTCAAAGCCTCCAAAAAAACCAGCCCTTTCCTTATTTCTTCCTCTTCTCTTTCTTCTTCCCCCTACCCTACACTCACATTCGTACAGCATATGGTAACTTTACTCCTAAAGAGTCATGGGCAAGTTCTGGAGCTTGCGTTAGGTCTTCTTTAACAAAAGCCACTGAAGCTAGAAAATTGTCTCCAGGAAAAGCACTTGAACCTGTAACATGGCTGCCCTGGTGTTGCTGTTAGAATGGGAGTTGAGAGAGGACTAGGAAACAATTTAGTATGTGAACACAGTCTGTCTTGGGACATTTGCAAATATGAACACCATTGTAGAAACTTAGCCTCTTTAAGGAATGTATACGTATGAATGAGGTTTTGGGGAGCGGGGAGAGAGGGGTTGCAAATACTTATTAATTATCTCCTGTGGCAGCAAGATGTTTTGGTGAACCGCAAGGTGTCTTCACAAAGGGTTTTCTCCTGCCACTTTGGAACCCCTAGGAGAAGGGTTAGGATTATCTAGAGGTTGGAGCACCAACTTCAGCTGGGTACAAGCTGAGGGTTAGGAAGCTGCATGCTAGTCCAGCTCCTCCTACAGACCTACCACAGAAAAGTGACTTGCTCTTTGATATTCTTACATATAGTGAAGTTGCCACCTGCAACAGCCTTCATCAGAAGCATTAGGCTGTTAAATTGACTACTGTGAATGGCACACAGAAGTTAATCTATTTTATACTGTGCAATAGTCCCAGTCGATAACCAAACGAAGCAGAATTATTAAAGAATTATAGCAACTCTGAGACCATGAATAAAGGGACTTATGTGTGGTTTCATATTAAATCTTTCAGGCAAAGCCAGCGAGCAAACCTCCTAGGGGGTAAAGAATCATTAGTGTGTAAAAACATGTGGGCTTAGCCCAGATGGCCCCATCAGGTGGGCACATACCTCCTGATAGGTGTTATTTGACTTTGTATGCAAAAGGAGTGTGTTAATCTGAATAAGTCTTGTGGACAGGTTCAAGCAATCTCTTTGAAGTAATGCATGTTAACGGCAAAGAAATTATAAGGGCATTTATTAAGGCTTCCCAAGGGCTATTTAAATACTAAGTGCCATGTTAGACTGAGAAGAAGCACCTCAGCAACAGAACTGATGTAACAGGAAAAAGCCCTGGTCTTTCCATTGATCAAAGAGAATACAATGTCTAAAAAACTAAGAATAACCCTTGCATAACAACACAAAAAGTCAGTGACTTTCTCTTATGGATACCACAGATGCTGGCCTTTAAGAAACATCCAGTGTCTTTGATAGATGGTGTGGTTTTTTTACACCAGCACTTACTCTACTTCATTCTCTCTTTCCTTTATATGAGTCCAAGCGGAGAGAAGGAAGATGCAAAAAGATTGCTCTCCTTGCTAGCACTCACACAAGGTCCAAGAATAAATGCAGCTCTCAAGATTATTAATAATTGAGACTGTACAGAGCACAGATAAAATGGCAAAGAGAGCAATACCTGTATCATCAGCTGATTGACAGCTAACTCCGTGTTTGGTAAAAGAGAATTCTCCTGTAGAGCTTTTCTAAATTATAGTCATTGATAACTGTGCCAGAGATTAAAGTATTACAGTCATTCTCAGACGGGTTAGCAGGTAGAGTGCAAAAAAGGTTGTGAAATGTGCACTGTGAGTGCAACTCATCAGCTACATACTGCTATGTGTAGCAGACACATAGTAAATACTGCATCCTTGTAATGTATGAACAAATTTAGGCTTCCCAAATTTACAACCCAACTAGGACTACAAGCCTAAAAATTGAAATTGGGTTGTAACTAGAGATGTTGGATCACAAGCAAACATCTGCAAAAGCAAAAAGACAAAGGCAAAATGTTAAGCTGATTGGAATTTCACAAGATTGACTGTTGCTTAAAGTGCTTGGGTTGATTACATTTTAAAAAATCAAAGTACATAAAAATTTAAACAGGAAACTAATAATATTAACTACATAAGTTATTATACAAATACAATAACAGACCAACAAAAGAGAAATAAATTAAAACAAAGACTGATAAAAGATACTGGCAAAGAACAGGTACACAGCCAAAACTTCTTAAAATTTCTAGTACACATTCAGCTGTAAGATACTGCTCACACTTGTCAGCCACAAGCAGCAAAAAAGAGACAAAACAAGAAGGGTCTGCTGCTGAGAGGCATCAAATCACTGGCAGCTGGAAGCTGCCAGCTCAGGTCCCAAGTACATGATGCTGTAACAGATGGGTGAATGAAATGTAATGTCTGAAGATAAAAGACAGGTTGTGGTAGCACTTTAGGACCCACCATGTAACATGAATTTCAGTTTCAGCTTAGTTAGGTCTTTAATATCTTTATTAAATCTATTGCAAAGGAAACACCTACTGCTTTATTTTCTTTACTCCAGCTGCTAAAGGAACAAGACTTTTAAGATGTAATCTACTGCTCTGAGGTAACTGTAAATTATTAAAATAAAATTGATCGGAGTAATTTTGGGACTGACAATTTCAACAATGTGATCTGCTTCACTGGTATGGTTTCTCCATCACTCCCCTCTTCTGCCTCCCTCTGCTATGTCCCTGAAATAGAAATTACATAAAATCCTGACAGCCTGTTCTGTGAAACATAAAAGTTGAGGTCTGAGCTCATCCTCTAAGGTAACTGATTCATCAGCACTGCAGTGCTTCATTGGGTTCAGTGGAAAAACAGCACAGGACAAAAATGTTCATTTTTTTTAAAGTAAGAACATAGTACTAAGATTGATAAATGGACAACACATCTTAGCAACAGCGTGTGAAACAAATAGAAAACTTCATATGTCATAAGGCCTAATGTGCTCAGAGCCTGACACCATAAAAATAGTAATTTTAGGGAAGCACAGAATACTATTAGACATCTGTGCTACAATTTTGTTTTCTAGCTGCTGGCTGAAAAGCTTTTATTGTCCTAGATATTTTTCCATTCTTTCATAAGGGGCAGGAAATCTATACATAAGCGTAAGAGAAAAAGGATTATGTTTTATTTAATCAACTAAAATACTTCACATCATATGATTGTTTCTGTGAGGATCCCAATCCTGCAAAACCCATGTGAATGTCCTTAATTTGACATAGAAGAGAAGTTCTGCTGCCCGGACTGGTGCTATTCATACAGCCGTGATGGACAGCTTTTGCTGGACTGAAGTCAAGACATTCAGCACACTGTAGACTGGATATAATTTATAGAATTGTGACTGCAATTTATTTTTTTTTAATCAAAAGTAGATGTTCCTTAATCTAGCTGGTGTTAGCATAAAGTGAGTATTCCACAATTTTTCAGAGCTAATATCAGACTGCTGGTGTTGGACTGGTGTGATACCAGTACTGTGATCTTTTCATGGGCTAGCATGAATTTAAAATTTTTTTCATACTTTATGAAAAAGCTTATTCTAGTAATTTTACTCTCAATAACATACTGTATGTTTTACAACCTAAAGCTGTCTTGCAGCTGGAGAAAACCAAAGATTATTATCCTGTTCTTTAGCATTTAAATATTAATTCATATTAGTAACATTTAAAAAATCAATTTTCAGATAAGTCAATTGACATATGGAAAACATTTCCTAAAATTCAACTGATTTAAAAAATATTTTTATGAAAAATTACTTTTCATATAAACATGAGCCCTAAACATTCAAATGATACCTTAAGAATACCTTTTTTGTTGCTTGTTTTAAAATTGAAGAATGACCTAAGAATGTTCAACAGTAAACTGTGAAGTACAGATCTTTGGACTAGCACTGGTTAATGATGATCTAGAAAGTGCCATCATTCACAATGAGGAAACCTTACCCATTTTAAAAAGCAAGTGATTATTATATTTTTATAGGGAAATTCTGAATGCTTATAAATAAATCCATTAAAGAGGGATTTGCAGCTTTAGCTTTCCAGTGGAAAGGCTCCTGGGCCTCTGAGAGTTGAAGTCTCCTGTAAGATGTCTGCCTTCTGTGTTAGAGACAGAACATTTCATTCTAACATCAATAGAAGAACTACAGTTGCATCCCAATTATGCTTGTCTTGAGCCTGCATACCAGCCTTCATTTATATGAGTGATCTCTGCAGACCACTACTCTAAGGTTACATTCTACGTCTGTTTTCCTGTATAGGTATAATAACATGATAAATCACAAATAATGTTAGATGAGAAGTCCACTTCTGTTTCTCATTCAGTGTAAAGTGCTACATTTCATTAGCGTACAAAATGGCCATTGATAAATCCAACTGAACTTCAATTGATGTTACAG
Organism: Haliaeetus leucocephalus; assembly: GCF_000737465.1. NCBI lineage: Eukaryota > Metazoa > Chordata > Aves > Accipitriformes > Accipitridae > Haliaeetus > Haliaeetus leucocephalus. The sequence continues at coordinate 7,141,985 of NW_010972875.1, forward strand.
TAGAAGCTAGTACTTCATTTTCACCATTGTTTAACAAAAGATATTTCACATTCACAGTAGATAGATTACAATGAAAAAAAGTTATTCTCTTTCCTACAGAAGACTAAAATATAAGATTTAGCTACACTTCAAAAGCCATTTCTTGAAATGGAGTGTCGGCCATAAAGTGGCAGGCAGAATTCTTAAAGAAAAGAAGGACCAAAAGCAACATTGTCTAATAAATACTTAATGAGAGTGAATTAAATATAACAATTAGAAATAAATTTTGTGAGATGAGAATATTTCCTTCTAAATACTAGAACCAACTGTCAATCCCCCTGAAGACAAGAGTGGTTTTGCTGTTGACTTCATTGGAATAGGAATTTGGCTACTGAAGTTCAAAAATTGTGTAATGGAGTGAAAGTGTCAAACCAGTCAAGGTGGTTACCCAGTGTTACCACTGCCACAACCTGTTATCGATCCCTTCGCATACCCTATTGATACTTTCTTCTACATTCATTCTTTGCCAAATTCCAGCATGTGAGTTCAGCAATTTTATTAGCCAGTGCATGACTAGTGCCAGCCAAATTTACCCAGTAAAAATCACAAACTAAGCCTTTTGCACTAAGCCTTTTGATACTTTTAAAATCAGACACTCCAGAGCCATATCTGTTTCCGTGGTGACCCAAATGCTGTCAAACATGGCCAAAATGTTAGAGATTATATATACATGGCAGTATGTGTAAACTTATGGTTGTTATTTATTACATTATGTTGCTAAGAAATGGACTCTGTCTTGAAAAATGAAAATGGGACCTACAGATATTCAGAAAATTGCAGGATCAAGCCATGTCTTCTGTATTGTATGAACAACACTTAATTAAATGGACTGTGTAATTTCAGTCTTGACAGATATGCTAGATGTGGGCAGTGTTGCAATCTCTGCAACTCAATTAAGTAAACAACCTATGATATTGTTTTAACAGAAAGATAAGCTCAATCTCTATAAATGTAATTTATCTTTGTGTCATACATGTCATCTCACTCCCTTTATTCCAGTGCTCTGTGAGTTCTGAAATCTCACCTCATCTGTACTATCTCATGATAAACAAAATGACTGGACATACAGAATTACTTAGTTCCACTGTAATTTAAATCCCGCTATGTGAAGTTTAGGCCTGAGGTTATCCACTGAAAGTTTTTAACAGCCCAAAGCTTAAATGATTTTGGAAGAATATCTTTTTTGCAGCAGAGAGTAACATGTAAAAAAATCCCCTATACAATCACAATTCCAATCATAATGAAACAGATTTTTTTCCTTACACTTTAAATGGGTAGGTATATATCAGGATGTATTTAAAGGAATGCTTTGTAAATCAACACACCCCAAAGCCATTTAGAAAGTTTTAAACAATTTTGCCCTAAATGCAATGAACACTTCCATATAAAATACTACTCTAGCTGTATTGGGTTTAACAGTTGACATCCAAATCTTATTATCTGTAAATGTTAGTCCATATAAATTCCACTAAAATCTGACTGCAATTAACTCTTCAATCAGACTTAAAAACTACAAACAACTGCCCCTTCCCAAAACAAAGTTCCGCATGTCAAAAATGGACAGTTATAGTCAATATCACACAGACCATTTAATAGGAGACAGAGCGTATCGTTGTTCAACCATACAAGATGTGGTCTGTGTAAAAGTCAGTTAAGGGGGGCCATCACCTTCTTTTGCGTGCAGCATCATTGTGCGCAACTGCCACAGTTTGCCAAGTCACTCACTCTCTTGACTGATAGAATAAAATATAGCCAGACTCTGAATTTTTTGATATATCAGAGGTCAGACCATAGAATTCTTCAATAGCTTGAGCATCTATTTTCTGCAAAATAAATAAAAATTTTTAATGTGCTGTTAGTTAAAAGAAATACCAAACATGGATTAAATGGCTGCATAAACACAAAAGACAAATTCAGTTATTTGTTTCAGAGTAGCAATTAGCAAATTCTGTTTGCAGTTTAAGCAGTGAAAGGGTAATGTTCAGGGGCTAAGCCCTACTGGTCTCACTCATGGAAGTCAATAAGAATGTTTGTTTCAGTGAACCTAACTGAATTAGGCTTTTTCCAATAACAGAGAGACTACTTGGAATGCAGTAGTGAACACTGTTAAAACATATAAATGTGACCATGTCACCCTATCTTTCTGAAATTTCCAGAAACCCTCTTCAAGTCATGCCCCATCCAATGTCCCAGTGCTTACTTTCCTCTGTTGCATTTACTCCCGGGAAATCAGACTCAAGACCTCAGTTTTGCCAAGGTGCCACAATGACATAAAGGGTTTGCTTAGGAATGAATTGCAGAATGCTTGAACAGAATCTGTAATAGCTGTGGGCCAGATCCTGCTCTAATTCACATTCAGACAAACCCAGATAGACTACAGAATCCAGACTTTCTTGTAACTTCCCAATTGTCAAAAATTAAAATTCTACAGCAAGGCCAGCTTTACCCAGACCAATTTTGCCAAGTGATTGTGCAAAGGATTGCAACATAATTCCTGGATATTTTAGGTTTTAATGAATTAAATTGATTTTATTAGATATAGAAAACATTCCAAATTAAACCCTTGAAGTTGGATATTAAAAACGTTTGATGTTGTTCAGAAATAAAACAACCCCCTCTGACACTGACAGAGTAAGAACTACAGGATTAATAATTTTGTTTGCAATCTTACTTCCTAACTGAATGTCTCATTACAACCAAACTGTGGCTTTGCAGACTAGAAATCTATACTGAGACCTGGATCAGAATTTTAACCCCAAATAGAGAAGAGAACATAAACACAAAAGTTGTGCCCATGACCTTCAGCATACTGACCTCTACAATGTCATCATCAAACAAGAGCCAAAATCCATGACTTTTCACAATAGTAATATAATGCCCCCGATTCGGTCCACTAGAAAGCAAAACAAAAAAAACCCAAACCACAAAATATTAGAAGATACCATTCAGTCCATTTTGACAAGTGACATTTCTATATGCAAGCAGACTGAATTATAACTAAATGTTATGAAAAACATAGTAAACCCACCCGGGTGATGCAGTAGACATTTACTCCTTTCACCTTTTTACTGACTTGTTACAAAGACTTCATCAACTGAAAACTAAATGTGTTGTTTTCATCCGTGCCATGACCATTTACAAATTAACCTATAGAACACTTAACAACTATTAGGCAGGCATCAACTATTGAAAATTTTTTAAAAACATTATGAACTAAATTTAAAGGGGAAAATTGTTTGGTATTGACCATGAATATTTAGTTACACACAGCCTTTAAGAAGAGGGAGAACAAGTCGTGTTCCTAGACCCCCAAGGATTTTTCTTTTTGTTTCATATTTGACAATACCCCATATGTGAGAAGCTTTATTATAGCTACCATTTTTATTGCCTTGACAGGAGACTGAGGTGATCTGTTGAAGGGCCTACATGCTAGCAGTGTCTGGCCCTCACAGAGTCCTGGCTCCCAAGCTCTCTAAGTGGGCTGATGAGGAAGGAGACACCTCCATTAATTTAAGCCAATCTTGTGACTTTTGGAGGCCTGAGACATTATTTTTTAAACAAGTACAGATTTACTATGAGGGAGGGTGGCTAAGAGGTTCAGGCTAAGACACAGGCTAGTTGGTGCAGCAGCAGGGTTTATGTCCTCCCTTCCACTCTCCTCACATTTTGTCAGGCATGCCTCTGCCTTTGTCTGGCAAAATGTCTGGCAACAGCTCGAGATATACATGAAAGTATCTTACCTTCCACAGTGAACAACGACAGCTACCAAGTCATACATCCGATCTAAGTTGACAGCATCGCCAGATGTGTTGAAGAGACGTAACTCCAGAGGAAATACTACACGATAAGACAGCTTAGTATACCTGTGCAATTGCTCCATATACTTGAATCTCTTGAGGTGTAAGGCAAGAATCATTGGCAGTTTTTTTACTCTCATCCTGTGAAACCAGTAGAGTGCATATGATAAAGTTCAAAGCCATTCTGTCTTTCCTTAATGAGTAAACATTTGCATTATAAAAGCACTTTGTAATTAACAATAGTCAACTAGCAGTAGCTTCTAGATACACAAGTAATAGCTTTGAATCTCTGTAGGTTCTCTGGCCCATACAGAGAATGCAGCTGGGGTGTAAGGCTTCTAGATATCTAAACAAAATAAATTCCAAGGAGGAGGTTTGTCAAAGCCCAGGAGGGGCATGGTGAAATAGCTTGCTATTCGCTTACCTTTTCTGTGCCTCTTGTTTACTGCAGCAAGTCTCACAGTAGTATTTCTGTTCACTACATAATGTCTCTGTGTTACTGAAGTCTCTGTAAATAAATACAATTATCAGTTCTTAAAGGATCTTAACACTTTTTCCCTACTCGGGCTGATGAACTGGAACCCTAAAAAGACACACAGGATGAAATCCTCTCTCCACTGAGTCCAGTTTTCTAAAACATCTAAAGCAGCTGTACCAGGGTTTGCAAAGGGACTTAAAAGTACCTGGCTGGTATGAAAGCCCTGTATTAGGAGCCGAGGCCCTCCACACGATACAGGTAGAGCATCAGATATCTCAAAATGGGATTTATATCCTGGTCTCTTACATGCCAAGGGGCTGCCTAGACTTGGGTGTAGTTGCTCAATCCATCCAGTCCCTTTTAAAATTATTTGCAGAATGGAACATCTTCAAATGCACTTCTGTCATCCCCAGATAGCTCACATTTTATGGTGTTATTCTGTAAGATAGGTTTGAATCCTCTTACACAGAAGAAATAAATTGAAATTCCCTCTAACCTTTTGAACTGTCATCCAGAAGTTATTTGATTATACCTTCTTGTTGTCTAAAAAGGAAAGTGTCAGCTAGTATAGAAGATTTTGTAAATCCTGATCAAGTAAATATACTTGGAAATGTTTCTGGATTGAGCTTTTGAAGTGAGAGAGGCAGAAGGCAGCTGGTTTGATAGTATCTCTCAGTTCACAGAAAAGATTTGTTGGAAGTCACAGTGCTGATACGTTTTGGAGCAGAATTTTAGATACATAAAAAAACTTAACTGTATAAAAAATGACAGTAATTTTTTGTCACCTGTAGTGTTACATTGCAGATGAGCAGGTGTTTTGAGAACTGTAAATGCAGACAATAAGCATCTATCTTCCACTTTAAGCACACAGGTTTTCTTGTGACTTTGGGCCTTAAATAGATATATCTGAAGTACAGAACTGTCCTGTTGATTGCACCTACATTGTACCTAATAGACTTCTGAACTCCAGAAAAATTTAGACCCATTCAGACCGAATAAACTCCATTCTACCATTGCAGTTCACATGTCGGAGGCCGAAGCCGCACTGCCTGCAAGTTCAGGCTGTTCTCACAGTAGGCAGCACCAGAATTATCTTACAAAGGCAAAGGGAGGATTCCAGATGATTATTTCTTCCTGGCACCAACACCACAGGCATAGATAGATGGGAGAGCTGAAGACTATATAGATTGCCAGGGCATAGGTATTAGAAGTTATTTACCTACCTCATAAAAGGGGAGGACTTTCCATTTTCAAGTTTTAAGTTCTTTAAGGTTGACAGAGCATGACAGAGAGACACTTCATATGACTGAATAACATTTATACTAACTGAGAATGCTTTTACTAAGTTTTTTTTCTTTACATGGTTTTAAATAATTTGATCAGAAAGTGCTGAAATTTAGGACAAAATACATCTCTTGAAAGGTAAGTTGCAACAAAACTTTGATCATAAGTGTAATTTTTTTATCTAAAAGAAAAATAAAGCATGATCACTGGAAATGATTTGCTTCAGTGATAAACACCGATCTCGAATATCTGATTTCATGTTTAATTTTAAAGACAAAATTAACTGAATTCAGCCAATTCCTCTGAAAAACGTGGTAACCTTTCAGGGAATCATAAGTGAAGAGATGAAATTTTAGAAAAGATAAGAGTTGGGTTATATGTGTGGGGAACAATGCCACAAGATTCAGTAGAATGTGCTTGTCTAAGTTTTAGATCTTCTGTTAAGGAAAGAGTCTAATCTTTATTTTCAGAGCCTAAAGTCTCAATTTAACAATAAACAAACAAACTTGTGGAATTTATTACTTTCCTTCCCACCTCAAAGTGAAGCAATGGAAATAGTATTTTTCTAACATAAAGCAACATGTACAGAAGATAGAAATTTGATAGATACCGGTTTGTTCTATGCCAAGCCTCCCAGGAAAATGAATTAAACTCAAATAGTTTCTGAATTCCTTTTAAAATGTATTAATTATTCTGGAACCAATAATATCTAACATTTTAAATTATAAGTTGACTGCTATGGGAATTACAGCTGTGAAAGCAGGAGAAATATGCAAATACCTGATAAGCTGATGGACATTCCTTTACATGTCCCTTAGCATTTGTTCTTTTATTCCTTTGTCTTCTACTTCCACCCGACAGGCTGTTACCCTATTCTACCAAAGCAGGTGAGGCACAGTCATGAAATTTAGAGGCACTACTAACTCACTTATTCAGCACATATTCATTCCTTTTTCTGTACCAGGAACAAAACTGGTGGCATATTTATAAGCAATAACTCTTTCCTTGGGGGGAAGGAGGTATGCAGGTGAGAATTAGATGCTTTTGCTGCTCTTTACAGCTGCAACTTCAGTAGCTGTTTCATCAATTGAGAATTTTCAGCATGGCACTTCTAATATATGTTGAACAGTTAAAAACAACAGATGGTTGACTGGAGTTCATGCAAAGTCTGCATGTACAAGAGCTATAGGCTTGAGGAACTTTCCTCTATACCTGCAGAGCTAGTTTCAAGGCATTTCTAACTCTTTCCTATTCCATTAACAGGCCAATCTGCATTCTGTTTATATGGTATTTTAACAGGAGAAAGGAATTTTTAAATAAACCCACTCAAGATATACCAATTTATCATTGACCTCATGTGCTTCCACACTCCATCTCTCTACAGCCTCTATGCTACAGTGTGGAAGATGCTTTCTATTGTTTATATGTATAAATAAGACAAATTTTCTGTTTTAAGAGATGAGACAATTCTCAGTGGAATAAAAAAGCACAGGCAGACTAGTTAAAAGGCAGGATCAAATGGACTGGTAAACTTTGCAGCTCCTAGTGGAAATAAAAATAATGGAGATGTACTATATTTGTTATTAGACTTCTACTGCTTCAGGCCTGATTGTCTACCTTGTGGAGTTAGACTATGCCAAAGGCTTGTATTCTTTGGACCTCTTAATTACACAAGAACCTTTTCAATCTGAAAGCTACAGAAATAGCTAAAAAGAACATTCATCTGCAGTGGCAAAGAAATTCATTCTACTTAAATGTTATCTTGCACAGTTTTTCTTTAATTTATCTTTTCAATGCAGTAGCACTTAAAGTTGTAAAGACACAGCAAAGCAGTTTTTAAAAAAAAGGAAACAGTAAAGGTTCCAGAAAGAGTAATAACTTGGCCGTTCCTATTAACAGAAACCACAAAAGCACTTACACTTCATTTAATGCATAATACCATAGAGCAATGAGAGGAAATCCATATTCTAACTGAATATATGTTTTCTAAACAGAGGTAGACATGCTGCTAGTGTGAAAGACAATCAGAACAGATGATAGGTGATGACTCTCTTCCTGTTTAATCTGCAAATAGCAACCTACACCTCCCAACCCAAGAAAAGAAAAAATGGGATTTTGCTTCCCTTTCTTGCCAAAAGGAACTATGAGTGGACTTCAAAAGGCACGTCATGCTGTTGGAGTAAAGGCAGATACTATACTGGGATATATAAACAAACTTTTAGGGCATCCATTCTTCTCAGGATTGTGTAGATCTCTGCTGGAATGTTGTGCCTAATTTTAGGCAACTGCACTTCAAGAAAGAAAGAAGTTTAACTGGAGAGAGGGTCGAAGAGTAATGAACATGAGCAGAGATCTAGTGGTGAAGATAGCCTGTGAAGGAAATGTTGAATGATCTTAGGCTGTTTAACTTAAAAATACAGTGATGACATTCTTCCTGTGTGTAAAAGGTTGCTGCTAAGACGAAGGGGAGCAACCCCTGGTTTATGTCCAGAGTACACAGGGCAAGCAGTAGCGGACTTGAACTGAAACAAGGACGGTTCATGTTACACAATGGGAAAAACTTTTTAGTAGTAAGAACGGGAAGGACTGGGATAGGCAATCGAGCTACTACTGCTAAAAGATCTTTTGGAACAGGTTGGACAAGCATCCTCTCTGAGGTGGAGCTAGCAGTTAGCCTCTTGGGGTCTCTTCCAACTCCACCACTCACCTGTTGATTGCAGTAGTGCAGATGCAGTTATTCCACATCGTAAGCTACAGCCGCTGGCTGTTCAGTAGTAGAAATACTATTGGTACTGCTACTGAAGTACTCTGTGCCTTTGCATAAAACAGCCTTTCCAAACAAAACATTTCCAGAAAGATTAACAACTAAGAAATTAAATAAAAAATTGGAGAAAGCTGAAGGACAGGTGGTAAGTTAATGTACAGCAGCAGTTTCTAGCAAGTTCACCAGACTAAGCTGGAAGAAAAAGTCAGTGCTCAGTCTCCAGTAACTGTATATCATAGAATCAAATAACAACTCAGGTTAGAAAGGACCTCGGAAGATGCACACTTCAGCCTCCTTGCATGTCAGTGGGATTTCAAATTGACTTTGAACACCGTAAGGAAAGGTAGGTAATGCTGACAAAAACGAGTTCAAAGTAGTGGCTACAGTGAAGAACATAAAGTGTGCAAACAAAAACCTGGAGTACCAATACTGATTCAATTATTCGTGACCATGGAAAGACAAAGAGAAAATAGGGGAAAAAAAGATAATAATGCACTCCTTTTCAAAGTCACTCTTCAGGTTGCTCACTTTTAAAATGAGGCTAGTTACTGCAGTGTGGACTACTTGAGGGCTAAGGACTGCTACAGTATCCTACAGGAGACTGAACAGAAGTTGAGAAGGAAAAAACTTACTCCATCTAGCACTTCAAAATGTAACACAAGTTACCTATTACAGTTGTGGTATCCACAGAGAAATCACTGCTTTCTGACTCAGGAAATGGTTAGTACCTCATATGCTTTCTCTTTCTCTAACTCTCAGCTTGGGGGTGAGATGCCAGACAACCCTTCCTAGGCATTCCAGAATAACTGTTAAATGCGATTTCAAACTTGGCAGCAATTTTGGAGCTTGAAAGAGTAATTTGACCAACTGATAATCATGACTTTAGAGCAGCAACATATTGTCTTAAATCTAGGTATCGGGTTATTGTTTCAATTCCAAAACTCCAGATATTTTAAATCTCTCAGAATAATCATCCATGCAAGTCTGAAAATTATTTTGATCTCTGAAGTATTTGTTTAATAGTTAAAAGTGTACTAGAAGCAGAACTGAAACTTAGAATAAAAGACTTATCCCCATAATTTTAGGATGAGACACAGAATAGGAAACTTACATGCAGAAAAGCAGACTTTTGAAATCTTTTGCCCTCTAGGGACTCTAGTACTCATTCTGCAAAGCACATGCTTAACTTTTAATATGCACATAAGTCCTAATCAACAAAGCACTTAAGTAGAAGCTTGAAGATAAGCACACTTAAATCCATTTGAAGCCAGTTACTATTCTGCAGCAATTCTTCCAGATGACAAGGCAATCAATTATTTTCCCCGAGAGATGATTTTTTTTCCCATTCAAACACATACATTGAAAGACAAAGTGAGTAAAACAAAATACATTAATGTATATTTTGTCATTAGAGGAAGCACCCAGTTTACAGTCTTTTTCTTCTGCTTAGGAAAAGCTCAAAACCCAATGCTATTCTACTTCTCTTCTCTGTATCTACCAGACTTGGAAAATTTAGCAAAGTCAGACAGAACTATCTGCCAAAGAGATGCATTTGTTTACCTTAGACAGTGTGTAATTGATGTGTTCTGCTCCACATCAACAGAAAGGTCAAGAAAATCTTCATCTTTGCTACTAACCTGTTGCAAAAAAATATACATGTGAAACAGAGACTTAGTAACTAACGCCATAATTCTAAATGCTGTTTATATCTATGTGCAAATGCTAAAGATAGAGAAATTTCTGCAGAAATAAATTACACAAAAATAATTAATTTTAATGTTTTAAAATTTTTTTTCTAGTTCAGCGTGACTATATTTATTAGTAACTCTACCAATCCAGCTTTCATATAATTTAACTTCTGTCTGTTCCACTTATCCAAGCCCACCAACCAGTAGACCACAGTCTACTGTTCATTAAAGGGGGGCCATCATCCCCTATATAAGCTGTGACTGGTGCATTACATATGTCCCCTTGTTACACAACACAGCCTAGTTTATTATTTCACTGGAATTTTATTTACTATTTGTATAATATATTACACTAAATAATCACAGTTTGTGCCCTATATTTTTATTTAATTCTACTACTAAAGATGCAATGAAGATATTTTCCAAGTTGTATTTTCTCTCCAGTGAGCATTCAAAAGACTGGCTTTATATTTCTGGCTGACACAGCTGCATTTCCCCATTGAATATTGTTCCTCGTCAATAATTTTGATTAAAAAAATCAAAGATTAAAGGTAAAAATGGCAAAGTGATAATATTTTGCAAAATCATTTTGATTTTGCCAATTTTTTTTAGACAGGAGAAAAATTCTAATAAAGAGTTTTTATTTTAAAAAAGTAACCCCAAATATTTTCAGAATGACAGATCTTGATTATTGCTTTGAAAATGATTTTTCACTTAGTGTTTAATCTTGAAGATGAAATAATGTTAAAAAAAAAAAAAATCATCCAGACAGATAATTGTTGTAATACTTCAACTGAGTCAAAAAGACTGCAGAATTACTTACTGTACATGAATTTAGTCATATTCATAACAACCAATCCTGTTTATAAAATGCTGCATGAACACTCCATATTTTGCCTTCTATGACTGCATTTCCTTAGAATAACTAAATCAGATGATTGGATAGTGAAGTTCAAATCAAGAACTTCAGTAGAGGGGTTGAATCCATTGTTCTGACACAAGTCCCTCATGCTCAGATTTCTGCAATTCTATGGATGTGAAAGTTACATACTACTTTCAGCTCATCTTTGCGTTATGTCAGGGGTCCTATAAACATGGTGAATGCAGCCCCTATCAGTTCTGAATCCAGAGGAACACCTTTAACAGGATGAATTTGGATATTATCAAAGTTGTACAGAGGCATAATGCACACCCAATTAAAATGAACAGCAGTTCTTCAAACAAAAATCCTCCCTGAGACCTGATTTGACCCACAGGGGACAAGAAACCACAAAACTGGCAGCAATCAACTGCAGTATAAACATACAGCTAGAATTCGAAAGACAGAGCAACGAAGCTTCAGAGAACATTGTGTCTCTATGGCTGGAACTAGAGTTCTGTCAGACACATTGCATATCAAGAAAGAGGTTAAATACTTGGAAAAGTTTTTGGCAAGTATAGTGTTTCATCTGAATACCACAAAGAAGCTAGGAATTTTGTTATTGATTTCAGCACATCAAATATTTACTGAAAGGGGAAGATGAGCTAGTTGGGGCTAGAATAACACAGACCAAAACTAAAGGTAGCTGGAAAACCAGATTCAAATTGCATTCTTTGTGAGAATAAGAACTGCTGGAATCTGAATGATTCTTCATGCACTACATATGAATATTTTAGCAAAGGAACATCTTTTAATCCATTTTACAATTTCCCAAAGATTTCGAGATACAATAATACAAGAAAAACAAACTGGAAAAGTATCCTGAGTAGTATACAGTGTTTTTGCATTCACAGGAAGCTACAGACAAGCCTTTCTACAGCAGCAATACCTAGCATGGACTTTTTCCATAAAGCTCGGTCTCATTGAATTACAAATAGGGTGTTGTGCAGTTTTGCTGTTACTCAAGGACACATCCTGACTTCAGTACAGTTTATCTCAGTAAACACTGGATATTAATTTATAATTAGGCCACAACCCTTTGAAGAAGCTTGTCAGATAAAAAATAATTCTAAATTCTACCCTTTCACTTATTTTAACTTGCTATTATTACTTGGGTTTTTATAATTGAAATAGATTAAAGAATTAATTTTCAATATCTCGCTCTGGTTTTCACTTATACAAGCTTGTTCCAAACTTGGTACAACCCCTTTTTTCAGGTTCACTATCACTGTATCTCTTTTTTCCCCTCTGTCTGACCCAAATCCCTGGAGAATTCATATTTTCTTCGAGTATAGAGCTATTCTTCATGATGATCAATATCAGAATATGTTCTTTTACACATCTGGTAGGACCCGGGTAGGGTTTATCTCACCTAACTTCAGCTGTCTAAAGTTAGATATTTAACCTCAGCTTGCTGTCTGAAGATACCTTCTCTGGGCACCTTCTCCAGGCACTTTAATGCAGATAATCTATAAAGTTGCATTTTCTTTAAAGGAAGTCCTTGGTAGCAGTGTTGCTGTGAGATAAAAACACATTATTCTTAGGCCAGATCAGTTTGCTGGCCCAGTTCACAGCATTGCTGCACCAACAATTGCAAAAGCTCAGTAACACTGTAGAGCCAGGACAAGATGTATCGAGCAGAATACCTGATACTGCTGAAAACTTTCAGTTTCATGAAACAGCCTAGAGACAGATGGAGACAGCTTCCTGCAGGAGCTCCTTTGCAATCTCCATCATCTACAGAAGGAGCTGAGAAAACTAGTTCATCCTTGACAGCTACCTTTTACAAAGCAAAGGTTAGGTGACGTTAATTCCAACCTTTTTGGAAAGTCAGGGTCACTGCTCTCCCCAAAACACATTTTTTTCTTGTCTGTGTTACTCTTTCACATAGCAACCTCACAGAGAGAAACTTTTTTATTATTTCTTTTCCCTTAAAGTAGGAGCATGTGATTGAAAACCACAGAAATCAATAGGAGACTTGCAAGCAGGTTTCCTAACTGAGACTAATTTTTACTCATACTTCAAATATGAGACTTCAAACTGACAGCATCCTCTAGAAAATATTAGGGAGATAAAAGAAAACATATGGTTTGTTAATAACAAACCCTCTGTATGCCAGTCACATTCTTAGGATTGAATTAACACAAATTCATCTTAACATTTTACTTATTCATGGAATGATGATGTGAATATCTTCTTCCAAAGTTACAGTAATAAGGAAGGGTATTCATTAACTAGCAAGGATTTTAACTGTAGGGATATGTATTAGGACAGCAAGACTTGGCATAGGTTAGCCAAGTAATGCTTAGAAAAATAAATTTTTAGAAAAGAATATACTCACTTCAAGAAGTAAAGTCTACAGGAATATCCACAATTCTCAGATGTCTGAAAAGATTCATATATTTATATATATAAAATATATCTATCTATTAAAGAGCAACAACCAAAAAACCCCAAAAATCTATCCCAATGCTTACGGTTTCACAGTTCAAACATCTAGTTTCGTTAGTCAGTGTTCCCTGAAAAATCTCATGCACCCAGGTGAGTTCTTGCTTATTGTTCTCTTCAGCTTCATTCATGTTGCCATTTTTCAGTTTCCCATTTTGCTTTTCCTGTTTCTTCTCCTCCTGCAAAATGTCTGCGATGGTGTTGAGCAGGTAATTTAAAAACTCATGTGCATCCTGCTGCATGTAGTTGTCAAAGAGATCTGTGAAGAAGAGAGTTGAGATTTCTAAAGCTGAGTATATCCTTTCCTTCAAGAAAGCAAACTAAATTCATTATTTCTTTCCAAATACATGTACTGGCCCTTGCTCAGCAAAGTTATTTAAAATCATGCCAAAGAAGAGCAGTTTTGCAGTCACACTGGCTTCCATGAAGCATCTTTGGTGGAAGGCTTCATCTCACCTAACTTTAGGTGCCTGAAAGGTTATGCTCTTCTTTGGAGTTGGTTGTGTAGGCTCCCATCACAGTCAATGAAAAAAGCAAGAGGGTGACTCATCCCAAATTAATTCCTTAGACTAGATGTCTAACTTTAGGCACCACTGACTCCCACCCATATATTCCAAGTCCCTCAGACACTTACGAACATCACAGAGTTTGGACAGTAAGACACATGGCTGGGGAAACTGAAGACATTGGATGCTGACACACACTAGTGTACTGTGTCCGGCTGCGATGGAGTTACCTTTCCTCACAGCAGCCCATACAGTGCTGTGCTTTGTACGTGTGGCTAGAACAGTGTTGATAGCGCACCAGTGTTTCGGCTATTGCTGAGCAGCGCTCACATAGCATCAAGGCTGTCTCTCCAGCCCACTCGCCCCCAGCTCCTGCCAAAGGCTGGTAGGCTGGGGGGGGGCAAGAAGTTGGGAGGGAACATAGCTGGAACAACTGACCCAAACTGACCAAAGGGATATTTCATGCCATGTGACTTCATTTCTAGCAATAAAAGCTAAGAGAAAAGGGGGGGGTGGGGGGCGCATTCATTATTACGACATTTGTCTTCAGAAGCAACTCCTACGCATACCAAGGCCCTGCTTCCCAGGGAGTGGGTGGAAATTGCCTGCTGATGAGAGGCAGAGAATAAATCTCCTTTGGTTTTGCTTTGCTTCTGCATGTGGCCTTTGCTTTTTTTTTTTTTTGTTACACCGCCTTTATATCAACGCACAAGTTTTTTTCATCTTATTTTCCCCCGCTGTCCTGCTGAGGAGGGGAGTAAGAGCCAGGCTTGGTGGGCACCTGGCAGCCAGCCAAGGTTAACCCACTACAAATAGTAATAATAACACCATCTAACAAAGCTCATTTTTCACACACAAGTCTGATGAGCAGAGACTTGTCCTCTTCAATGAGAAATGCTTGCAGGAGGAGGGGAGAATATCTCAGTGGTGATTTAGTACAGACTTCTCCAGTGAAGGCTTAATTTGCCCACTGTGTTGAAGAAAAAAGAATCTGTGTTCCCAAGAAATGTGTATTTTTATCCCCCTTCTCCTGAAAAAGCTCACGTGGATTTCCTCAGAAAATATTGTGCAGATCATTCAGCTTTGCAGTGTCTAGCCTGGACACATAAGCAGGTTAACACACACTGAATCTGGCCCTAATTTAAAAAAGCTGAAAACATAAGATCCAGTCCCTAAAAGTGATCCCCAACAGTGTGGGGGCATTTATCACTAAATGACTCAGAGCTAACTTTGCCACACTTTCAAAAGCCTGCTCTGGAATGAACAGTCTGCCTATTTATATGCTGTCACCAGGAAGCAATTTCTTCCAGGTGTTTGATTTGTACTTGGTCTCTTCATTCAAAGCTCCCCTGTTTCTAAGCATACCACCCACATTGATACGAATCCAGGCCAAAATGGAGCTGTGTGGCAGGCTTCCTTATTTCAAGATGTTCCTCATATCCCTTAGACAGAACTACTGCAAGATTAGGCATATGCTGTTGCCAACCTAATGCTCAAAAAGGGCCTGATGCTTCACAAAGACTTCTAAGAAAAAGAGCAGCAGTCGATGTGTAGTCCACTCAACACTCCCACATACATACAGTTACTTATCCTCCAGTGTTTTGGACTAGTGGTGCCTGTAGCACTCCTAGGGCACACAGTTTCTATACAGCCAACTGCCCTCAATGTTTCTCTCTGCCATACTCTCCAAAAAAAAATTTAAAAATTACAGCAGAGTGTCAACCTATTCCCAGCCCTAGCTCACTGTACAGTGCGGTCTGTCCCACCATACTGTGACAACATCATTAATTCATGCACCTCTCGGAAATTATGAAACCTGGTATGGTTATTTCAAGTGTAATATCACGTACACAGATACTGAAATATTAATATCTAAACCCCCAAAAGTACTAAAAGCAATTTACAAATCTAACCTGAACATCTGATTAATATGACCACATTGCCCAATATTTATTTATACTTTCCTGATCAATGTATAAATGTCTAAGAGGATTCCAGTTTTACACTTACCGTTCTCTTTTCGTAACCTTGATATGAACTTCTTTGGTGGAATAACTCCAACTTTCTTCTTCTGAGTAGCAATACTATGGAAAAGATCTGCTAGGCAAGTCAAGAGATTTTCCTTCTTTTTCTGTTGGGCCTTGTATGATAATACATTTTCCCGAAATGGCCGGCAAAAATACAATGCCTGCAGCACGGAGTTACAGTAGCAGGTGTTCCCAAACTGCCATGTAAAATTAAAAACAGTCTTAATCCCTGTGCATCACAATAAAACTAGTTGCTTCATTCAACTTCTGGCTTCTGTGCCCCTGTCACATACCAGCCATTTTGCCATGCAGCTGCTGTAGGAATATATTTCCACACCCACCCCGACACTTCACAGAAAAAAACTATGGTGTTCTAAATTAACTAGCATACAAAGTAAAAGTTTCCACATGCAAGAGATATATTTATTGTAGTGGATCTCCTTAAGCTTGTTTCCATATATTTATATACTCTTGCTGGGCTCTATCCTACTGCTCAGTAGCAGAATGACTAATGTTTTCAACGGAAAGAGTTACTCTATCTGTTTTATTTATATGGGAATAAACAAGTGATTAAACACCCTTCTCACTCATTCTCTCCTTAGTCAGATAAAAAAGCTCCTCCTAAGAGAGTCCCCAATGCAGACTGCTGTACCTAAGCTTGTACATACTTCCATCACTTTTCCCCTCATGTTTCATAGCTAAAATAGACTTTTAACGTTATTGAGCTGCAGGTTCTAATCCCTGGAAACATCCATAGAACAGTAAACTGTTTTCTCTGGGGGTGTATGAAGCTATCTTCAAACAACTGATACAATTTTGCAATCCACTTTGCCTAAAATTGGAACATGAGTGGCACTTTTTCAAAAAAAGGCAATCCTACCTTAGAACAGGATTGGGGGAGGAAAAAAAAAAAAAAGAAACCAAAGCTCAAGTAACTTCAAAGCCATAGTTCTGTTTATGGTTTGCCTACTGAAAATGGTACTTACATTGACCAAGCCAAAGTAGTGTTCATTGATTGGAAACTGCTCTGGGCCAATGTCTTTTTCCAGAGCAGAGGCATTGGTGCCCTATAAAAAAAGAGAGAAGAAATTATTTAGAATATTAAGATTCTAAAAGACGTTATGGACAGCATCAAGACAGAAACTTATTTTTTCCTTTCAGCTACAATTAACCAAGCTAACTCTGCCTTACTGATGGGCCAGTATGAGTCATACGAGCCAATAAAAATATTTGTGGTTCTAGGTAGTGGAGCTGGCCTGACCTAGACACTGTAGTAATGGCTGAATAGAAGTGAACAGGCCACAACAACAGTGGTTCTCCCCACACCCACCTCCTCCTTGTTTTTACTGTGTACGTGAACAGCTGGGTCCCATTACCCTCTTCCCTCATAAAGATACTTTTTGATCTTAAGCAAAACCCTTAAAGTTATCTTGGATAAACCAGTTCCTAGATGTATGGTAGGTTTTCTAAGCATTACTGAAACTCCTCTGAATTCCTTCTAATTCATCAACAGCCTTTAACAATACTTGGGGTCCAGGCTGGCACCCAGTTCTAGTAACAACATCACAAATGTTAAAAGCAAGTGTAATATATCTGCTATTTTGTCTTATCTAACATCAAAGGGTGCATAAGCCCAAGCACTGTTACATCTCTTAGTCACTGCCTCAGTGTGGCAAGTTATGTTCAGCCGTATCTTCACTCCAACAGCAAAGTTGCTTCCACAACTATTGGTTGGTGAAGTACAACCACTAATTTTATATGTTACCTGTAGTTTTGATATATTAAAATGCCCATTTTTGAACAAGCTTAGATTACCATGCAAGCAAGCAAGCTAGATTGCTGGCAAAGTAAATGTAATCACTCCTATTCACTCTATAAGCATATAGATCCCTGTAGGACCTCACAAAATGGGTGTATTTGGACAAGTACTCCCTACATACATTTATTCAAGACCTATCAGTTAGCCAATTTTTAATCTGTATGATAAGTGCTTAACCGACATCATACATTTATTTCCTTACTGAGCATGCTCTGCAGTGTGAAGCAGTAATATATTATGCCTTAGAATTTCCATCACACAAGAACAGAACAGTTGGTTGACTTTCATAAAACCATGTAAAATGCCCCTGCAAACATGCCAACATGTAAAACATCTGAAAATTGCTGAAATTTCCTATGTTCCTGAGTTCGTTCGATATATCATTTGTTCAGAGACGTCATCAGCTAAAATTTTCAAAGTTACTGGTAATCAGATTCAGTAATTCTGGTGTCCCTCCCCCATCCTCTCCCCAAAGCCTGATTTGTGTTTTCTTACTGCACCTGCCATCACCACTACTTGCTATACTAGATTATTATTTCATGTTAACTCATCAAAAAAAGATTATTTTAGTCAACAGAATCAGTGGTGTGAAACTCAGCACAGGTGCTCTTTGAGAATTTGCAAGCCTTGAAAGTAAAACAGCTCCTTCAAGTTGGCAGCTTCCAGAAAAGCTCCAAAGATTTTGTATTTCACATCCCCTTATCAGACCTCTTTCCAGTCTCTCCCTTTCTCACATATACACATAGCTCATTGCTCAGACCAAGTGTATGTGATTTCCCAGGCATTCCCTTTGAGACTGAAGTACTTTACCTGCACAAGGCTCCATGCAAAGCTTAAGGGGTATGTTATATGTCCTCACCAGGCTCTGCCAAGCCTCAGCGAGAAACTTGGAAACAGGAAGGATCTATACAAAGTGATTATTGGCTACCTTTCAACAGAGATGACAATGTGATAATTATGTATGTTCCATATGAAGATTAGTTTCTTTGCTTGGAAAGTCAGCCTTGCCAAAGAAGCACAGATTCAGCAAAAGCATCGGACTTCCTGAGAGAGAGGAAACTGATAGACTTTTGCTTATCTGATATTAACAGTGAAGCAAACAGCCACTGTTACCCTCAAAACCTTGTCTGATAAAAGAAAAACATGACTACAAAAGATTAATGCAGCTTCTGAAGAAACCATCTTCATATTAATACTCATTCTACAGCATTCAGATCAAAGCAAAGGTTTTCTTTGATTACACTTTTAGTGTTCAAATCAAGTTCCCTAACATAAGAATGAAATGAGTGGTTTTCCAGTTTTGCAGGAAGTATTTTCCACACTGTAAAAAATTCTCCCTCTAGAATTCATGGAAAATAACATCTCTAAAAAATAACCTCCTACTCTTTCATAAACTACAGGTTAGTGTATGCTGTTAGATAAGTAGAATGCAAGTATTTTGCTAACTGGTTGCTCCTACATTACTCACTTGACTTTCCTCCGGGGCCAGGGTTTCTTACTTCAAAGGATGCCAGATGGTTTTACAAATCCTTTTGAGCATTTAAATTGTCTTGTAAATATTGTGAGAAAGAGCAAGAATCAGGATTTACCAAACAAAATTATCACTGAAAACCAAACAAATCCATTATGTGCCCTAACTGATCTTCATATAAAAACTATATATTGCATGGAAATTTCCAAAAGTACATGGTGTTGAAACAACATATGCTTAGTAACAGCTCATAGTAGAGCTCTACCTCTCCAAAACCAGGCCTTGGCTGTTGCAAATAGAAAATGAAGCACTGTGTGCCTGTTTCCCAATAAAACAGAGAGGCTAAATTAAATCTTTGGGTAAGCTGACATAACTCCCATGGACTTCATTAGGAATTGTGCCTTCTTA
The DNA here is from genome assembly GCF_000737465.1 of Haliaeetus leucocephalus. NCBI lineage: Eukaryota > Metazoa > Chordata > Aves > Accipitriformes > Accipitridae > Haliaeetus > Haliaeetus leucocephalus. The sequence goes on from NW_010972875.1 coordinate 7,161,633, forward strand.
TATCAAGGGCAATTTCAGTCTGGTTTATTTTAAGGTCTCCAAAAATATACTGTTAAATTCATAGAAAAAGAAGAGTAGGAAAACAGGTAAGAAATACAGACACCTAATACTTCAAAGCAGGATATATTTCTTACATGAAGAAAAAAATGTAGACAGACTACTTAGTAAACTCAAACCATGCCACAATGCATACATATTACATGTTTTGCATAGGAAGTCTCCTCAAGAAGCAATTGACATGATGGCAGAAGAAGAAATTGGAAATTTTTGCAACCAAAGTATACCAGAAACTGTACATGCAAGCCAGGTTTAAACTGGAAAAAATGTTATTAGAGATGTGTTAAAGATGATTCAGAACTCAATTTAAACCAGCTGTATCAAATATAGAAAACATGTTAGCCTATTGAGGTTTATCTACAGCAAAAATCAACCATGATTATTTAACATTGTTTTAAGCATGGTTGTGCTTGTTCCCACTCCCAGCAAGTCATTTTGGTCACTTCTGCAGTGAAAACCTGCTCAAACATTTTTAATGCAATCCATTCTCTATGGTTTCATAAACAGTCCTGTACTTCAGCTAGGAGAAATATCCTACTGCAGCTGAATCTACTGGAGTTTCATAAAAAGAAGCAAGAGTGGCAGTGCGGCCACAGAGCCTGAAATGAGGAGAGACCACATAGGTTAATGAACTGGGATCTGAGACTATTAAATAAATTCATATTAGGGTATAGAGAAAATAAAGGAGACTCGCTCCTTCTTAAAAGAATACACTAATGAAGGAAATGCAACAAAGTGACTGTGGTAGCCAGACCTTATGAGAATGAGAACTAGGTCAATGTGGAAACTCCTTCTATATATTCTGTGGTGTTGGTGAACCTTGATTCCTCTGAAGTTTTACCACTTAATTCAACAATCAGTATTCAGCCCTTATAAAATGGCAAAGACATACAGTTGGAGACATAGCCAAGCATGGGACAGTTCAGGCTAAGCCAAGATTTCTACCACAGCATCACTCCAAAAACATTCTGGCCATATGACCTATATTTTATCCTCTTGTTATTTTGCTCTAGGCCTTCCAACGGATAAGTCTGCCAGTTATCTTTTCAGCTGAAATTTCTGATAATGTTGCTAAGAGTTTAATATGTGCTTTGCATCAAGTGAAACTGTTCCTTTGCACTTTAGCATGTAAACAAAATAACGGGGGGGGGGGGGGGAAGACATCAGATTAGATCATTAAATCACATGTCGCAAAATAACCTAACTACAGTTATTCTATGGTGGATGAGAAATGGAACAGAGCTAATATGAGAGATTCGGCAAACAGAAGACAGCAAATCAGACTCAACCTTCTAGTATGACAGAGCTTTAAAAATTGGCACCAACTTTCTAGAAATATGCATGTGCTTAATTTAAAGTAAATGAGTGCAGTAAAGAAATTAGGACATTTCATGTCACCTATGGAAAACCTATTAAATAGGTTATTAAATTTGGTTATTGCCAAATAAACAGAAACACAATAAAAATAACCATCAAACAATAAAATACAATGTAAGAAATAACAAGAAATATCTTAGTCACAAGAAAATCTAAAAAATACAAGAAAAAACACATAAAAGTTGAATTGTGGAAACAAAAATTTAACAAATATATAAAGAACAAGAAATGCACGCAGGAAGATGGCTGGTCCATGACAAAGGGCTTCAGATCATATACAGCTGTGAACTAGATTTCTTTTTCTTAGTATTCAGGGAAAGTGAGAGAAATGTGCTAGAAATAGAGTTGTTTCCTGAAGGGAGAAACTGAAGACTTAAGACAAACTAAGGGTGACGTTTGGGCTGGTAGAAGAGAAATTAGAATAAAAATAGAAATGGCTTGAGGGCCAGGCAGCCTGAGTTCCAGGATTTTGGACCGCACAGCACATGGGAGGGAAGGGAAAAAGAAGATAAAGAAAGATGTGGAAGGCCTCCTGGCCAACAAATGGTAGTGATGCATAACTCAAAAGAGAGGAAGCAACTAAATAAAATCCAAACATAGCTCCCAGAAGCAACACAAAGAAAACGAGAGTAAGAGAAGAGCAAGCAATGTCACACCATGCAGTATATATCCAACTGCTTTCAACAGACACATCACCTGTCCTCAGTGTTGGACTTTGACTATCCTCAGGGACAACCTCGACTTTCAGAGAGGTATGGTGAGTAACTGGAATAGCTGAGCCAGCCTTCTTCCAAACTCACAGATATTAAATGTCAAACCGGAAAGGTTTCTGTAGTTTTTAAAGTGTAAGTAAGTCCCACAAGATGGTTGAATTTAACCAGATTAGCTTTTTTTTCTTTCTGCAAAGAAATGTTTTATTGTTCCTCCAGCAGAGCTATTTTGGGTCTTTGTTGCCACAAGATAAAAGAGGAAAGAGAGGATGCTGTGAAAAACATAGGGGAACACAGTAAACAGTAAAAGGATATTGACTGACTGAAAAACCACTGTGTACTCACATTTTTGAAAGACAGGTGATTTAAGACAATGTATCTAAATAAATAAGTTATTTTTGTGCATTTTCTCCAAAGAGTTTTCTGATCATTAAGGCAAATTATAAGAGCTTGAAAGGAGATGTCTAACTTATTTTTTGCTGGATGCACTGAACTCTCTCTAATCACAGATCTAAGTATTACATATACCATAAATAACTTCAGCACTCTACTGTGTGGTTACCAAGAAACTGATAAAAATTTAGAGGCCTGAAATCCTGAACCACTTAAAATCTCGGACAAAGTGTTCAAGGCACTCAGTTTTATATAGCTTAAAAAACTTAAAAGCACAAAGCAACCAAGTACTGGAAGTCAGGTTCTAGTGAAGTACTGCAAGTTCAGTACCTAAATCCATAAGAATTTTTAAAAAAATATTGACCTTCAAAGTTTCCATGATTAGACAACCTTTACCAAACTGCAACTCAGTATTCTCTCATGAGGTTGTCTCCATTCCCAGCTTAATTGTTCTTGGATTAGTGGCACTCAGGCTTTTGCTGGAACAAGTAGCAGAAACTTTTTTTTTTTGGCTTGTTTCCTTCTTCAGAACACATAACCTCAAGATGGCCTCACAAGTGAAAAAGAGACTAAGATTTGCTTACAGACTATAATTTCTTCAATAACATTTTTGTCTGGGCCACCCAGGCTGCATACGTGGTGCCCCAGAGCATTCTAAAGGCAAGGCACATTCTAGACTTCATCACAGCTGCACCAGCTGGAGTAGTCTTTGATTACCTGGAGACAGAATAAAGAATATCTTCATTAAATCTCAATATAACAGGAGTTATAAGGGCTGCAGTTATGTTGCAGGACAGGTTTAGAATTCAAAATTATTTTGACAGGCAATTTTTGACAATGTTTCTCTTTTTGAGAAATGCTCTAAAAACTGTTGAAATTCAGCTGAGACAAGTGCAAGATTCTGCACATGAAGAAAAGAATCACTTGCACATGTACAGAATGGGAAACAGCTGACTAAGGTAGTAGTGCTTAAAAAAGAAAAGAAAAGAAAAAAAAAAGTCTAGAGGCCACAGTGTAGTATAAGATGAATAAGGATCAGCTATGCAATGCTATTTTAAAAAAAACACAACAACAAAAAATGTGGACAACATAATGAAATTCTTACAGACAGGAGTCTACGAAGTTCTTAAAGTAACTTTCCTGTTTAACTTGTCACTGGTAAGACTTCAGACAGGATTTTACATCCGGGTTTGGGTGCTAGGTTTCAAGAAAGATGAAGGTAACTGGAGAGAATCCGAAAGAAGGCAGTGAAAATGAAAAACTCAACTCTAGAGGAAAACGACCTGTAAAAAAGGGTTGAACAGGGTTGTGTTGCATAAGACAGAAAAGGTTGAGGCAGGGCTTGACAATATTTTCAAGTATATAGTTTGTTACAGAAGGGAAGTAGTCTGTTGTCAATCTTAAGGGTAGACAGGATGAAAACTACCAAGCTCAAATTACAGTAATGTAGATTCAGGTAAGACATTAGGAAACATTCTAGTCGTAAAGACATTGAAGCATTGGGATAGACTGCCTAGAGAGATGATGTAGTCACCATCACGGGAAATCTTTAAGTTTGACAGACATACATCAGAAATAACATAGGTTTATCAAATGGCATTCCAGTGGACAGTTGGAGACTTTATTGTCCTAGGACAGTTTAGATGCAACTATTATTAGGTCATTAATTGTGAAATCAGATTAAATAACCGCAACATGCAATATCCAGTAATGGCTGGCTTGAAACCGTCAGCACAGCAGCCTTCTGTGCAAAGGCTGAGCACACCTAAAACATGCTTACAATGGAGCCCTGACAGTGGAAATACAAGCTCATTTCTTCCCCAGAAGTACTGATACATTGTGGTGTTAAGACTACATAACGTATATAAATGTATATAAGTGTGTCTACCAAACAGCCAGCCAAGGACAGTTTCTAGAGGCTAAAGGAAGATCAGCAGAAGAGACTTTGCTGACTGCTTCTCTGACTGGCCACGATTTACACTCTACAGATTGTGGCTCTTCAAGCCCATCAGCACCTCACCTTCTGCGTGGCACGTGCCCACCATGCACAGTTAATCAGGGTCCGGAGTCTGCTTTTCATCCCATCTCTTCCACAATGCAGACTCACTCAGCCTTGCTGAGCTGTATTTAAGAGGTTCCTTTATTAAGGTATTTAGCATAACCATTTGTTTGCTCTTAATTCAGCAACTTGAAGCCAAAGACTATATGCATCTAACAGAAACGCACTGTAAACCACACATTGTATTCATGAATTGTCCTGTTGTGCTTATCTTCTAAACAACTAGTAAGAGCATGATAACCACTTTAGCCATAAAAAAGGTAGGTATTCATGCAAGACAAGCCTCAGTCATTAGTCCAGGTTATACATTGGAAATTGTATATTAGGATGTTTCTCACTTTGCATATCCGCCTCTATCCAATAAAAAATATCTTTTGTGGACTTCTGTTCATCTTTCGATGGAATGCACACTTTTTGTTTGTCAGTCCAGTACCCATTTGTCAGCCATACTCTCAAGTTTCTCATTACTTCAGAAAGGTGTTAGAATAATTAGACTTCACATTCTCTATATTTTTCATATTTTCTATATATGTCATACTGAAATTGCGCACTCGAGACTACGCTTCTAGAATTGCATTGCTTGAACTGCCTGTAAATAATCTTTTCAGATGTAAAAATCTATTTTCCTTTATCAATCTAAATACGCCTTCAGATAGCTGTTTTAACTGTCTAGGCATGTATTATTCTGCCTTAATCTCTGTTTATGAGAAGTTTTAAAAGTGATGAAGAAATTATACACTGCAGGTTGTCCAAATGAATAAATCCAGTTGAAAGTCATAGTGATCAATTCTGTAATCCAATAACATTCTTATTGTATGAAGCAGAATTTGACTATTTTTACAGCATTACAATTGTAATTTTCTTGATATCAAGTATTTTCCAGATCTATATTTGTAGTTGGAGTCATCACTCTGCCAATGCCCTATATTCAAACAAATCTTGCAATGAGTCTTTAAAATCATGACATTAAAAACAAACCAACAAACAAAAAATCCAACAGTTATTCTTATTTGCTTCCTGAATATAGAGATTCCCAGGTTTTTATGTTTTTCTCTACAACTAGTTTCTAGGATGTTCAGAAACTTTTTTTTGGGGTTTTTTTTTAAATGAAAGCTGAAATTCACAGGTATTCACATAATACCTGGTGAATTTTGTGAATGTTTTCCTGAAGAAAAACACCAATTATTATGAAATTTATAGAGACTATGAGAAGAACGGGTAACATGAAAGCCCAGTTAATAAACCCCAAAATTTATCTGAGGAACTGCAATGTTTTTCCAAAGAATACCTATACAACTGTGAGGTATCTCAGATGATACCTTGATCCAAATGTGTTCAGAATGTCCCATTTATTAAGTTGACAGAGCACTCTGAAGTACAGATCAGATTATTTGAAATACTATTACAAAATTATGAAAGGGGTGATTAATACCTGTTCTCAGCAGAATACTAAAAGGTACTTAGGAGAAATATGGTCCACAGAGCTTGTTAGCCATCTCTGTAAAAATATATGTCAATACATTCTCAAATGGTTAGATGTCCTTCACTCTACATGACAGTAACATCCCTAGGCCACACCTGCAGCATAAGCTTAACTTAGAACTCAAGACTGTACCAAAAGCTCATCAACAGAGAAACATACTGCAGAGGATTTCAGTAACAACAATCTTAAAATGCCACCGTGCCTATCTACTCTGAAACAGCATTTTGTACTTGAGTCATCAGGTTATCTCACAGAAACAATACCAAAGAGGATTACAGCACATCCCTAGTTTGTGTCTACAGTCTACAAGGGTTACACGGCACCGGGTGTTGCTATTCCCTCAAACCGGGTTTCTTCAGTGTATCTCATGCTTCTTCACATCTACCGTACCTGTCCTACATAATGATTGTACACATGATTGTATACCTCCTGTGGTGAACCTGGTGTGCAGACAGAGTGGATAAACTTTCCCGGTGTCTGAAAGGCAGGTAAGGGGAACACCTTGGGGACTAGACCTCCAAATCAGCGAGGGTGGCCACTGTGCCCAGATAAGAGTCCCACTGATTCCTTCAGGCACAGTTGCCTTCATCCCCTCCAGCCCAGCAGAACAAGTTTTAGCTCTTTGGTGTCATTAAGCTGTTAGTTACAAAACTATCATTATTATAACCAAGGGGACAAAACCGGTAAAAGACAATACAGGAATTTTGTTTAATTCTAGAAGGTTGTGCATTTGAATATTTACTACAAATAAATGTGCCAAGTGGAAAGTTTTGCACCTAACATTTTTTCTTACTGGTTACCTCCTACTGTGTCTGCCTCAGCATGAGGCAGAGCTTATCCAGTGTACTAGACCTCTTTTGCAAGCAAGTTACATACTGTCCCTGGCTTCCTTGCTTCACTACACTTGTTTTGATCCTTCCTGGAAAAGACTGAATCTCTACCGTCTTCGGGAGACCAAAACTACAACCTGAGATACTAGACCTCAGGCAGTCAATTAAATAGCAAACATGCATCCTGCAATGCTGACTACCCAAGTTCCCTTGAGCTAAATTTCATCTATTTTTCCCCTTCAGGACATGAAAGTACTTGGACAAACAAACACAAAAGACTTTGTCAAGAAAGGACTACCATTGAAAACATAATCTATGTTGCATTCAGAGAAGGACAAATATTTCAGGATCAATTCCTTCCTCTATCTCTCTCCATCCTCCTGCTCCCCGCCCCCTGAAAATCAGCCAAGCATCATCCATTTTTTTGCAAAAGTTAAGGAAAAAAAAAAATCTCTGTGAACACTCTCAAGTGGAACAGGAACGGAAAAAGATAAAGAAGAACAGAACTTTTTTTTTTTCATTACTGTGTTCAACCAGGTTAAAAAACTTAGAAACATACTATTATGCAGCATTATATACTAAAATATATTATATTACCTAAGAATGTTGCAGCTATTTCTTAGTCCACAAATTCTAAGTAGTTCAGTTCTTCAAGCACTATGTTATAGTGCAGCAACAAGTTCTGGGAATTAATATCTTTGTCTGGTAGATTTCTACAGATGCCCTATATCAAACTAGCACTGCAAATATTCAGGTTTTATACAGGTAAAAGATTTTCTTATATACCTCTAACCTTCCAAAGTCCCATTCTTATGGAGGGTTGTCATAGTTCCTCCTACAGACCATTGAGTTCAAGTCCACCAACTCATCTAAGCCAACACCTTTTTGGAAGAGCCATAATGCAGTGTTGCCAATACTTCCAAGAATTTATGTTTTTCTCACAGCCCCAAATTCCTGTAGCTTTCTGAAAATCTCAGCTTTTTTTCCTAAAAGACTTTCCAGGCCCTGTGGGTTATCCAGAAAAGACTAAATGTGACCAGCACAACACAACATCTCTAAAAGCTAAGTACACAGGTCCCAAGGAATACGTAGCTTTAAAACATCATTATTGTTACACCAACTTCACCTTCTGTCACAGTACTGCTACCATGAACTGGAATTACCTTGAACTATGAGCCCTTGCATGCTTTTTCTCCCCGAGGCTCTAACTCTTCCTTGCAGTCTCCCCATTTCTCGGATGCTACTTTTGCAGGATATACTGGCAGTGACAGCTGAGCAGCACACCATTAGAACAACCTCCTCAGTTTTGCTGTGAATCTCTTCAGTCTTTGGGAGAAGCGTACTGTATGCAAGTGCATCTGTTTGAAGCGCATGAAAGAAATAATGGAGTTCCTAGTACTTCATGCCAATGCTAAAGTCTTACAACCACCTAAGAGTCTCCAGCTCCCCTTCATGCGGTGCTCTCTTACGCAGTCTGCGGGGCATCACACCCACCATTCATCAGCAATAAAAAACAGAGACTGCCTCAGAAGGAAGGTTAAGTGTGCCCAGGTTTTCTCCTCAGCCATGTACTGTTTCCTAAACCTTTCTTTGCAGTATCCCTGGCCCACTGGCCCACAGGACTGGAAATGATTAAGAGCAATGAAAAGCTTAGAAAACTACTTACTGTTGGTGAAGAAAGGTGAGCACCCAGATTATTTTACCCCAAGTCTGGATTTTGTATTAAGTTTTTTTAACCCCAAATCCAACCCTTCCTCTCTGCATTTCAGAGCAGGCATTTCAAAGTGAGGACTGAGGCTTAAGTCAGAACTATGCATGGGATGTCTGGGCATCTGGTTGAAAACAAAAAAGCAAGCCCACTTAAGTGGAAGTGTGGGCACGTGGAAGGGGAGCAGGCTCGCAATCCGCACTCCCTCCCCCAGACCACTGCTGCTGACCCCGCAGGAGCCAGGCCTCTGGGGCTGTGCCTGTTGCCTTACCCTAGAGGTAGGCTCCATTCTCCAGGGCAGATGAATGGTATGTGTGGCATCACCAGCACAAGGCATGCTGGGGCACCACATGGAGGGAAGCTGGCAACTGCATGTAGCTGCTCTTGAAGAACCTGGAAATAAGGGGGAAAATTACAGACTAAAACAATAAAATGTGCAGAAATAAGCTTCTCTTCTGTTTGCATTGGGGTGCTTAGCACACACCCATTTCTTTGGCAAGTTCATTACTGCCTCACTGTATTAAGCCTTTGACAGACAAAGTTTGAGGTCTCCCTTCCCCCACCAAGAAGTTTCAAAAATCTAAACACAATCAGATGCTCCAGGTTTGTTAGGATTAAAATTGGTCCCAAGCACAATGCAGAAAGTGTCCTTTCAGCTGTTCCTGGGGAGGAAAGCAGCCAAGGCTGAACATACAAACAAAAATATTAATATTTCCTTATTACTTCCTAATTGCCTAGTCTGATTTAGAGAAAGCTAAGTGATTCAAGAGTACTTAACAAACAGCAGTCCTCTCCGAGTGGCACGCAGTGCAAGCTAAACACTGATGTTTGCTCTAAAGCCAAGACTTCCTAGAACAGGTAGCTACCGTCGGAATCCCAAAGCGCGTTATCAGGCACCTAAACATCCTCGTTTTCTGCGTAACCGGGGGAGCTCCTGGCCCCCTGTGACCGCAGGGTACCTGCCCGGCCTGAGAGGGTTAAGTGGGGTCACTGACCTAACGAGCATTCAGACCCCAACTTTGGGGTCCTTTCGCAGGATTCTTAGGGCAAGAGGAAGGGCAGGAGGAGGAAGGGCGGGCTGCGGCTCCGTCTGCAACGCGCATCGGCCGGGCCACCTCCGCTCCGGAGGGCCCCGCACCGGCTCAGCATCTCCGTCCCTCCCCGGCCCGCTCCCGGGCTGCTCCGGGAAAACTCCTCGGGACGTCGCCGCTCTCCGGCGGCCGACTCCAGCCCGGGCACGTCCCGGCGCAGCCTGCCCGGCTCCCCCGCCGCCGGGCGCAGGGATGCGGTCGCTTCCTCTGCCTGGCGCCCCTGGGGGGAGCCCCCCCAGCCGCCCCTCCGCCGGCCCCAGCAGGGCCTGCCCCCGGAGGGGCTGCTGTGCCGCCCCCCGCCGGCGCGCCTGCCCGCCAGCACTCACCATATTACAGATGGAGGCGATGTTTCTGACAGTCATGAGTCTAAAGGTTGCAGCGATCCCACACCGCCATCTTTATAAGGTGAAAACAGCCCCGCTCATGGTGGGAAGAGCGCAGGAAGGGAGAGGGGGCGGCGGCGGCGGCTCCTGCTCCGGGGCTGGGATAAAAGCAAGAGGAGGGGACTGCACGGGCACCCTTCGCGCCCGCGGCGCGGCGAGAAGGACGGACCTTCCTGCCCTCCCTCCTCCGGGCGAGTGGCCGGGAGGTTCAGCAGCGCGGGGAGAGCAGCCGCATCTCCGCTCCTTCCGCCTCTGACTCTCGCACGGCCCGCAGGGCCCCGGGCTCCCGCTGGAGCGCTCAGCCGCGCCTCTGCGCCAGCCGGCACCGCGCTAATCTCCCCCTTCCTCCTCCTCCTCCTCCTTCTCCTCCTCCTCCTCCTCTCCTGGCGGCTGCCGTTGCCGCTCGCCGCTCCATTGCAGCGCCGCGCCCGCTGATCCGCTCTGACCGCCCCCGGGGAGGGGGG